>NC_135790.1:22057216-22357216 GCF_051106095.1 Pogona vitticeps
CGCTACACACTGAACCACAGCGAGCTGCTGAAGCAGAAACGTGGAGAGTGAAAGCTTGCAGTTAAGCGGAGATGCCCTTGCAGGGAGTCCAAGCCATGCGCAGATTGCTTGTCTGTTCAGATATCCATCATTCAAGCTAGGCACATCTCCATTCACACTCTGTTACACTCACCATCTCACTCCACCTATCTGCTTTTGTCAAGCCCCAGGCATACTGTACTCTGTAGCCCCCTTCCTTCCTTCCACTATCATCACAGTTCAGTAGGGATTAGAAGACTACTTGCTAAATCCCCCATTCTCATCCAATTAGATTGTCATTGAGACATTTCAGTGAGAAATGTCGAAATCCCACACAAGTTTTCACATCCAGCCAAGCTGCTTTCTTCCCCTCAGGATCTCAGTAATTTGTGCAACATATACTTAAGCGTCCTTTCCCTTTGAGAAACTAAGCATGCATGTGCGTTCAGAAGCACATGCACAAGAACAGAAGAACTGGATTGTTGTAATGAAAAACACAAACAGTCCAGCTAGTGACTACTGAAAGAACTACTGGCATATACTATACTTCTCAGCATGAGGAACTACCTCAGTGCACTCTGAGCCTTGGCTAGACCTTTGGACTAGGGAAGTAAAATTCTGCTTGCCTCATCTTTTCATGTCAGGTTGAGGAATTTCAACATTCTGCTATGTGCCCATGACAATGGCAAAGAACGTCCTGGTGCTTTTGATATTCTTAAATGGTTGGTAAACATGTTTGGGCGAAATGGCCTGTTTTTGTGCAGAGCTGCAAATTTTTGCATAAAATTGCAAAATTTTGCACAGAATTCACATAATTGCACAAATTGCTCAGTAATGGAGTGATGGTTGCTTTATTTAAGAATTTCCAAGTTCTTTGCATATTTCTCTACAAAGTCCTCCAATGCTTGTTCTGTGTGTGTGCCCATGTGTCGAAGCTTTGCTTCAGAGAGAAGGGAAGGAACATTAGAGACACATTTTATGCAAGACCTCAAGTAAGAAAGAAGGGGCCTTGACTCACTTGCAGCTGGAGGTGGGAATCTTGCAGGGCTTCAGAATTCCACACCAAGGTTTTCTATCCTGGAGGTAGCATCCCGAATCTGTGAGAACAATGCATTTTGTGTGTATTCTACTTCAGACTTCATAGCTGTCCTTAAAAGCCATGGACCTTGCAGATGTTGTGGTAGGACTCTGAACTTATAAGAAGAGAAGTCCCCAAATAAAAGAGGAATTGAATAAGCAGAAACACCTAATCCACATATTTTCACTAATAGGCATATCAACCCAAAAAAGATGGAGGGTCTTATCTCTGCTCCTCTCATAGTATAGTGGGGTGGAGAGGAGGAAATCTGCAGACATCATCTGCACTATAAATTGCACATACTGCACAGTCTACTATATTAGCATGACAGGACCAAGAAATGTTGCTGCCTGAGGCAAAGGGCACCATGACCATCGATCAACCTATCACAGATGCAGAAGTTGATTGGTGTGCTAGTCAACTCTTTTTCAACACTGATGATGGAATGGCATCCATCACAGCAGATGAGAAGAGAGACCTAGTTCAGGGGGTGCACGGCAGCAGAAGATCCTTCAAAAGAGGCTCAGATGTAACTATAAGGGCCTTTCTACTGCTTCTCCTCCAACCAACACAACATAGATTCCTTGTGATAGCTGTCTCACTCTGTCCAACAACAGGGTCATCCCTGAGCACTGTGCAATTTTCTGCTTTTTCCAACAGGCTGCAGAAAGCAGACACAGCAATAGGCAGCCAGAATGAGGACATAAAGATCTAGGGAGTTGTCTGGATACAGGCGAGGGTCAGGAATGCCAGTCTCTAATCGTTAGCAAAGAGAAGATTAAGAAGGGGCTCATCAGGGGTTTACAAATTTCTGAAAGGGACTGAGCGGATTCCTGCCACAGAGCCTTGTTGAGTAATGTCAGATTAGGAGAACAAGTGGCCAAGGGTTTAAGCCAAGGAACTGCAAAGCAGGACACCGAATAAAAGAATCGCAGTGGATTTACTTCCCCTCCGCCATCATCTACAGGCAGATTAGTTAATCTGTGGTATTGACTACCAAAGGCAGTGATCGGTGTAAATAGCTTTAAAATGAAGCCATCCCAGTAATTAGAGGAGACAAATGGTATGTCATCTAAATGATGACTCAATACAAAGGCAAAAGTCCTTTCTTGCACCCTTTCTTCCTTCCTTAGGCCCCACAATTTGGTTGTCATAGCGCTGCCAGCATTTAGATCAGGAGAAAAAAACATATAGTAGGAGACCATGGAGGGACCGCTCTTCAGTGGCACAGTGTGTAGTCTGAGGGTTGTAATGATGACTACATTGCTAAGAGGTCTGTGAAAATGATAAATCCTTCTGTAAATGGTTCGGGTATCATACCAAGGTAAGCAAGGTTATGCTTGTCTTGATCTTGAAATGTAGTTCTTGCCTCCCGCCTCCTCCCGCCCCATACACATTCTGTATCTGAAGAGCTTATAGCTTGCACCATAAGAAGAAAGACAGCAGTGGGTATCTTCTGGAGCACTTGCTTGGCCTGGGTTTGAGAATAAATAATTCCCAGGACTTTCTTCCCAGCCAAAATGACTTTTAACACTAGTTTCCTCTTGAGGGCACCCCAACCTAAAGTACAGTTTTGTGTCTCAGCAAAACACACAAAACTGTCGGCTTCACAGTTAGAAGTAAAGATGCCATAAGCAGTGAAGGAAGTGTGGTTTTTCTGGACAGTGTTTTCCAGCTTTGCAAGTTGCAAATAACCTAGCTTTTGTTTGGGTTTCATTTTCAAGTTTATCATGCAAACATGACAACTCTGAAGAACATGTCTCTGGAGGGATAAGGCTTTTATCCCTGTAAAGCTGCCAGTCTCATCGTTGTCTGCCCTCACACAAGCAGAGGCAAAATAAACCTTGCTTGAGAGAAAGAGAACCTTAGGCCATCTAGGGGACACTTTTTTCTTTTTTCCATTGAGGAGTATGTTTTCTTTAAAATAAATGGTCAGGAGCCATATGGCAGTGGTGGGCAGAGACGGGGGATAACACTCAGTGAAACTCTCAGCTCATATCAAGAAGAGGAGAGCATGGTCTCCCTGCAGCAATATGATTCCCTCAGAGCTGAGTGCCCGAGTAGTCAAACATGCAAATTAAGTCTGTGTTTACCTCCCAATGACCAAACATAAAACAAATCAAGCAGCAAACTAACTTGCTGTAAGAATAGTGCCTGCTAGGACAAGGCAAGGCAAGACATTGACTTCTACCACTAACTGGAACTCTGCTTCTAAATATGAACTGAATTCATCTCGTTTGATCTAGAGCTTAAAAGTCTTTGCAGCAATTTCATTGTCTTTCTCCCTGTTTGACTGTCCCTGCTTCTTCAGCAACAAACCTCAATGCAGATGGGAGACATATGATTTCTCCAAGAACAGTGTGTTGTTGAAAGTTCTCTGTGCTGCGCTGCAAAGTTTTTGAGGGTGGACTGGTCTTGAATGGGCAATTAAAAGCTATTAACTTCACAAAATATCTACTCCTCATTTGTTGGTAATGGACTAATCCAGCAGCCTACATTTTTTGACCCTCTTTTGAGGGTTCTAGCTATGAGGATTGTCAAGATGGGTGCCTGCACTTTCAAATTAATCACAACTAGAGATGGGGGTATTTGTATACAAATATCCCCCCCACAGGTGCAGATAATAAGGGTCCACCCCCCTGGGGGCAGACCAACCACTCGCAATTCTGCCGCTGATGCGAGATCAATGGAGCCTTCCTATCTTTCCATTGCTTGCAATGGATTAGCCACTCTGTGACCTGGCAGAGAGGATCATCATCCCACCTTCTGCCAGGAGTGGCTAATCCACCGTGAGCTCCGGAGTGATAGGAAGGGAGTGCAGAGCCCGCAGCAGCGGCAGAATGGTGAGTGACTGGTCTGGCCCCAGGAGGGTGGACGCTCATTATCTGCACCTTTGGGGCAGTAATATTCATATACAAATACCCCCATCTCTAATCACAACACACATTTTTTCACTATCCAACTCTTCCTCCCACCCAACCCCATCATAGCAGAGGTTTGGTCAGATTGCTTACAGAGGGCTGGACAGATTGCTCTTTAAAAAATTAGCATGAAATTGAACTGAACACCACAGTTTTGCCAACCTGAGGCTTAGTCTAGAGATGGACAAGAATTCCTTAGCAAACCAGCTGAAATCCCATTTCCCAGGCTAATAATATGCTGCTTCAGACACAGTTATCCTTCAGACTGTGTCCTTCTCCAAATTTTGTGATGGCTTGAAAATTGCATAGTTAACATATTCATGAATCCTGACTAACAAAAATGCTTCCACTGTGAGAGGTGCTTCTGTGTAGCAGTGATGGCCTTTTGATAGCATTAGGGAGATTCTAGATCAGCAAGAATTTTTGCCCTGAGATTCTTAAGGTCTGAAAGTGATGGCAGCATAGACTCCACAGATGTTGGAGTCCATTTGGGTGACAGATGGGAATAGTTCTCTCACCCACTCATGCCACTTCCTCAGGGTCCATTTTATTATGCTGAGATCTGAACCCTGAAATCACTACATATAGTCAGCATTGCAATATTTCCTTCCTTCCTTCCTTCCTTCCTTCCTTCCTTCCTTCCTTCCTTCCTTCCTTCCTTCCTTCCTTCCTTCCTTCCTTCCTTCCTTCCTTCCTTCCTTCCTTCCTTCCTTTCTTCCTTCCTTCCTTTTCTTTTGCAGCACTTTTTGAAAAAGAACCCCTTAAAATTCTGCATAGAAACTTTGCATTACTCCTGATTTATGCGCTTCTGAATATAATGCTAACCAAGTAGCTTTTTGATATATATTTTGCAATCTGTAGTTTATCCTGCTCCCATCCTGTAATGTTTCCAGGAAACAATTTTTTTTCATGTGATAAGAAGAAGAGCAGAATGGAGGCAAAACAAAACAAAATCCTCCCTTCACTTAGCAAAAATGTCACCTTCCTATTGATGCTGATCCCAGCACTGAAGAAATGTGTCTACCCGGGTGACCACCTGGCAGATGGCAATCTCTGCTGGGACAAAGTGAAATATCAACCAGAAGCTTTGTAAGAAGAAAAAAAGTTTTAAAAATTGAAATGAAACCTGTAGTTGATGAGAATTTGGGGATGGAGTTGACACGTTTTGAAAGGTTGTAGGAACCTGGGAGCATCTATAAGGTGAGAAGGACAGGTTGAAAAGAGGCAGCTGTGAGACCATTGTAAGCCAACAGATGGAGAGAAAATGGTGCATAATTTCCTTTACACAAGTAGCTTTTCTCGACAGGATTCTGTCTTCACGTTTGCTGGAACACAGTGTATACATGTCAGGACCAGAAAGAACTGCACCAGATTGCCTCTTTCTCGCCTCTAAGTTATGCACATCAACGAACTCACACAGGGGAGAAGCCATATAAATGTATGGAATGAGAGAAGGGGCCTAACACTGAGAGAGGTCCAGAAAGAAAGAACAAGAAACCAGGCCTTCTCAGCAGTGGCCCCTCGACTATGGAACAGCCTTCCAACAGAGATCCGCCTGGCACCCTCACTGGTTGTTTTAAGAGCCATTTAAAGACTTGGCTCTTTAGGCGCAGTGGTTAAAACGCTGTACTGCAGCTAAAACTGTGGTCACGATCTGGGGTTCAAATCCCAGGTAGCCGGCTCAAGGTTGACTCAGCCTTCCATCCTTCCGAGGTCGGTAAAATGACTACCCAGCTTGCTGGGGGGCGCAATGTGTAGACTGTATAATTAAATTGTAAACCGCCCGGAGAGTGCTTGTAGCGCTATGGGGCGGTATATAAGTCCAAAAAATAAAAAAATAAATAAATTCTTGAACTCTCTCTTTTTGTTCTATCATTTCCCATCTTGAACACGCCATATTATTGATTTAATTGTTTAATGATCATGATGTTTTCATTGTATTTTATGATATTTTATGACATTTGTAAGCCGCCCCGAGTAGACGCTGTCTGGGGGGGGGTGGCGGCGTAGAAACCTAATAAATAAATAAATAAATAAATAAATAAATAAATAAATAAATAAATAAATATAGCTAGTCTTGGGAATGCTGGATGAGTGGGTGGTTCATGGACAAAGAGGTGGCTGGGGCTCTTCCCAACATTTCTGGAGGTGACTCCCTTTCAGTCTTGATGAGCCACCTGTGATTTCCCACAATGGGCTTCCTTTGGCATTCCTAGCTCATTGGAGCTTTTCAGCTGGACGAATGGAAAGAAAGACAGTGAGTGGGTGAGGGGGAAAAAACCCTGTACTTTTAATAACTTCCTGAAAGAATCTGCAGGCAGTCTGACTCCCTCTGTCTCTCAGTTCCTTTCTCGCTTTCTCACTCTCTCCCCATCTTCTCCCACCTGTTGCTCCTGCTTGCCCCCCTCAATTCATTGCTGCTTCCTTTGTGATTGATCAGGAGCAGAGAGCAGACAGAGGAGAAGCTGCGACTGCTTCGGTAAGCCCAGCTGCAGCTCCGACAGAGTTGCCTCTTCCCCGTGACAGCCTGCGAAATAACAGCTAGTGTGAGGCAAGAGCTGGCAGCGTCTCCTCTTCTCACCTCTCCTCATACAATCTGATGAGTCTCCTAGTGGAACCCAACAGCCTTTGCACTGGGATCAATGTGTGTGTGTGTGTGCCTGTGTGTAATTTCAGAGTTTCTGTCTGCCTCACTTGTCCTCACCCTCAACTCTTGCCGTCCATCCTGTTTCCAGTCTTATCTGTACACAGTGTATGACATCAGTCGGTTAAATTCTGGGGGAAGGAAGATCTTGTGTTTTCAGTGGTATCTTTTCCTATATTTGGTTACATGTGTTTTTCTGATCCCATCATGTAGCCCTCTGTTCTTGGATCTTGTTAACAATTAATATAACTTACAAGTTGGCCTCGAGAACTGGAGGGGCATTTATTGTGGAGGAACAGTAGAGCATTTCTTGCATTTTGGAGGGAGGCTGGGTAGCTTCCTGTATTTCTGTTAAATTTCCCAACTAACAGGTAGCCTCAACAGATTATCACTGGTGTTAAATTTTGGCCGCATCCCTAATGAAGACTTTGAAAATGTTTCTTTGATTGGGTTGCAACTTGTAAAACCAATATACCAATGTATGGACTCACTGGAAAAGACAGTAAGGCTAGGAAAAGTTGAAGACAGAGGGAGAAGAATATGACAAAATATGAGATTGATTGACTCCGTAAAGAAAGGCATGGCTTTGAGTTTACAAGAGCTGAGCAGGACTGTTGAGGACTGGACATTTTGGAAGCCACTCATTCATAGGGTTGCCATGAGTAGGAGGTGACTTGATGGAACTTATCATCAGCAACAATATAGCCAACAGCTATGCTGTTTAGGAGATTCTGAGAATAATATTTTTAAAAGTAACTTTTACGAACTCCTTGGGGGATGCATTAAGCAATCTCTGGCACCTGCATGTTGCAAGGGAAGGCGAGTTGTGCTGGGCATATTAACCCTATCCGAGCATTCAGAAAATGATCAATTTCAATATGTGGGGAAGGGAAACTTGACATCTTGCCATGACTGGGGACCCTGAAAGCCATGAGGACCCAAAAGCTTTGTACATAACAGAGACCTTGCTCTTCAGAGGGTTGTTCTTCATCACAAAAGAGATGGGCAGGGCTAGGACTCCTACTCCCCACCTCTTCAAACCGACCCTGAGTAAGGCTACTTTCTCTCCAGCAACCCTGTCTGCTGTGCACAGTCTTCTCCGTGAGAAACCACTGAAGCTTTCCTAATCATTGTTTGAACATTCATGTCCTCGCATATTTCATTTACAGCATTAGGAGCTGTTAAGCTGAGCTGAGCTGAGGCCTTAGAGTTTCTCCTCCATGTGCTGAGTGGGATTTAATTGCGCCATCAGGATGAGCTCATTAACATCCCCTTCTCCGAGCTTCTCCCTGTAACTCTCTCCTCTCCTCTGCATTATAGAAGAGCACCCAGTGTTCTCTTGGATTCCTGCTCTCCACTGTATCTCTTTTCATTTGACAGTGCCGTCGGTTAGGTCTCCTGGGATCAACACCTTGGCTAATATTGCGTGACTGGCCTTCTTCTTGCTCCATCAACTTGCTGGAGTCAGGACATACCGAGATGGCAAGATGCCAGGATGCATTCGCACAATGGAAGACGCTTCCCTGCATGTCCTACTGGGTTTCCCCATTTGGAGGAGGGGTTGACGCACTCGACTGAAGCTTTGCCCCGTCTGTCAATCTGTCAAGTCACAAGGAACTGAAATATATGTATGAGTTATGTCGGAAGATGACTATCATTGAAACATGTAAGGCGTAGGTCATTACTTAACACCCAGATCGTAAACATATTTAACTCAAGATGTCAGATTGTTTGGGTTCATTGGGATGTTCTTTCATGAAGCCACTCTGGGACATTGGCTGGTAGTGTTGGAATTCAACTGCAACAATATGCAGTACAGTGGGGTCTTGACTTGAGAACTTAATCCGTATTGGAAGGCAGTTCTCAAGTCAAAAAGTCTGTAAGTCAAGTCTCCATTGACCTACAGTGCATTGAAAACCGATTAATCCCATAACAGGCCGTTTTTGTTCCATTTTGGTTTTTTTCTGGTCTGTAAGTCAAATCTCAGTCTGCAAGTCAAACCTAAATTTTGCGGCCAGAGAAGTCTGTAACTCAAAAAGTCTGTAAGTCAAGCCGTCTGTAAGTCAAGGGTCCACTGTATAGCTAATCAGAGATGAAATGTGGTAATTTTTGTATGTTGTCTTTATTTGCTTATGTGGATGCTTGATGGGCTTTTGGGGAGCTTAAGCATGGAAGGACCCATCCAAATTAATTTATGCCAATTTTTCAAGCGGTTCTTGAAAAACAATTCCTCCCCTTTTCATGGTTAATTGGCAACTTTCTGCACACGTTTCTTCTTTTTAAAATTGATTTTGGTTAATTCTATTCTTTCCGTGCTCTGTATTTTTTTTTTAAATAACTGTTTCCATAAGTTGATGCTTTCCCTAACTCATTATATAGCAAATACTTGTGAATCTTCTTATATTTGATTAAAAGGGGTGTCTCAACATATTGAGACATCCCATTGGAAAAAAAAGATACGAATCGCTATGGTGTTTTTCACTCTTGGGTGGAAGTGAAAAGATCAGGCCTTGTTCAGCAGCACTAGCAAAAAATTAAATAAATAAAATGGTGGGGAAAGTGTGTGTTTTGCATTATGCCTGATGCAAGCTCACAACCCAGACAGGTATCCTATTTATTTTTCCTCATTTATTTAAATCCCAGCTTCCTTCCATATTTTCTTCCAGCATTCTAGATGTGAGAATGTTGGTAGTTTTCCAGCTTTTCCTAGCCTTACTTTCCTAGCCACACTTGCTTACCTCAGTATACAGTAGTTGGGACATGGTGTGTTTTCAGACCCTGGCATGGAACGTAATCAGTCTGAGCAGGCTGAGATATTTCAGCACAAAACAGAGTGTGGGGTTCTATCTGTTGGAGGCACCCTTAGGTTCAGAACCCTTGACCAGCTTTGATGCCCCTGAATCCTGAAAGGCCTTTTCATGTGAAAAGAACCTCTTCATCTAAACCGAATGCTCAGGAGAGCTAGGACTGTGTAAACTAGAAAGCCCTTATCAAGCCATTTTGGTACCTTTCGGGAAGGTTCATTAGAAAACCAAGCATGTCTTCTTCAGGAAATCATGGGCAATAGCTGACTGCATATCTTTAAAGACTGATAGCTTATAAACTCATCAAATGTCCCTTCACTAAATTCCTTATGTCATGATCCCTCTCAGAGCTGATTGAGAAGTGAATGGAGAGAGAGAGAGAGAGAGAAGGAACCACAAGCTGCTGGGTGTGCCGGAATGTAGGAGCTTAAAGCAATCAGGGTTGTTTTAATCTCCCCACGTCCCTCCAATGTGAATTGGTGATTGCCAGGTGCAAAGATGTCTAAAAAAAGATTCCAGTGCTCTCTCCGTTTATTTTTAATAAAGCGACAGATGAAAAAGGTTCGCTTAAGCTCTGGTCTGCATGAGTCAATGACAGCATCTGTCTTTCCAATGAAGAAAGCTTGATGTGAAGCTACCAGCTGGTGGCATGCGTCAGAGGTGGCAGGGGCAGCTGGAGCGGGGGGGCCCTTCCCCCCGCCCCAGAAGTGGCATTGGCATCAAGGTTTTGAAGAGAGAAGAGGACTCAGATGGGAATATTTTGGTTGGCTGCTTGGCTGTGGCACCTCTACTCAACTGATGCCAGCATAAGATGTTTTGCACTCCATAATCTGTCTGACGGCCGAACACATTCTTCCCCTGTTTCATCTGTCTGCATTGGATGGATATCCCAACACTCTTGGATTTTACCTGTCTATCTAGCCATCTATTTGATTTTATTCTAAACATTGCTATCTCACCTTTCAATTTAAGACCTCGTTTCTAAGAGTTAAACAGAAATAATATTTTATTCAGCCTCCCATACTTAACCATGTAAAAATTCCATATTTTATACTTTATATGCAGAGCCTTATAGGTAGAAAGATAAGAAATAAGTACCGTACCTCCATAAAATAACTATTTTTCCAGATAGTGTCGTGGTATTGATTGGTGAAGGACTGTCTTGACCTTGGAGTTGAGATTCTAGCTCCAGATGCTTGTTCTGTTGTGAGTACATTCTGAATAGTCTTGGGCAAATCCTCTTAACCTTCTGCTAGACCTGAACATAAAGGTAAAGGTTCCCCATGACATTTAGTCCAGTCGTGTCTGACTCTAGGGCGTGGTGCTCATCCCCGTTTCTGAGCCGTAGAGCCAGCGCTTGTCCGAAGACAGTTTCCATGGTCAAATGGCCCGTGTGACTAGACATGGATCACCATTACCTTCCACCATGGTGGTACCTATTTATCTACTCACATTCTTCCATGCTTTTGAAATGCTAGGTTGGCAGAAGCTGGGACAAACGACAGGAGCTCACTCCGTTGCATGGATTCAATCTTACGACTGTTGGTCTTCTGACCCTGCAGCACCGAGGCTTCTGCAGCGCCACCATGTCCCAGAGATGTCCCACAGACCTGAACATAAGCACTGGTAAAATCAGATTCCCTGCAAGATAAGGGAAGGTGAACCCGGAAAGCTCCTTTACAAAAGTGTCTTGGTAGCTGACTCCAGAATCGTGCAACTGGCATGACCAGTGGTCACGGGGATTTTGAGACCCATTCTCCCAAGATGTATTCCCCCACCATCTCTGCCCAACATTGCCTGCAGTAGATGTCTATGGTCTGAGGTCCTTCCCATCCCTAAGTAGAGATAATAGCAGAACATTGAGAGTATCCATGCACAAACCATGAGCTATACATCTTAATTATAGCAGGAGTTTTCCCTCCCCCAGTGATACTGTAGTTTATGCATCACTTTGCCATGATTATATTCCACTTTTCCTCCAAGAAGAATGGGATACTGTGGATGCTTATTCTCCTTTTGTTTTCTTTTTGCAACAGTCCTGTAAAGTAGGATAAAGTCAAACAGAGTGACCTGCCCAGAATTACCCATTGTAAAGGACTGGGGATTTGAACCAATTAAGGTGTATCTGGTCCTTCCCCTGTTCTCTAACGCAAAGGCTGGGAGCATGTGGGCCCCTGAGGTGAGATGTACAACTCTTTTCATCACCATGACCAATCCATATGGATGGTGCTGGGCTCAGGAAAGGTTAGATCCTGTTGCTATTATCTAAGCTAAGACCTGGAACAAAAGAAGTCCGCAGTGGTCCCCAACTTCGGGCCTCCAGATGTTCTTGGACTTCAACTCCCAGAAATCCTGGCCAGCAGAGGTGGTGGTGAAGGCTTCTGGGAGTTGTAGTCCAAGAACATCTGGAGGCCCAAGGTTGGGGACCACTATGTTAATGGACCACATATAAAAGTCACAGAGATGTGTTTGGGGCATGAACTAGGTAGGAAGGAAGGTAGTCAGATATATAGAACTTAATACGGTAGCTGGTCATAGGTGAAGCCACAGTGCTGGAAAATATACAACTCACTACACATCTTGCTTTGTTTTTAAGGTAAAAAAAGGAGTCTTATTTATATCACAGAGGTTTTTCTCCCTGCATTGACACCTTTTCCAAGTGGCTCTCTCTCCTGAGGAAATTGCATATACTTTTATAAACACTACTAAACTCTTCAAAACACACACACCAGTTAATTGAAGGCGAAGTGCCCTGTTGAAATTTTGCCTGGATCTGCAGGCTTAATAAGGCCTTAATAGCTGTTGTATATCTTGACACATGTAGCCAGCTATAGGTAGGCTAAGAAACGTCAATCCAAGTCCTTTTTAAAAAAAAAGAAGAAGAAGAAGCAACAGAAAAAAAATCAATAGTTATTTATTAAAGGTGGAATAGCTACCTTGTTAATTTTAAATTAAAGGCCTAGCTAGGAGATTGACAAGGCTTGATTTAAAGTATTAAAGAGTTAGCTGGCACAGTGTGTGCCAGGAATTTTAAAAATCTGCTTATCTTAGCCCATTGTTGGCTGCCGCCGAGTCTTGCATCTGGAGCCTTTGAAACACCTGCAACTTCTCCTCTGATGTGCTGACTAAGGCCCGTGTGCCAGTGTTTCTAGAGGAAATAAAAAGCATTAAAGACCCAGCAGAAGGTTCCCTATAAATTATAAATCACAACTTTATTGCTGGGACCATCGGAGACTGTGGCAGCAAGGCGGGGGGTGGTGGGATGCGGGAAGCTGGTAGCTCGCTGTGGCTGGCTGCCTGAATCTAGGAGTGAGTGCAAATGTGTTTTTGTGCTTACATCCAAGCCAAGGTGCCCCATGAGAACAGTGGCGCTGCAGGGCATGAAAATCAAAGGGAAACAATACGGGCAGGAAATATGGGTCAGACAAACAGGTGATGGTGGTAAAACTAATGACCCATCGCTCTGTGCTTGGATGCTCCCAACTGGGGAGTGAATTGAGGTTTTTAGTCTGATAGATGCTCAGGGCTATCATAGGGAGATATGGGAAGCAGTTGGCTGGCAGTGGAATTCTGAGATTCCCCAAAAATAACTGTTTCCCATCTCTGTTTCCCAGGCTGCATGGAAGTTCCACCAACCCTTGCAGCTGACTGCATTTACCTGGCTCAAGAGAGCTCTTAAGTCGGGGCAGGCTGAAAATGTCAGGCAGCCATATTCTTGTTTTCTGCTTCTAATTGAAGTCTTTGTTCCTTGACCAGTCTGTGGGATATTAGTCATCACCTGTCCAAGGGTTTGCTGCCTACCGTTCCTGGCACTGTTGATTCTCTACATCAGTGGTTCTTCTCTTCTCCAGATGGTCTGGACTTCCCAGAAGCTCCAACCAGAATAGATAATGGTTAGGACATCTGGGAGACGAAGTCCATAATATTTATCTGGAGGCTCAGGCATTGAAACTACAGTGGTAAACCTGTTGTCCCCAACATGATGCCTTCCAGGTGCGTTAGATAGGGATGCAAAGACTCTTCCGTAAGTCCCTGGTTGGGTTGGGGTGTCGCAATGTGATAATACAATTCAATAATGAATTGGAAAGCTCTGTCAGATTCATTAAGATCCTTGGTCTGAAGAAATGCATTGTTAACCACTGGAAGTCAATTTGTTGCTCTTAAAGGTACAATAGGCAATCCTGGATCCCTCCTTTCATGACATGTCATTTGCCCTGAGCAAAACAGATGCCCACTTACCATACCTGGATAATACATCATCAAAGAAAAGTGCATTTTGTGGGAGTTCAGATCTTTCCAAAACTGACACTTGGAACCACGAAGCCACCTACCTATGTATGCATTTTTATTCTATATCTGTGTATAGGCAGAGAGATGCTTCTATGCCCAAGGCTGACGTCTAATTCAAAGCTCCTTCTGAGGAGACATTAAATGCTTGCTGTGCAAATAACCTGACTGGAATAAGCTCCTCATTCCTCTAGGAGAAGGGAGGGAAAGTCGCTCCTCCATAGCCCCTGTTTATCCCCTTATTTTCAGTTCATTATATGCAGCTTCAAATCGAGATGGCATTCACCTGGGTCCATTAATGGAAAATAAAGGTCACGGCTGGCGGCACCAATTGCTGCTTTACTCCCCACTTTTGTGTGCTGTGCACACATGCACATGCCGGGACTGTATGTTTTGCATTTGACTTCATTTTCTTTCTTGATATGGTTAAAGCAGTCTGAATGGTATTAGCCCAGAGCACGCATGAAGCATCCGCTTAGCAAAGCTGTCTTGGAAAAACTATGCTTCTCTCCTTTCCCAGACAAGGGAAAGTCAGGCTCAGACAAGGGAAAGTCAGAGCCTGTTTCGCGATTTTCTGCAGATTTCCCCATTGAACCCTTCTGCTCGTAGAGGTCCATGACAAATCTTCATGGTCCTTGGGTATTGCTCATCTTCAGAACAATTTCTGTCCATTTCTGGTTCTATGTAGCTTTTCTCCACCTGGAAGAATGATTGCTTGAGCTTGAAATGTTTGATGAATTTGATGTTCACAGTATAGACTGTGATATAGATTGACCTGATTGACATATCCTGAGCTAATGGAACTTAGTTTTCCTTTGGGTTTTGTACACATCTTGGAGGCCCTGACAGAGTTCTCAGCTTGAGAATTGGGTTAAACTGCCCCATTCTGCACAACACAGCCAGAAAACTGCCTTCCCTTTTTCTTCTCCTACTTGCAGAACAATCTGCTGTAATAATGGGCTTACAACCCTGCCAGGGTATGTCTATGGTTAAGAAAGTTTTTGTCTACACAGCACAATAGAATTCTTAAGCTCCTGTCAAAATCCTTACCTCTAGCATGAGACCAAGTCAATTTTTAATTTTTTTTAATAATTTGTGCAAAAGCATTTAACATGGTTGGTTGGTTGGTTGGTTGGTTGGTTGGTTGGTTGGTTGGTTGGTTGGCTGGCTGGCTGGCTGGCTGGCTGGCTGGCTGGCTGGCTGGCTGGCTGGCTGGCTGGCTGGCTGGCTGGCTGGCTGGCTGGCTGGCTGGCTGGTTGGTTGGTTGGTTGGTTGGTTGGTTGGTTGGTTGGTTGGTTGGTTGGTTGGTTGGTTGGTTGGTTGGTTGGTTGGTTGGTTGGTTGGTTGGTTGGTTGGTTGGTTGGTTGGTTGGTTGGTTGGTTGGTTGGTTGGTTGGTTGGTTGGTTGGTTGGTTGGTTGGTTGGTTGGTTGGTTGGTTGGTTGGTTGGTTTAGTGATTTAGTGATGGTAGAAGCAAAGACACACATTTCAAGCACAGGAGTGCAGGTTGACTGCTCAAAAAGATGCAAACAATCAGTCCCATGTGTCCATATTTAATAGTCCATGCAATAAGACAGCAGTTATCATAATTTAATATTCTGTGCATTTGCAAGAAATGCACAAAATGTATTCTTAGAAAGGCACACAATCTCTCAAAGACAGACAGACTTCTCCCCTTTTCTTATTCAGTGTACAGAAATTTACTTGCCTACTATAACACACCAGGTATGGGTGTAGAAGCTGAACAGTAAAAAAAAAATCTGACAGGGGAAAAATTATTTGTTTGAAATGTGTTGATAGAGGAGAGCTTTGTGGATACTCTGCATTGCCAGAAAGACAGGTGGGTCCTAGATCAAATCAACCTAAACTATCTCTGGAGACAAAAATGTTGAAACTGAGGCTGTCCTACTTTGGGGGAAAACATGAGAAGGCAGAATTATCTGGAAAAGACAATAATGCTGAGAAAGTTGAAAGGCAATGGGAAAAGAGGAAGAACAAATATGAGATATAATATCTCCTTAAAAAGAGGTCAAGGGTTTGAGTCTGCAAGAGCTGAGAAGGGCAGCTGAGGGCAGGACATTTTGGAGAGTGCTTATTCATAGGGTCACCATGAGTCGGAGATGACTTGACATCACAGAACAACAGAACATAACCTTGTTTAATATACCTGTTTAGTGACCAACGGCAGTGGGCGGCTTGAAATCAATAATCAGGGTTCAACTGGCAGTACCTCCACAATGAGCCTATTCAGTGCTAATTATATGTATCCATACTTGGCTGTTCACCAGATGCTCCCTGTTTAGTCTTCCAAGTGGTCGTAGGGAAATGGAGAGACACCAAACAGTGCTCCTCTACATCTGCACCCTTACCTATGAGTCCTGGAGGAACTTGTCCGTTAATTTGAGGACGTCGTTCAGGAGTTTGTGTGGAGCTCAAATTGTTAAACTGCCACAGTGTTTTCTTCAAATTAAAAAGACAGCTGAACGACAGCTGTGAAAAAAATAATAATGATATAACTGGAATACCATGGGTTGGTTTACTCACAGCTTTAATAACAAGTTGCAAATATAATGTCTGAGAGATGCCTTCAGGAGGAGCCTAGAGCTAACCAAAAGCCGTAGTTTACGTCAAACTTATCTGATAGCCGGTAGGTCTGATCTCTTTGCATTTCAAGCTTGAGCTGTGATTTGGGATTTCTTTTTCCTCCCCACAGTCTAGCTAGAGGCAAGATTTTCTCCAGCTGGGGCTTACATGATGAATGCGTTTCCTCCCCATTTATTTATGATACTTTAAAAAACAGGATCAGCTAAATAAACAGATACAGTTTAATAGCTTTTGGGACCCAGGAGGTGATAAGCCGTTGCAGATTAAATTCGTACTCCGCTGCCCTTCCCATCTCTTAGTGATCTCCAAAGCAACTAAAGTTTTCATGCTGACCCTCTTTAGTTTATCCTATTAAGGACCATCTCTAAACAGACAGCCTCGTGACTTTGTGGTTGTTTGGATCCCTGTAGCGCTGGTATTTCCTCTTTTGTTCTGTATTCGGTGCCTGAGAGGGGGGTTACTTTAACAGGGTTGAGCAAACCTGCCAAAGCATGTGGGCATCTACCATATTGGCTGCTTCACTCGTTAATGAGACATAAAGCCTGAATGTGTGATTGTTTAGTCAGGAGAAGGCATGTCAACCCTCAATTGCCTTGTCCTCACACATATGGAGAAGGAGCCCCACTATTTGCTTTGTAAAAGAGCTAGGTGTTTTGACAAGAGAAGAAGAGCAGAATGAGGAAAAAAGGGGGGCACATTAGGGGAAATTCTGAATATAATGCAAATAACGCTTTAAAGTCAAGAGTGCCAATTACATGAACTGGCAACGGCTGCTGTTCTGTTGCATGAACTTTTAAGTATCAGGAACACTGGAGAGATTGTGTGCTTCTTTGTTTTTTAAAAAATCATCCTGTACTAACTGTATGTTTCTGTGCCTTGCGTCTCAAAAGGAAAAAGTGGATGTTTCGCACCGAGATGATCATAATGACCAGGGATGAGAGGTAAAAAAAGGTGCCTCTTAACTCAATTCCTTACCTGGAGGCAAGGAATATCACATGGCTTGAAATTCCTTATTATGCTGTCCTAAAAGTGGGTGGTAAAAATTCTACCCATGCTGCAAACATGCTTGAGACCAAAAACTCAAGAATACTGAAATCACCTCTCACTGACAGGTACCATCAATTTTTGGACTCTTTGTTTTCAGTTTTTCTACACTACCCATGAAAGGGTTGTGGTCAGCCTGAGGAAGGGACATTTTCTCCATGAAAGCTTACAATTTTATTTTATTTTTTGGTGGTGGTCCAATAAAAAGTATCACCCGCTCCAACATTTGTGTAATCTTGAGGGCCACATGGCCTTTTCCTTGCTCTTCATAGTGTTGAGATAGCCTGAATGCAAGCCTGAATGCATGAAAATCAGGAATTTAGCAAGTATTCTTTACATTCCTTTTCAGAAGGAAGACAGCTTAGTTGGAATTACCCAGAAGTAAGTGTGTATGTAACTGTGAGGTTTAACTGAAATCCCATAGGTTTGAAGGGGGCTTATCCTTGACTAATGTGTTTTGGATTACACTCATTACCTTCTCAGTCTCCTTCATGCAGTTGATGAGATGGGCTGTTTGCTTGGAAATTTATGCACTAATAAACCAATTAATCATTGGCACCCCTAGTTTCTCATTCTCTCTTTCTTTCACCTTTCTGTTAGTATTCTTTCAATGTGCTTACTGCTGGTCCAGTTCTCCAGACAGGGCTAGTATCGTAGCCCATAAGTGTGCAGTAGTCAGTGGTTCTGGAGTTCAGAAGAGGTCATCACCAATTCCTTTACTTTCACCGTGGCAGTTTTCCCTCATCATACCAGTTGGGGGCTCCAGGCCTTCAGCTCCTTCTAGATGTTTTCTCTCCAATTGTCAGTGGCATTTTTTGATTCAGGAGAGAACATTCAGAAGTTCAGTCTTCTTCTGTTGCTTAAATCGTTAATGTTAAGCATTTTGTTTTGGGTTATCTAAGCTAACAAAGGAAGAGGGGAAATTGGTGAGGGGGAAATCAATAATTTAAGATACGCAGATGACACCATCTTACTGGCAGAAAATATCAATAACTTGAAACAACTGCTAGGGAAAGTGAAAGAAGAAAGTGCAGAAGCAAGTCTGCAGTTTGTTTAAAAAAATCATGATGACAGAAGAACTGCGCAGCTTTAACATTGACAATGAATTAATTAAAATAGTTAGACTTTGTATACTTTTGTTCAACCATCAATACAAGTGGAGAATGCAGCGAAGAAATCAGAAAAAAGGCCGTGGGAAAGGTGGAAGATAAAATATGAGATGAGCTGACTCCCTAAAGGAGGCCACAGTTTTGAGTCTACAACAGCTGAGCAGGACTGTTGAGGACATAGGGTTGCCATTAGTTGGAAGTGACTTGATGGCATATAGCAACAACAAAAGCTGATGACCATTGCCACTGGTCAGAGCTAAGCTGTGGACCAGTTCCTGTTCAAAATTGTGACACCCAAATTGTAGTAGGTAGAGGTGACACAACACAACAAAACTGAGTCTACTGAGTAAAAGCTTTGCAAAGCCTTCTTCATACCTGCCTTCATGTTGTATTAGGAGTTAACTTTGTCTGTTTTTGTACAGGCAAAAACACCTGAGTATATTTGAGGTAAGCAAACATTTCTTTCAAAATTGGTCAGAAAGGTTCTGTACACCATACGTGGGACCAATAGTTCCATCCATGCTGGCTGATGGCTACACATTCCTCTGAGTGTCATCCTTTGCTCATCAGCCAGCGTGAGATATTGTTGTAAATGTCTTAATCCCAATACTGTACAACATCTATTTGCAAGTGAGAGGTAGAGTCTTGGTAAGATCACACAGTTGCCGGTGTTTTCCTACAGTGAAATTTTGAAACCACGTTTGGCTGAGTTCAACCCTTATGCAAAATAATGTGAGCAATTCTGAAGAAGGCAAAAGCAAATGTTCAAGAAAAGCATGTGGGTGTTTCAAGAGTTCCAAAAACCATCGGCTGGTCTGGTATGAGATCTCTAGGATGATTTTAATAATTTTTAATGCATGTTTTTTTTTAATTCTCATTCTTTTAATGATTTGTGAGCTGCCTTGACTCCCACTATTAGGAGAAAGTCAGCAGAGAAAGGCAGTAAATAAATCAATCATCTGGTCAAGCCAAGATCAGCCAAGATCAGATTTAGATTTCTAGATGAATAACCTCTATTTTCTCCCTCTGTGCCTGTTCTCAAATCTATCCAAATTGCAAATGAGATTGAAAGTATTTTGCCTCAAGGCCATCTCTGCTGGTAATTAATAAGGCTGGTGATGAATGATACTGACTAATTGTGTTGATGACTATGACCATGAATTACTAGTATTACAATTATGGGAGCTATCATTGTTATTACTAGAGCAAATCACTGGTATTGTTATCCTGTCGGTGAAGTGCAGGGGTGGACATATGGTCACATAAGAGAATGACTTGGTCCAAAGGGTACCTATCTTAACAGCTAAGGTGCTCAGTATAAAGGTAAAGGTAAAGGTTCCCCTTGACAATTTTTGTCCAGTCGTGTTCGACTCTAGGGGGCAGTGCTCATCCCCGTTTCCAAGCCATAGAGCCAGTGTTTTTGTCCGAAGACAATCTTCCGTGGTCACATGGCCAGTGCGACTTAGACACAGAACGCTGTTACCTTCCCACCAAAGTGGTCCCTATTTATCTACTCGCATTTGCATGCTTTCGAACCGCTAGGTTGGCGGGAGCTGGGACAAGCGATGGGAGCTCACTCCGTCGCATGGATTCGAACTTACGACTGCTTGGTCTTCTGACCCTGCAGCACAGGCTTCTGCGGTTTAGCCCACACCACCACCACATCCCCCAAGGTGCTCAGTATACCAAGTCATAGAACTAAGCTAAAATCAGATCAGGCTTCACCAGAGGCATTTGAGAAATGGCAAAATAACATGGTAAATTTTAAAAATCATGGCTGTGTTTCTGTGGCCCATGTGCATGCCAGAGGCTACGAGACATTGTGGACCTCCATTTGCAAAGACTGAGAATATAGGTCAGGTGCTGTAGACCTTGCCTGCCACCATTGCTTCTCTGTCTTTGGTGAATCAGGTCTGCATAATATTCAGCAGCTAATTGCAGGCAATTGATGGAAGTGCAGGGGCACATCTCATTCAAGTGCCTGGCCATTCGCACAATTGCACAATGCAGATGCACTCCAACATGCTGACAATTAGTGACAATTAGTGGTAGGAAGTTGCAGAAACCTTATGGATGTCCTAAAAGGATTCCAGCCATTCTTTTACAGTAGGGGTAAAGCTAAGTAAAAGTGGCACATCCATACAGATTGCATTTGGATGACCGGACGAAGGGCACAAATAGTAATAGCAAGCATGTGGGGATGTGTGTTAAAACTTTCCCCTTGCTGTTGGCAGATGCTATGAGTCACTAGCTTGCAATACCCTTATCCTGTCTCACATTATCAGTGACTAGGAGTGAGTGAGTGTGCAAAGTACACGGGGCACACTATGCTACTCAGACTGTAGTAGCTGTCTTGACCTACATCTTTTCAGAACATCTGTGTGGTGCTATACCTCTTTCCCTTCAAAGTGCAGGTAAAAACTTATGACTACTTGGGAAAAACTTTTGACTTAAAACCCTAATCTTTACTTTGACTGAAAACAAACTTAAATAGAATCCAGTTCATTCATCTGTATATCCCTCATATTTATCCCATCAGTTTTCTTTGTCTTCCCTTTCTTCTTTCGGGGCGGGGGAAAGAAATCTTATGTATCTGCAAACCTAGAAAGTTTCTGTCTATCAGTGGTAGGGCCGTCAGTATCAGAATGCAAAAGTTGAAGGGTGGAGGAGGAAGGGAGGGAGGCAAATGCAAAGAGACAGGCAGGCAGAATCTTTAATTTGCTGCGGACAGCATGATGCTTTATAAACGGTTACTTGCACTAACAACCAAACAGCATAATGTCTCGCAATGACCGGATGAGTGAGCCAAAAGTAGAAAACTGGCTAAATCTTTTTTTCTCTCTAGATATGTGATCCCTCTGAGTTTGTAGATGGAAGTGGCAGGCGGTTGAAATCGTTAAAGATGTTTACTCTAGAGTAGTTCTTTTGAAGTCAATGGGATTACTTCTGAGGGTTGAAATCGCTCGGCGGCACATTCCTCGAAGCCAATGGAAATTGCATCATAAATCCCATTGAGGCAAATGAGATTTGCAAGGCTCAGAGGAACTTGAGAATGTCAGCTTTACTGCTTTCCAGTCAATCAAATCAGTCTTTGTTCCACATTCATGCCCCTAGAATCCAATCAATTACTGATACCACCCTAATATATCAATTTATTTTTTTCTGGGAAGTTTATTGAGGCTAGGAAGGAACGCTGTGAGTCTACCCAGTGGCAAGGTTCATCACTATGATGACCCATCAGATGTATTCTTGCCATAATATTTGCTTCTGACATTCATACTTTGGTAACTGACTGATTCTTGAGGAATAGGCTTTTAATTGGGGGTGGGTGGGTGTTGCTCCCCTTCTTACTTTTTCTGATCTGCTTTGGAATTGTTTTAATTTAGCACTTCTTTTACGGTGCTAATCCTTTTAAGTGCATTTTAAATATTAGAATGCATTGCATTTTTAGCGGTATCTGTTGTTCAAAATGTCTTCTAGGCTCCCTAAATTCGAAGAAAGGTGGGATTAAAACAAAATAAAACTTTAAAACCCTATCCTTCTTCCATGGAACCCTTTTTTGAGATATATTTACAAGTTAACTAGTTTTTAGCTTCCCAACAACTCTGTAAAGAGTGATCAGCAGAGAAATTACTGCTGCTCCAATAAACTTCCCCACTGGTCAGTGATTTGAATACACCAAAGCCATCCACAGTTCAGCAGTGAAAGGACCATCCTCCACATCCCATTGTTCACCATGTCTTTGGGTTCATCGTTTTTAAAAGCTGCTTCCAAGCTTTGCTATCAGCATTCTCCTTTCCGTGCAAATCTTAGGAGTACTGAAGCCCACTGGCTCATTTTCACCTGGATGCTATAAAAGCAGTACTAGCGCGCTTTCTTATGCTGCCACCTCTTAAATTAGAAGGGGGAGCTGATCCTTACCTGAAGTCCACAATCATTATTTGCTGCGAATGAAATGAAACCAGCTTGAGTTGTTCTGAAATAGCCTGGGCAGAAGTTGTTTTAGGAACTTCTGAAATACAGCGCACATGCTGAAAACAGAAACTGGTTCTCTTATTTTCTTTTGAAGTCTAACCTGGAAGTAATATTTTCCCTGCCCTCTGTCAGCCCTGTCAACCTTTTCCTCTTTTATTTATTTTTGCTAGACCTCTCTTTTTTATTTGCTATAAACTGCACTGTGTGTTAAGAGCCTTTTGGCCCGTTTCTTTGTTAATTGATTTGGCCTCTAGAACTGACCAAAAAGCATCAAACACTGTTTTCGTTCTAGCCCTCTAGGGAAAGGGGGGGGGAGAGAGATTAATAGATGTGCACTGCCGTTGAGTTTATGTGTGTGTGTGTGTGTGTCTGTGTGCATGAGTCAGCAAGTGTATCCGAATCTCTTTCAAAAACATTTTCCCTTTTGAAATCAAATCAGGAAGTGCTTTTCAGTGTTTTCAAATGTTGCAAAGAAAGTTCCCCATGGCCTTTGAAAAATATCTGTTCAAAATATTAATCCGTTCCCTGGCAAGACAGAGTCCTCAGGGCTGCAAGATTTTTCATCACTTCCCTGCCCCGCCTGATCCTATTTACTTGCTCTTGTTAAACGGTTTCTTTTTGATCTCCAAATTAATTTCTTGACAGAAAAGAAGTATCTCTGTGTGAGGGATTCAACTTGTGTTGTCTCCTAGCTAAGCTTTAATTATAGTCTATTTGTGCTAACTCCCCCAGCTGCCAGGGTGACCACGTCCCCTGCTTTACAACTGGAGTCCTCTGTTTGAAGTTTAGCCAGAGGATTGTCTTCTGTTTGAAGTGTTCTCCAGTCTAAATCTCATTTTTTCCCTCTATACTCTGGGATTAAAACAAACAAATAAACCTAGGAATCTTGCGCCTTCTGAGTTGTGGGTTCTTTTCTGTCTTCAGTGAGGATTTCATTTGGTAAGAATTTTATTATCGTATTTTTCAGTGTATAAGACTATACTTTTGTCTAAAATCTTTAGAATAAAAATTGAGGGTCGTCTTATACACGGAAGTAAATTGAGGAGAGAACAAAAACAAATGGAAGGGAAAGCAGGGATCAAAGGGATTCTGCAGGGCTTTAACCCCTTTCTCCCTACACTTGCTAAGTCCCACTTAAATATCTTACTTGTGAGTTAGAAAAGTGGGCAGTGTCTTATACATGGGGGCATCTTATACACAGAAAAATACAGTATATTAAGTATTTCTGGCTTTGTTTCTGGCTGTTTTTAGCTTGGTTTTTTTAAACAAGTCTGTGGCTATTTGGTGAAACATTGGAGCTGTAACCATTACCCTGAAGGGATTATTTTCTGCAGAATGGAAGCTGTGGAAGCTAACATGGCCATTTGTTGAGATGCTCATCATCTGCCTAGCTATGGCACCTTATCAAAGCGCTAAAGTGACCTCCCCTGTGTCTGTTTCACTCAGTAACCTTAACAGGATCTGGCCATAGTTTACAACCTTTCAGGTGACATGTTCTGAAGAGGTGCAGTGGAACATGTCTCTAGGATAATAAATGTCCTATCCTGGGCCATGAGGCTTTAAAGATGAAGAACCATCAGAGCAGCGGCCTTGAAGTGGTCTATCAGCATAGTGCACCTGGATAACAAAACTGACACCTACATATTCACTGTTTCGCCCACCATGGTGAGATGGATCATGTTCCTGTTTACATCAAGGTTATTCTAAATTTATGCCCAGGTATAGAAATTAGTGTAAACTGGTGTTATGTAAATCAGCACCTCTTTTTTTATCCATCTCCTCCTTTTTGGTAACACATATAAGCAGTTTCATGATAGGTTCCTTCAGACTCCTCCTGCCACGTTTTATTTTGCCTACAGTCCTGCTCTCCTGAAATCAATGGGAGTTTGGTTACTGACATCAGTAGGATTGCACTGTTTGTGTTTCCTATCTAAATGCTCCGTCACATTGTGATAGTCTGTCCTTATGACTATAAAAGAAGGCCAAAAAATGCTGTGGGGAGCTGGGTAGGGTTGCTACCCCATTTTTCAGGGGTAAATTGGGCATGACGGCATTTCTCCACTTCAAGGAACTCTGTGGTGTCATGAAGATAAATGGACTGTGCATCAGAAATGCTCAGATGCTGTGTATGTAGTTTGGTACGGTATGTATGTTTAGAAAAATAATGCTCAAAAGCATTGGCTGACTATTTGGCAATTAAATTAGCTATTGTCGTAAGCAATTTTCAGCTGTACGGCCTAGTGTGGTTCCATCTTTACTGTTCCTTCTCCTCTGTTAGGTCCCTGTTTCCAACCTCCATGAATGGGTGATGGAATTTCTGAAGCAGAGAGACTGATCTATATCTGAAAGGTTCTCACAAATGGATTGCAACCCACTTATCTGAAAGAGCATCTTCTGTGCATACATATATTTTTGAACTTTGTGGTCCTCCTTAAAAGACACAACGGTGTATTCTCTTTGTTGAATAAAACGAAGTGAGTGTAGAGCTTGGAGGAGTCATTTTTATGGAATCCAGGAGCTGGTGGAAGGGTTGCCAGAATCGTGTCAACCAATGCGGGCAGTGAACAAGAACTCAGCTCATGATGGAGGTTACCCGTTTTTACTCTGATAAATCCCTCATTATGTAGAAGCTAACTTTTTTTTTCAAAGCAGAAGGATGTATCTTCTGCAGAAGAAGTACAGAGTAATGCAAGGAGAGGGAGAGATCCCCTTCCCTGCCAATTCTGTCTTTTACTTCTACTTAATTGAGTACAGGGTGAAAAATGTTACAGCCCTTTGGCTGAATGGTTCTGCCCATTTCCCCCAATCATTGGTGCTAGACTCACAGGAGACCTGCCTGCATGGAAGAACCTGAGCAGGTTTAGCCAAATGGTCACAGTTTCTCCAGCTGAATGGAGCCAAGGGAAGGGAGGGTGTTGGATACACATTGACTTAATTCCTCCTCCATGCATTATTTTACCATATGGAGAAAAATTCTTGAAGAAGACGTAAGTGCTATTCTTAAATTCTCAAACAGCAATCCTTTTGGAGTGCGAGAGTTGCATCTGCCTGCAATTTGATTTCAGGAAATAAATGTACCTCACCTATAAGAACTCCAAAGCAATGTTTCAAGAGTAGAAACCATTGACTCCATATCCTTGTTCATGACCTCAGCCTGACCCTGTACTCTATTGCTGTCCCCAGAAGGCTTATTTAATGCATTATTTCAATGATGAGTCACACTGATCAATGCCAAAAAGAGATGGGGGAAGGAAAAGCAAAAGGAGCACTACCCACATCCTGCACAAAATGAAACATATGTGATGCAAACTGAATTAATTATACGAACTAAGTGCTTAATTTACATCTCTTTTGCAACATAGCTTAATCTGCATAAATGTGAAGCACTTTGCAATTTCTGTAGGAGAACTTAGTAGTATTACTATGCATCACAGATAGAGAGATAGAGAGACAGAGAGAAAAACACATAGGCTACCTGATTACTTAGTCAAAAGTCATGGAGGGGCAACTATTCTTTCCTCCAGTTAAAATCATTGCAACTAAACTTTGCCTAAAAAATTTTGCCAATGTCAATTTGACATTTCAGATTGCACCAAAGTTTTGAGGAATTTTATTTTGAGGAAAGAAGAGAGAGAGGAGTTTTGACGTTGGAGGCATTCAAGAGAAGATTGGACCACCCTCTGTCAGATCTGCTTTGATGTGAGTTCCTTTATTGAGCAGGGGGTTGGACTTGATGGCCTTATAGACCCCTTTGAACTCCATTGTTCTATGATTCTATGATAGGCTAGAAATATTTTTGTGCTGTAATGATGGTTAGGATTCCCATTTTCCATCTCCACCCATAACCACCTGCCACTTGAGCTCACTGGCTCAATGTGAAGGATTTTGAACGTTGCTTCATGTAACATAATGGCCCCAAGGTCATGGACCTACAGTCTTTCTCCTCAGTTCATTTCCATGCTTCTTAGCTTTTTGTTGTGGCAGCGTTGGGCTTGTCATCCCATTTGAAGCAACGCAGGTGTCAAAGCACCAGTATCACAACTGTTGCACAAGAACTGTCAGCTGGAGTTTATGAATTTGGGGGGGGGGGGGAAATTGTCCTCTCATTCCTTGTCCTTGAGACCCTAATGAGGTCACAGACATCTATCTTCTACTCCCAGGTTTCAACTATGACTCTCAAGGAGTACGATGCTGCTGACCCGGTAACCAAGTACCTTCCAGCAAAGTTTTCACCAGTAGTGTACCAGACAATGATTTTAAAAGGATAAGCAGAAAGAAACATGAATGACATATCTCTCTGTGGTATCAATATTTCAGCTTCTAAGAGAAGTTGAATTTCTACTTAAAGCAGAATTGTTTGACATGGATAGATAAGGCCTGCCGTGAAAGCCTTCCTTTATGGGCCTGCATTTTCCAAAGTAAAACTTTAAAAAGTCACCTCCTGCAGCAAAAGCTATACATCAAATGCTAGACAGACATGTAGAAGGGTTTCTCCACGCGGGTCCTTTACTGTTTCAGGTTGGGACACAGCCCATAGCCCTAACAGGGAGCCTTATGGTGCATTTACTATGTTCCCAGTTTTAGCCCTGATAATACTTGAATCTAGGGAGTGTGGATGAAAGCATATGTTTGGAAGTGTTTTTATTGTACAGGTACACCCGTCGCTGGCTTCAGAAACACAGTAGCCAACTCTGATTTGTTGCTATGTGAAGTATGAAATAGTTCTGAGTCATAAACGCCTGGCTAGGAAAGCAAATCTGTCCTAATGTCCAGACTAGATGAATATCAGCTGACTAGGAAACACTGCTTTGCTCAAGTTTTTTTCGAGTGGCAGGTGATCACTCACTGTGAAAAGGTATGTCTTCTACAGCCTTTCCTCGTCTTCTTCTCCAGAGGGCCCCCCCTCCCCTTTACTCCTATTTTCTCCCCCCTGGCCCTTCCTCACTTTATTTTTTTTCT
Source organism: Pogona vitticeps (assembly GCF_051106095.1). Lineage (NCBI taxonomy): Eukaryota > Metazoa > Chordata > Lepidosauria > Squamata > Agamidae > Pogona > Pogona vitticeps. The sequence continues at coordinate 22,084,659 of NC_135790.1, forward strand.
CTCCTCCATAAAAGTGCACAGAGCTCCGGGCAGTCAATTTCAAGGCAGTGGGCTGTGAAAAGCTGTTAGAATAATAGTTTATTGACCCTGGATGTGGCAGCTGGAGCTTAGGGCAGGCGCAACTCTTAGCAAAACTTAATCGCCACAAAGGGGGGTTTGATAATCTTTGATCATTTCCATGACCTTTGGGGGATGGCAAAGGGAGTCTGGGAAGGGGAAAAAGAACATTAAAGCCAAACACAGTGCTAGCTATAGTTGGCCTATACTTCCTGTGATGGCTATATATCCATAGGGGGCTGCAGTTGGCCTCTGCATCCTTTGACAATTGCATATCCACATCTGTAGGTTGCAAAGCTGGGTGTGAAGCAAGTTCTGAGAGATCAGACTTCAGCCTGGTGAATGAAGTGATGGGGTTGACAGGCACATTTGGAAACAGGGTCATCCAGGAGTTGATGCTCTTACAAGCTGCTTTCCATGCTCAATGCATGAAAGATGCATAGAATCACAGAGTAATTGATTTGGAAGGGGCCATAAAGGCCATAAAGCCCAACCATGATGTAGCCTGGGAAGTAGAGGGCACTTTTGGGGGGCAAAATGAATCCTCACTTGTCTTGTCCTTGTATGTGAGCATTGAGAATCATTCCCCTTGCCAAGCCACCCATCCATGAGAGGGCAAGGTCTTCTGTAGCACTCTCATGGAAAAAAGAACAAGATTTGGTTTGGGTTTTCATTTGGACTTTTTGCACTACGTTAAGCAAAATTGTGCAACTACCACTTTAATACAAATAAAAAATATGCAAAAATGAGGATGACTGTTTCTTTCTAGCATAGATATTTAAGAATGAGAAACTTCAGAGGGTTTATTTGGATTGTTTAGAACAATATCAGCCTGTTGTTCTTTGCTTGCTCGATGCACATACTTCGCTTCTCACAAAGCAGAGGCAGTGGACTTCTCTATGCAGAGATAGTTTTTCACAAAGTACAGAGACTTTGATGAGGAAGGGAGAAAACTCCAGGTCTCTTTGTCCAACTCTCAAATGTGGAACTGGTAGATCATGGGCCTTAAAAACTTTCATCAATTGTCAAGTTATGAGAAGGAAGAATTTAGCAGGCATTCTTTAACCCCTTAACATTACACAATATGGTGTAGTGGACAGGATGATGGGGAAGAACTCAGGAGACCTGAGTTCAAACCCCACTTAGACATGGAAACTTGTTGTGGGTGTGTAGAACTGGTGAAACCACTCCTTAAATATCTAACTTATCTTGAAAGCCCTATTAGGCTCACTAGAATTGGGATATAACTTGATGGCACATAATTCACAACTTTGCATCTCTATTCAAGACATGCAAATAAATAGCTGAAGCCTCAAGATCACTTATGAGTAAGCTTGAACATATTTGCAACATCCTGTTTCGCTATTGACCTTATATTAATTGCAGATGAACACCTGCATATAGCTATAATGACATCAACATCTGAAATTGTAGCCTTTCTCTCCCCCCCAAGTAAGCCAGAAATGGTAAGCTTCTAACTTGGGATGTGCACCAGCTTTGGGGGGAAATAGTAGCTAAATGAGGCCAAGCAGGGATATTTGTTATGTTCCTGGAGAGAGACAGGATTGTTTAAAAAGCCCCCAGTTCAATGTTTGTGAAAATCATATTGAAGCAGTGGGTATAGTCTAGGTGGAACTACCAACTCAGCTCAGGCCAGAAACATAAAATACTGCCATTAAGGGATCTAGGTGGAGGGACTGAATTCTGTATTTTATATATGGGGGAAGGGGCCTGGAGGCAGGATTCAACCACTGTGTACTGTAGGTCATTGTAAGAAATGTAGCTTTCCAAGTGGATCGGTAGTCGCACATGATTTCAGGAATGCTCAAATTCGAAAACGAAAGGCATAACCCTCCCTCCCCCACATAAAAAACTAAAAAAAACACAACAGTCTGGCCGATAGTAAAAATGAATCGGTTGTAAATCCACTTTCTATGTATGCTCTGTAACAGATCGGCACACTCAAAGATTCTGCTGTATATGCTATAGAGTTCATTCTTTCCCTCTCTCACACCTCTTCATTTAGGCAGGAGGATGGGGGTATAAGGGAAAGGAACTCTTCATTTCCTCTTTAGATATATATATTAAAAACTGCTTCTTTGGAACAGGTACTACCGGCTGAAGGCATTTCATGGCGGAAATATGGGGAGGGGGTTGAATCCTAAAGCCAATAACCTTATCAAATTAGGTATAATCTTTGGTAAGTGAGGAGAGAGGGAAGGAAGCTCATTCTGGATGTACCTCCAAGCAAGAAAGATAATTAAAAATTAAATAATATTAATTATTTAAATCATTAACAGCAGCACAGGATTTTGTCCAGCCTCTGCATAATATTATGTATAGCAGAGTTTAGTATATTATATTGCTAGCTAAGAACCATTATTATAATTCTATTAATTAATTCACACATAGTTAGGTGGGTTTTTTAAAACATTTATGGGTGTTTTTTTGTTTCTCATGAATATGTGAATATTTCTTTTAAATAACCTCTGGAAAAAAATGGAATAATTCATACTAGACCTCTCCTGTTTCTCACTGGTAATTAAAAGAATGGTTTTACTTGTGCCAGCCCTTTGGGATTCCTCCTTGGAATCTTGGAAAAGAGGATAAACAGGCATGCACAAGTGAGCACAAGTCAAATGCCCCATCATAATTTACTGCTGTTTATGTCAACCTGCCAACCTAGCAGTTCTAAAGCATGTAAAAATGTGAGTAGATAAATAGGGACCACCTCGGTGGGAAGGTCACGGCGTTCCATGTCTAGTCATGCTGGCCACATCATCACGGAAACTGTCTTCAGACAAACGCTGGTTCTACGGCTTGGAGAGGGGGATAAGCTCTGTGCCCTAGAGTCAGACACAACTGGACTCAATGCCAAGGGGAACCTTTACCTTTTACCTATGTCAACTTTGGGAGCGAAGGAGTCAAGAGCTGTCATGGAAAAGGATGTATGGTCTGTGGAAAGATGTGCAGCTCTATGTCTCTACTTAGAGACATAGTATGTGTCCTCTCATGTATTCATTGCTGTTGTGGCAAAATCATAAACTTCCATTGTTGCCTTCAATGTGCAGTCCTCACCCTCAATGCCCATGTAGGTGTTGTCAATGCACCATCTGTACTGAATACAAGTACAGGGGTACCCTGTGTATGTGTTGGGTCTTTACATGTAGTCTTTCCCTTTATGTTCATGGCAACTGTAATAAGGGCAAAAAAAAATTATATGCACACGTGTGTGTGTGTGTGTCAGAGAATAATCAGAAACAACATTAACTGCCAACCCTGTTTTATGCAATCTTGAAAGATGGGAGTAGGTGGGGAGGGGGAGAGAGCCTTAAGAGAGCATCAGTAACAATCACAGCTGATGCACAGACAGCAGGCAGACAACAAAGAGAGCTGATATATCTCTTTGTAATGCAAAAATCAGGGCAAAGGGAAGGGGGAAAAACAAGCTCCAGATAGATGGAATGAGGCAGGTTTATTGAAAACTTAAACGCACAAGAACAGGTGCGGAGAGACGGGAGGGCGGGAGGGAGAGAGGTAAGAAAGAATGTGATGGAAACCTGAGAGGCTGCCTCAGCAGTGTTACGCATTTTGCACACACAGCTTTCAAAAGACCCCCTTCATGCTCTATCTGCAGGCAGAAGGGGTTTGTGTAAGACTCAGAATATAGGGCTAGTAGCCCCACAACAGTGAAGGTCAGCTGTGTGCCACTCGTTCCCATAGCCCAATGGACTGCTCATTTTTGTTTTCTGTAACACCTTTCCAACCCTTCCTTCCAGAGCCTGGAAACGGATCTCAGGTTCCCCTTGTCCAGTGGCTAGGTTGATTAAGGGATTCTGGAAGTTGTAATCCCAAAACAACTTTTCTAAGCTCTGCTTTCTCCCTTTCCGCCTGGTGAGCCCCTATTTCTTTTCCCTTTTTTGTGCATTCTCTCATTTTTAAAAAAAAAAAAAAAATTGTGTGTGCTGGATTTTATGCTGGCAAAACTGTCCCCAAGGTGGGTCACATCTACAATGACAGGCCCGGCCAGACTCTGCCATGTCACCATGAGCAAGCAGCTGTGAAATGAAATTGCATTCTGTCCGCATGGCCTAGGGAGCCCGTTCTTTCCCCTCCCACTCCTTGATATCTACCTGTCTCTTGCAGTTATCTGTGACAGCCAGTGGATGTGTCAGCTTTTACAAGGAATGCAAAAACGGATTTGTGTCCCAGAAATTCCCCTCTGGGATTTTGCTGAGAACAGCCAGTGGCATTTCAGTCTATGGGTCACCGGCTGGTCCTCAGACAAAGGCGAGCAATTTCCGTAGCAAGGATTATACAGAAGGGAGACGGTCTTTGAGATGAACACTGCCGTTACAGGTAACAAAGAGCCTTCCAATGAGATCTCTACCCCACCTCCCATCTCACAGAATCCGTTTGGACTTATAAAATTCTCCCTGTGTTTCTCCAGCACAAGAAACATCAATGTTGCTTTGACATTTCATTTGAGAAAAAAAAAACTGTGACTGTGGTCTACTTTCATTGCTCCTAAGATATTCCCTAGTGGGTACTGCCAACCAGTCTCCAAATACCCTCTGAAATTGCCATATTTTTTAAAAAAATGAATCAAAGATCAAAACCCCAGTGATATTTTACTTGAACGTTTGGTATCTGACAGCTGATATTTGATAATCTGTGAAAAATGCCATGTCGTTCTTTCTGCTCAAGCACCCAAATGATGCCAAATGATCTGGTGAGACAGAGGAAAGGACACACCGGGAAGGAGGGCAGAGAGGGTAGATAGTAGGTGGCTTTCCCTCAGACTGTCTAATTGGCGTGTGATCCTTTCCCTGCCAATTAGCCCAGTTATAGTCAGAAGGCCAAAATAAAATAAAACCCAGAGCCATTTTAAGCAGTGCCTTGCAAAATTCACCTATAAAAAAGGTTTTAAAACAACAACACATTGCTGTATATGCCTGTACTCCAGCAGAACACAAAATCTAGTTTCCTTATCAGTTTTTACCTTCTTGTTTGTGTTTCAGATAGGCTGCCTTTCTTACAAAGATATTTTAGAGTGGCTTAGATTTATATCATTCTCCTTGACTTAATATTATGCCCCGTAACCATGTCCCAAAGTTTCTAGGAGAACAATCCTTCCTATAGTCTAAAGTGTAATCCACAGGGGATTGCTTCTCTACACACACACACACACACACACACACACACACACACACACACACACACACACACACACACACACACACACACACACACACACACACACACACACACACACACACACACACACACACACACGACTACCAAAAAAAAACTGGAAGTAATGAATGTTACATATAGCATTGTCTCTGACTCTCTCCAGTGGTTCTGATAAATGCACAGTGGAAATACATATTTATATGGGTTTTATATTTCATATTTTCATGCAGCGGATAAGTGAATCAGTGGATGCTGATTCCAGCCGATAGGGGGATCCTAGTATATATCATGATATTGCATGAGTATGAATACCTTTGTTGCATTATACAGAAGCTTGCAAATGGTTGCAGAACTGTTCTGCAGATTTCAGGAAGGAGGGGTGCCAGCAATGGCGTTGGTGCAAGCCACCAAGATCCCTTCATAGTCCAGTTGTGGGGTTATGGTTAGTGTTAATCATATTAAAAATCATTCTTCTTCACTCACTGACCATTTTTCAGTTGTGCTGTGAAATGACTTTTAGCTACAGTTGCATTTTGCTGAGCCTCAGTTCTTATTCTTAGTACAAGAACAGTTATTGGGGACCACGGTATCATAATACGGTGTAACCGGGGACCTTCATCATCCCTGATTTACCTTCTTTATCTTTCCATCAGGTTTGGACTAGACAGTGTCTGTGGATGTTGTTGTTTTCCGAAAAGGACTATCCTTTGGCCACTGCTCAAATGAACGTCTGTGTTCTGGGAAAAAGCACACCTCGCTATCATCATATGGCTGAGGCGAGGGTGCCTTTTTCCTAGTATTGGCCCTGCATTGAGGATAACATAGGTAAAGGTAAAGGTTCCCCTTGACAATTTTTGTCCAGTCGTGTTCGACTCTAGGGGGTGGTGCCCATCCCCGTTTCCAAGCCATAGAGCCAGCATTTTGCCCGAAGACAATCTTCCGTGGTCACATGACCAGTGCGACTTAGACACGAACGCTGTTACCTTCCCACCGAGGTGGTCCCTATTTATCTACTTGCATTTGCATGCTTTCGAACTGCTAGGTTGGTGGGAGCTGGGACAAGCAACGGGCACTCACTCCATTGCGTGGATTCAATCTTACGACTGCTGGTCTTCTGACCCTGCAGCACAGGCTTCTGTGGTTTAGCCCACAGCGCCACCACGTCCCATACGGATAACATACTGAACAACAAAAAAAAGGGGGGGGTAGCTTCCGTGAGACCTCCCATTTTCCACCACTTAGGCCTGAATGAATACCACTTTGGTGCAACCATAAAACATGTCCGTTTCTTTCGCATGCTGTGAACAAGCAGAGAAGTGAAGCCCACAGGGGAGATTAATCTGCCGGAAAACTGATCATCTCCAACGTGGGAGTTCCATGGCATGCTGATCCCTGAATGGATTTATTGACTTGTGGAACTATGCAGAGTTGCCGGTTCCCCTCTCCTGCCTGTCCTCAGCCATCTTTATGTTGTCATTGGGAGACGGGGGAGGCTGCCACCTAGGTGTTAATGAAAAACCTAAATAATTCTTGTAATGGTGAAGCCATCATCTGAAAAACAGGAGCTAATTTTGAATTATTAAGGAGACCTATCACAGTTCTCTGTGGAAAAGAGAGAGGGGAGAAAGGGAGGAGAGGATTGCTGTTTGGGAAGTCCAATTATTTCTCAACTGCAGACAGTTCTTATTAACTTGGGCAGAAAATTAATTAGTCTAATTAGAAAACCTCATTGTAATTCAGCGAAGAGTTATGAGGGATATGCATGTGTGTGTTGCTGGTGGGAGGGGGACAGGATGACAGCAACGATGGCGTTGGGGCAGCAAGAAAGTGGCAGAGAAGGGAATTGCCGTGTTAAAACCAAACACATGCCTAAAGCCAGGTGGGGAGAAGGTGTTTTAATTTATATTCAAGGCCTTGTGTTTTCAGGTTGGGAATCTGAGGCCTACGTGAGCCATGGCAGGAATTCATTGGTTAGAGCATGATGGGGTGGGAGGTGAGATATGGAAGATTTTTTTTTTTGTCCTGTTATTTTCGATGGGCTTCTGCATTTCATTCCATGTTGGTTATTTTTCTTTTTCCTTTTTTTTTTCCCCGGGATGTACTGAACCTTCATCAGCATGGGGCACTGTTTAAAAATGCTGGCTACGTGTTTTTTGTTGTTGTTGTTTGTTTTGGGTTTTTTGTTTTATCATCACAGATTTATGAAGTCTTCAAAACAGCTGTTCAGTCCTGATTCCCCTGCTTTTTGGCAGGTTTGCTGAAGGATGTATTTTTCAGCAGATCTGTTTATTCCATTATGTCAGGTTCCCAATCGTGCTCCCCCCCCCCTTTCCAGGTGTTCTTGGAATAAAACGTCCCAGAAACTTTGCTGGCCATAATTACTGGGAGTTTGCAGTCCAAGAACATTCAGGGCCCCAAGGCTGGGAACCTTGATATGGTCCAGCTAGGAACAATTTTCTTCAAGTATGAGTGGGCAGCTTTTGAATTTAGAGGGGGCAGATTCTGTCCACTTCCAGTGTCTAGTCAGGACTAGAGATGGGGCTGACTCACCATTTTGGTGAGTCATCCTGCTTCGTGAGTCGTCAAAAGTTGACGACACATGAAACACAAAACTGCCCCCGTGAACCAACGAAGCATGAATTTATTCATCAATTCATGGGGGGGGGGTTTACTAAAAAAAAAAACACCCCCTGCCCCAAGCCCCCCATGCTGCCACTCCTGCCATCCCCACCAATGCCCTCCCACCACTGTTGCTGCTGCAGTCATGGCCGGTAGAAAGGAACACTGGTTACCCTTTGCAAAGATGGCAGCTGCAGCTTCACTTAGGTTAGGAAAGCTGCAGCTGTCATCTTTGCCAAGGGCAGCCTGGGCTCCCTTAAGACAGGCTAAGGGTGGCTAATGTAGGAGAGGAAAGGGGCTGGAGATAGTTTGTGGAGGTGGGTGGCTGCCTATGGGTTTGCCAATCAGCTGATTGATGGGCCGGTAGGCAGAATGAGAAAGCCATAGGAAGAGAGGAAAGGCTAGCCTTCCCTCTCTTCATATGGGGGACAAATAAAAATGGGGAAATATTCAGCCCTTCATATTTGTGGGGGTCTCTGGAATGCACAGATATGAAGGGAGGAATATTTAACGAATCAGCGATTTTTGACGTATATCACAATCCATTACGTTATTCGTCCCCATGTCTAGTCAGGAGGCGCCGCCCATGGTCCCTCACCAACCCAGACCCCAGCAAAACATCATGACTTCCTTTTGGGGGTAAATATGATTTGCTCCACCTTTGTACCGTAAATGTTGTGGAACCAGGACGATTAATATGCACAGTAGTAGCACTGAATGTTTTGTTTGTATCTTTGAACAGGCATGAATATGTACATAGCAGCATTGGATTTTTTTGGTGTCTTTTTGATCTATGAATCTTTTTGTGCTTTTTTTTGCTTGTGTGTACATGGTTCAATCAAAAACACTGGTTAAGTATGGCAAAGTTTTATGAAAAATCTAGTAGACACAATGAGGGGAAAAGTCTTTTTCTTCTCCTATACTGCTGAAAGTAAGAATGCTTTCTATAGCTGGAGGATTGTCAACAAGATCTCTTGTTGTATCAAAACAGTATGCCTCAATGAGTAATGAGAAACTGGTGTGATTTCTTTCCACCTCTACTTCTGATTGAGCCCTGTAATCCTTTATAACTGATAAGACAAGGACGCCATTGTTGGCAGTTTGGAAAGTAGGAAATGGCCTAGTCAGTTCTGAGGACAGAACGTTCGTTTGAAGGAAGCCTTCATTTCAGAATCTCTTGTCTTGCTTTGTCTGTCTGTCTTTCTCTCTCTTCCTCCCTCCCTCCCTCCCTCCTTTCTTCCTTTTGTAACCTTTCATTCTATTCTTGGACAGCCTCTCAGGGCTTCACCTCGAGAAATACCTGCCAGTGCCCCTTTAATAAAACATAGGACATCTGTTGCTTTCTGCAGAGGATGCACATCGTTCATCTGCCGTGCAAAGGTTGTGAAACATATTATTTTCCCATCTGGTTTGAAAGAAGAGTGGGAGAGGCACAACCCTCATTCCTGTCGCTTGGCTGGATCGGATGCCAGCAGAGAGGGCTGAGTGAGCTGTATTAGGGATGGGGCTTTCCTCTCTGCAGGCAGCAAACAGAGCAATCAAGACAGAAGCTCCTTGCCACTACACAATGAGCTGGATGGATTTATCTCCTCTCTCTTTTCCCCCCCTCCCCACCTCCAGCTGCTTCACTTCTCTTGTGATGTCTCTGCTTCCTTCAAAGTCTTTCGTCTTGAATGCATGGTGCCAGAAACCGTCTGTGCCTCTTAGGAGGAGGTGGTTACGCTCATCAGATGTGTTTATTCCAGCTTTTGATCGGCTTCTCCCTGAGGCCTCCCCAGTTTCTTCCTCCTCCTCCCCCCCCAATAAGCAGAGGGTACAGAGCTAAGCCTTCCCTCACTGCTGGAGTGGGAAGATGACTTGACAGCTTCTGCTGGAGAAGTAGATGCGAAGTTGTTTTCTTCTTCTCCTGGCCAATTGCTTATCGTCTGCATCATTTGACACCAACCTACAGGCAACCACACTAGGTTCTCCTCCCTCTGTATTAATCTGTAAATCCAAGATTGCAAAACAGAAGTAGAGTTCTGGGGAAGAACCAAAAAGAGCAGAGGGGTGGGAGGGAATAAAACAAACAACAGAACCAGAAGCATTCCATCTTATGAATAAATTCTGTCCTGCAGTGTACTAACCATATTGTCATCTGTGTTTTCCCCAATAAAACTGAATTGTATTATGTTACTTGCTTTCATAAATTAGAATTATCACCCTTCAGTTCTCAAAACATCATAAAATAAATTAATGCTACTATCCTTAATGTACGTCAACATTACTGAGACAGATTTTCAAACAGAGAATTTCAATTGATCATGTTAACTTTGGTATTAATGTTGTTGTTGTTGGTTAGTCATTTAGTCCGACTCTTCGTGAGCCCATGGACCAGAGCATGCCAGGCCCTCCTGTCTTCCACTGCCTCCTGGAGTTGGGTCAAATTCATGTTCAATGACACTGTAAAACCATCTCATCCTCTGTCATCCCTTCTCCTCTTGCCTTCACACTTTCCCAACATCAGGGTCTTTTCCAGGGAGTCTTCTCTTCTCACGAGATGGCCAAAGTATTGGAGCCTCAGCTTCAGGATCTGTCCTTCCAGTGAGCACTCAGGGTTGATTTCCTTCAGAACGGATAGGTTTGTTCTCCTTGCAGTCCAGGGGACTCTCAAGAGCCTCCTCCAGAACCACAATTCAAAAGCATCAATTCTTTGGTGGTCAGCTTTCTTTATGGTCCAGCTTTCACTTCCATACATCATAGCTTTGACTATTCGGACTTTTGTTGGCAAGGTGATGTCTCTGCTTTTTAAGATGCTGTCGAGGTTTGTCATCACTTTCCTCCCCAGAAGCAGGTGTCTTTTAATTTCGTGGCTGCTGTTACCATCTGCAGTGATCATGGAGCCCAAGAAAGTAAAATCTGTCACTGCCTCCATGTCTTCCCCTTCTATTTACCAGGAGGCGATGGGACCACTGGCCATGATCTTAGGGTTTTTTTTATGTTGAGCTTCAGACCGTTTCAATAGTCCTAGACAAACCAGATTAAATTATGATCAAGAGACAATGAAACCCATAGGACAATGAGTTTTGTTGCTTTCCATAGCATGGGCAGTGTAATCATAACTATGTTGCCCCAACATGAGAATTGCTGATCTCTGCATATTAGCTTACTTTGTTTGATGACTGTGCATGGGTTTCCCATGGGTTTCATTTGCAAGTCTGATTGCTTACGCATGAACCTCTAAGGAAGTCACACCCTGAGAGGGAAAAAACTATGACATCAGCTGTTATTCTCTTTGTCAACTTGAGGACAGCCATGAATTACAGCTACTCTCTATATTATGCAATTCATTTTCATGTAAAATGGGCCAAATTGTGTACATTGCACACAACTAAGGTGATTTTTCCTTTGTTTTGTGGATCTTTATAAGAATGGGTTGCTCACATTGTTCTTAACAATCAACCTTCTGTGTTTGCTATATATTCACATCCTTTACTTCTTAAGAGAAAAGGACTCTTGTTTTGCAGAGATACATTTTGACCCAGCTTGGGGTTACAATGAAGACGGAAGCTGCTTGTCTCACTTTTGGCTGGAGGTGAAGATTCTTACTAGAGTCTTCAATTTCCATGTTAATGAGTCATGCCAAGTCAAGGTAGCCTGTGTCAATGGGCATGAACAATTTACAAGCATTCTTCACTATCCTGTTCCAAACTTCACTGTGACCTTGAGTGCTAGCATGCTGGAAACACTGCCTCTTTCCTTGCTTCTGGTTCCTGGTGGGACAATTAATCTTGTTCCTTGACTAAATTCCTAGCTTCTGCTTCCCAGTCCCTTGCTCATTTTAGAGAGCTGCCTATAGCCCAGCAGAGATTCATATGGAGGAACTCAACCAAATGAGATATAACATTCTAAGTTGAAGCTTCCTATGAGAATGAGGAGTGACTGGCTAGTTTAAAAGGAGAAGAAAACTAAACAGAATAGTGGGTCCTTGTTTCCTGCTTCCCTGCCAGTGTACTCACAATGTAGTGTACTGGATGTCTTCCTTTGTAAGAAACATTATTATTCTGACATAGAAATAACAACAATAAGCAAGGAACACACAGTTATGATCGCTCTGACCTCCTGCCCCCTATGCTCTCTTGAAAACGTTTCTGGAATTGTAACATGATGCCAGTTTCCCTGTTGAAAGATTGCTTCTTGTTGATCTATAATTTACAAGATGCACTTTTTGATGGAGCAAAGAAAGGGTTTCTGCAAATTTCTCTTCCCCCGTCCCTGGAAAGATGAACCTCTTTTGAAACCTTGATTTTGATTCTTATTCCTTCTGGCTGCTTTTTAAACTATCTAATTGAGACCCTAATACTGATCTCAGTTATCTGATAGTTGGTCCATTGTAGCCAAAGGTGCTTCCAAGCTGCCTTCTGTTGAATAAAGCCTTTTTGCTTATCAGTATTGTCAGCTCAGATTCTCTCTGAGCCCTCCCAGAGATCCCTTTCTACATACTTATTGGGCCTGAGCCCAGTTCAGTTCCAATATCAGACAGTGACAAGCATTTTCAGAATGAACTGAGTATTGATGAACTGTCCTTTCACAAGAGGAAGATATCACCTAGCTTGCAGAAGATTGATATGATAGGTGTGTGGTGTAGACTTTTAAGAACTTATCTGGCCTGTGGCTCGCACACTGATGGCCTCATCTTTTTCATAGAATCATAGAATAATGGGATTGGAAGGGCCCTGTAATGCCTTTGAGCCCAAACCCCTGCGCAGTGTAGGAATCCAAGTCAAAGTATATGTGACAAATGGCTATCTTAACTTTTTCTTGTATGCTTCCAGTGTGAGAGTGCTCACCACCTCCATTGCCATACTGCTCTAACAGGAAGTTTCCCTTGAAATTCAACTGAAATCTGGCTTCCTGCGGCTTCCTATAACTTGAGCCTATTGCTATGTGTCCTGCATTCTGGAACAACTGAGTAGTTTGGGGAAACATCCTGCCTGTCCTCTGTAGGATATCCTTTCAAGTAGTTGAAGAGTGCTGTCGCATCTCCCCTCCGTCTTCTTTTCTCAAGGCAAAAAAAAAAAAAAAAAAAAAAAAAAAATGCCCAGTTCTTTCACTCTTTCCTCATAGGGAAACTTGGTTTTCAGTTTCTTGATCATTCTTGCTGCCTTCCTCAGGACGTTCCACTCTACTCAGTTTGCCTGCATCCTTCTTAAAGTGTGATGTCCTGAACTGGACATAGTACTCAAAATAAGGTGTGGCCAATGCTGAATAGAGTGGAACTAGTGCTTCATGGGATTTGGAGAATATACCTTTGTTAATAAACTATGGCTGATGGTCGGATTCCAAAAGATCTCCTGTATGGAGATTAAGTGCAGGGAAAGCGCCCCAGAGGGAGACCACAGCTGCGTTACAAGGACATCTGCAAGCGGGATCTGAAGGCCTTAGGAATGGACCTCAACAGATGGAAACCTTGACGTCTGAGCGTTCAGCCTGGAGGCAGGCGGTGCATCATGGCCTCTCCCAATTTGAAGAGACACTTGTACAGCAGACTGAGGCAAAGAGGCAGTCCCGAAACCAGCAAAACCAGGGAGCTGGACAGGGGACAGATTGGATTTGTCTCCAGTGTGGAAGGGATTGTCACTCTTGAATTGGCCTTCTCAGCCACACAAGACACTGTTCCAAGACCTCCATACAGAGCACGATACCATAGTCTCTCGAGACTGAAGGATGCCTACAATAAACTAGCAATAGCCTTCTTTGCCGCTGCATCACACTTTGGGCTTATATTTAATTTGTGATACAGAGCAATTCCAAGATCCTTTTACATGTAGTATTACAGAGCCAAGTATACCTCCCCCATCTTGTTTTTGTCTCATTTCATCCCTTTAAGCTCAACATATGTGGTCATATCTTCCTTGCACAGATGTATAGAGATGCTATTACTTTATCAGTGACTGGTGGCTTGATCTCCATCTACGAGCACTTCACAGATAATATATAAAGAGCGAGAATAATTATGAAGAAAGGTGATTATGAAGAAACAGATTTTAATAGGATGAAATAAGATAATAGACGTATCTGCACAATGTTCAGCTTGTCCTTGGCATATTTCTGCCTAAGGAAACAAAACAAGAAACTATCATGTGACTTAATTGTCCAATCAGAGCTAATAAATGCAATGTGCAAAACAGACCTTGGCCTCACTATAACCCATTGAAGCTTCTGCTATAATGTTATCCAATAAACAGAAAGAATCAATGTGCCTTTCATACAAAAGTGAACTAAAAGCAAGCAGTAATGCTATTAGAAGTTCATTTATAAATAGAGGGATGTGCTTTGCTTTTGGATGAGATAATACTGATTTAAAGTCTGATGAAAAAAATTCAGAAAAAAGGCATAAGCAAATGGGTAGAACAGCTTTTGCAAATAAATCTGCATTAAACCCATGTTTTCCCAGGCTATCTGGTCCCACAGATGTATGCTTTCCTTTTGTACACATTGATGAACTGAAGGGGGGAGTAAAATAAAAACAGAGGGGTTTTGAGAATGAATGATCTAGACATTTGCAGAAACTTCTCCACTTCTTCACCCAACAGTCTTTCTTGGAGAAGTTGACCTGATGGGAGAACTTTCCACAACTTCTTGTTGTTGTTTAGTTGTTAAGTTGTTAAGAGTCATGTCCAACTCTTCGTGACCCCATGGACCAGAGCATGCCAGGCCCTCCTGTCTTCCACTGCCTCCGGAGTTTGTTCAAATTCATGTTGGTAGCTTCAGTGACACTTTCCAACCATCTCGTCCTCTGTCGTCCCTTTCTCCTCTTTCCCAACATCAGGGTCTTTTCCAGGGAGTCTTCTCATGAGATGGCCAAAGTATTGGAGCCTCAGCTTCAGGATCTGTCCTTCCAGTGAGCACTCAGGGTTGATTTCCTTCAGAATGGATAGGTTTTATCTCCTTGCAGTCCAGGGGACTCTCAAGAGTCTCCTCCAGCACCATAATTCAAAAGCATCAATTCTTCGGTGGTCAGCCTTCTTTATGGTCCAGCTCTCACTTTCCATAACTACAGCAAAACAAAAACAAAACAAAACAAAACAACATATAACTTCGCATCTTATGCTTGAACAGCATCCGTTTACTCGGCATGAGAGATACAAATAAATTTTGCCAATGTTTTATATAGTGCCGAGGATTCCTAATCCCCCAGAATAGACTTCATCTCCAGTGTGAGAAGGAGATAAAAAAATGCTTCCTCCACTCCACTCACCTCACCTTTGTAGTTTCTGGAATGTGTACAAAAATATCTTGAATGGCTTTGTCGTTTCTAAAGCTTTCCACACACCACAAGCAAAGAGATACATGTTGACAGCTTGGAAAGTCTTACCCAGTGCTTTTTTTTTTAATAACCCAAACAACAAGGTAACAGTTATCACAGACAAAAAAATAAGTGTTAAAATGCACAGATACTCTCTGAGACAGATACGTTCGATCATGCAAATTTCCAAGAGGATTTGTGGGTTAGTGTTTTTGTGTGTGTGTTTTGTTTTTTGCACTTTCTTATTTCATCCACGGAAATGAACTAACCCCCTGCTCTGCATTGCATGGCAGTATTTTATCCCCCATGCTCTTTGCTGTCTCTCTGCAGCTTCTGGGAGAAGTTGTCCAGAGATTAGGGCTTCAACCAATGCCGGCCATAGGAGTCGATGACATGGCTGGCACCAAGTGGACAGAGCTGTGAAGCTGAGCTTTGTGGTTGTATTTTATTTAAAAATGTTCTGGCTGCAGCAAGCTAGGGTGGCAAAAACAGTTGGCTGTAACTTTTAAGGTTTTTACAAACTGTTTGTTTACTAACTACAAAAAAAGTATATATCTCCTGTCAGTTAGCTTTAAAGTATATTTCTTTGCCAGTTTCCATTTTCGTAACATTTTTACTAGTTGAAAATCTGCAGTAAATAGCTTCGCAAACATATCTGTGGCTCCTTATAAGGTCCAGATACTGCAACCTCACACCTGTCTCAGGTCCCATGAATCCTCTGGATCACCCTGAAAGAAGTGGGGCAAAGAGTGTTATTTATCCTAGGAACGTCCATGGTTTTAATGTCACCAAATATTCAAAGGATGACTGTAAAGCCCATAGGTGAATGTGGTTCCATAGGGCATGAGGATGGACAAGGAAGACAAAATGAATATCCACAAAAGACTAATGTTCTTGGGCTGGGAACTCAAGAAGTCTAGATGAGTTGTGTAAAAAGGGTTCTGGATGGGACCACTTGAGGTCCACGTGCAGAGGCTGGAAGTGTTGTGGACACACTTCTTCTATGAGTACCATTTCTAGGCTTCAGGTTTTGCAGAAACTGTAGATCTTCCTGGAGCAGTCACATCTGGCCAGTCTTACACAGATTTTGTTAGTTCAGCAGTCCCCCCCCCTTTTTTTGGGAACTCTCCCACATTTTATTTTGGAGAAGGCTTTGACAAAATGAAGGGTGTGGAGGAAAGTATGCACTTGTGGTGCTATGAGTTGTATTTGTCAAGATTTGTGATGATGTGCGTGTTTCCATTATGATTTAGTTATTACTCTAGTCATAATAATTCTGTTTAAAGGAATATCCTTTGTGTTGTTCTTTGATTTATGCATATTTAAAATTGGAAAGCATACTAGTGTCCATGAGTTTCTCAGGGGGTGGGGTGGGGAGTGTAATTTAGCAAATGGATGTGAATTTAGTTCACAGACAGGGCGGGCTGCAGAAAATGAGATTTCAAGAAAATGATGCACATTTATGTCCTGCTAGTCAGCCTGGAGAAATTAGAAAAGAAAAGACATATTTGTGAGCCTGTTGAAATGCACCGAATGATAAGATCTTGAGTGATTGGTGCTACATATAGGAAGAGCAAGCTGGACTTTGTTATGTCTTGTTTAAAGAAGGCTTCTTTCCACCAGCCCCTAATTTTAAAAACTTCTGTAACACATTTCTCTTCTGCTATGCCTGCTACTTACCCAGTCCTGCTCATGACAGTTTGATGGCCCTGGCGGCTGGATGATAGTAATTGGATGGATGCCGAGGTGCTCCATCATTGTCCCCACCCCTGCTTAGTCACAAGAGGATTTCAAGTGTGATTTTCCCTCGCACATCAAACAGCAATTTTCCTTGCTGAAATCACAACCTGTGAAAACTCTGTTCTAATCAAATCTATCAAGCCCCATTTAGGACCGGACTCCTGTCTGTTTATCAGTGAAATGGAGTTGAAATTGGCCCCTCTAATGGAATCCCAGCTGCCCACCATAATCTACCAGCACAAACGGTTCAATTAATGGCCTTGACCGCTGTGCGCATATGAAGTTGGGCGCTTTATTCCAGTGGCAGGAAATTGCCATAATTTCTGCCTGGCAATACTCTTAAGAGATACTAAATATACTTTTTTTTTTTTGAAACTGGGGAGGGAGAGGATGGGGTCACATACTTCAAAGTGATCTCTGCCCTGCTATTCAAAGATGCTCTTGTTATCATGACAACACCTTTTATATCAAGCAACAAGCAAAAGCAAATGTTATCCTTGTGATCTGCTTAGAAGTTGGTGGCAGGCTTGCAGACTGCGATTCAGAACAAATTGCTTGTTCCATATCTCCTCAACGTGCCACCTGCTCTTAAGTCTCCTTGCAGATGGAATTTGCCGAGGGGAGTGGGAGGCAACTGGACATGTGTTGGACGTTTGGGATGTAACAAAAGGTAAAGGTAAAGGTTCCCCTTGACAATTGATGTCCAGTCGTGTTCGACTCTAGGGGGCGGTGCTCATCCCCGTTTCCAAGCCATAGAGCCAGCGTTTTGTCCGAAGACAATCTTCCGTGGTCACATGGCCAGTGCGACTTAGACACAGAACGCTGTTACCTTCCCACCAAGGTGGTCCCTATTTATCTACTTGCATTTGCATGTTTTCGAACCGCTAGGTTGGAGGGAGCTGGGACAAGCGATGGGCGCTCACTCCGTCGTGTGGATTCGATCTTACGACTGCTGGTCTTCTGAACCTGCAGCACAGGCTTCTGCGGTTTAGCAAAAGGCCTGCCAACATTCTCAACCCTTTTTGGGAGAGACAATTCCTCTGCAGGTCAGAGAGGAATGCTTTAGTGGTTCCTCAGAGAATGGGGTCACTGCTAACAGAGCTTAGAGCACAGCACTCATTTTTCTCTTATACCACAGAACAGAAGTTATTTTTTGGTTTGGTTTTTATGTTTTGCTTTGCCACTGGACATCAATACGGTATGGTTGCCACTGTTTTGCTTCCTCTACGGTGCCCCCTTACCTAACATCATTTCAGGGCTTAGTGAAGATGATGGCAGGGAGGTAGCTCCCCATCTCCATAAAAAAGCAAAAGGAAACAAAAAAGGGAAACAATTGGAAACAAATTCTACAACTAATTTTGTCTTCTGTTTTTAGAGGATTAAGGAATAATATTTCAGAAAGCTTCCCCAGAAAATGTCTTCTGGGAAACCCTGGACTAAAGAACAGCTGTTGGAAGACATGAGAGAAATAGGCTTGTCTACACCCCTGTTTTGGAGCAGGCTAAATAGGGTCACTAGGATGTGATCACATCGAAATGGCATATGGAACTAAAGTGACCCTATATGCCAGGATCACTGTCCGAAGTGGGGCAATGCATGAGGGGCAAAGGGGGGGGGGAATTTTTGTTTGCTTTTTTCTTAAAGAGCAAGTCAAGAAAAATTAACAAAAAATCCTCCTTCTGTCTCCTTGTCCTCCTCTGCTGCTCTCTCTCTCTCTCTCTCTCTCTCTCTCTCTCTCACACACACACACACACACACACAGAGAGAGAGAGAGAGAGAGAGAGACCTTCAACTCTTTTTCTCTGGTTCAGAGCTTCAGAATTTTGTGCAAATCGTTGCTGTGCAGAACTCCTGCAGATTTTTCTGCAAGCCTCTAACAGCATTTAAAGGGACTGCATCCAAACGATATGCCTTGTTCTGGTTGATTTAGGGTGTCACTGCTACAGGAAATTCCTAAGCTCTGCATGAGTCCTCTGGTCCGGCATGAGAGTAACATAAGGAGGACTTTTTCTGCTCTTAATCAGGCTAACCTCCCCCCCCAAAAAAACCCCACCATTCATAAAGCTGTCCTCTTCCATACGTATATTTCTTTAACTGGGAATAAGTGACACATTTGTTGCATTCACATTCCTGTTGGAACTTGCCACATTTGCACAACCAGGCTAGAGAATGGAAGGCGAAAGAGAAGATGGCAAGGACAGAGGTGTCCATAAGCAGGTAGATTTCACATGTGAAGTACCCAGTATTTTGGTTGCACAGATTGGCTTGCTCTGGCCTGCTTCTGCTGCAGTACCATGAAGCTATTGTTGGCCAATACCATCCCAGTTCCATGGGTTCATCTAAAACAGTGGACCCCAACCTGTGCCTCCAGATGCTTTTGGACTACAACTCCCAGAAGCCTTCACCACCACCTGTGCTGGCCAGGATTTCTGGGAGTTGAAGTCCAAGAATATCTGGAGACCCGAGGTTGGGGACCACTGATCTAAAACACATCATGGCATAGCCCAAAACTAGAAAGGCAGCCTCCTTGACCATGACATCTTGGAACAAAATAATATTGATGAATAGTCCTAGGCAGATCTCTTGCAAGTTGAATTGACCTTCTTAAAAGGGATCAGCAAACCCATGGAAAACAGATGAAGGAAATGATGTGTTTTAGCTCATAAGAGAGGTACAGGGACTGAGGGGAGAGAAAAGAAAATGAAATTAAGAGCAGATATTAATAGCTGTATTAAATAATATTTATTTGACCTCTTTTCACACAATCCTTTTAATGATAACCCAGAAGCTGTTAATGCCCTTGCTCTTCTCACATTGCTCTGTCAAAATGTTTGCCTTTGATTAGGGGGAAAAGAGACTTCTTTTTCCCCTGCTGGCCCCCAAATTATGAATTTGTGTGTTACACCAAAGCCTCAAACATTTATAAGAGGTGGAATTATTATTAGTGGCATGACTGGGTGTCCAGAGCTATAGAAGCCATTCTTCTATTAAAATGGTTGTCAGAAGACAGTTTTCTCTTTGATGGTGTCTATGTTTTTTTTTAAAGCTCCCTAGCTGTTATCTCTTTTAAGGGTATAATCTGTGAGAAGGTCCTTGAACTTGCCGATCAACAGATCGCCTATGGACCTCACTGTATTCTTTTCTCCTATGGTGAGCTCTCTAGCACTTTATTCTTATTTAAATAAATAATGGTTAGGTTTCAGTGTGCCTCTGTGCCCCCAAACTAGCATGTACCAATGTCATGCACATCTGTATCTTGTTTGGTTCTCCACTGGGCCAGTGCACTTCCCTTACCCTTGTTTCCAGCAATGATTCTGTCAGCTGGGAATCATCACAGTGGTCTGAGGGAAAATATTGAGTCTGGTGTGGTTAGGAAAACATCCTTTTGGGTGATTTAGAAAATCTTCTGGTTTTGACTATCCTTTTCTTCTGTATGTTGCATCCTAGGAAGTTGGGAGCGGCTCTCTCCATGCAGCTGCCCTATGTGCTTTTGAGCCCCTGAAGGGCCAATGGATCCTACCAGACAGGAAAGGTCTTATATGTTTCCAATTTGGTCTCGAGTCTTACTAGTAAGACCAAGGCCTTCCTAGCATAGATGTCTCCATCCACACTTCTTGATTCTGACTCCTGGGGCACTCCCTTAGCTGTAATCTCTTGGTGTAGTTCCTAACTCCTGACATATGGCTGGAATCGCCTCCAAAAACTATATAAGGAATGAGTCAATCAATGTTTTGGAACCATTTCTTGGTGGTAGCATTGTTCAGTGGTCATGCTTTGCTCGCAGTCATTCTCAGGGTCAGTCCACAATCTCTCAAAATTAAAAAGAAGCAAACCAGGTACTGGGTGGATGGAGAAGATCTATGCCCGTATCTCTGAAGAGTTCATACTGGTCAAGACAGACTCTTGGGCCATGTGAACAACAGTTTGAGTCACTACTACCAGTTTGAAGACACTGTCCCATCTGATTTTGGAAACTCAACAAGATTTGGTTTGATTTATGGCTTGATGGGAGATGACAAGGGAACACCCGCTCAGGCCAGGAAAGCATGCTGAAGCCCAAGAAGCCTGCTGTTAATAGTACCGGGCTATGTATAAAGTATAAAGCTGCTTCCTATGTTCCTAAATGTAACCTCTGCTACATAGTTCCTCCATGTAGAGGCCAGAAATTTCAGGCTTAAATTGGGAGGCTTCTAATGAAGCAAGCCAGACTGAGCAGCTTCAGTTCATTGAGTGGCCTGAAGAGGCATCCTGAGACACTTTAGTATCCTTGATCACATAGACTTGTTCTGTTATGAGTTAAGTGCAAGCAGATTAGGGATTTTTTAACCAGTATAGTGACCTTTGAAAAACTGGGAAAGGGGAGCAAAGGGTGAGAAGAGTGCCTTTCTTTCTGTCTCTGACTCTTTCTTCCACACATGTGAGCCAAGAGGACACCATGTTGTTTCCGAGCAGATATGACTAACCTGATAATTGGCATGCACCAATCCTCTGTATTCTGTTTTATGGAGACTTTCAGCATTGAAATGCAAAAAAGATATTAGTCTCTGGGCTGGTGGAGCCTTTGAGGATGAGAGAAAAATGGATAATGTGTGCAAACGGCAGTGGGTTCTATTATAATACAGGCAGGGAGGTGACTCAGTTCTTTTCTGATTTCCAGGAGGGTCCTGTGACAGGGGTAGCCAAAGGGGGCCCTGGAATGAACTTTTTTAAAGCTGCAGTTTCAATGCAAGAAAAGTTTTCTTTCTCAGCTTGGGCCTTTGCTGATGAGATACCCAGAGTGTGTCGCATAGTTGTGTGCCTTCATCTTTTCATTCTATGGAACTGCAGAGTTCAGAGATCTAAGGAACATCAGCTACGTTTCCATCTCAGTGGTTCTGCGCTCTTCATCTGCCCTGTCTATAGCGGGCAGGGGTTTGTTCTCTTCTTCCATAATAGATCAGTGTGGTTGTCCCAGGGGAAATGTCAGCTGTAGTCAGTGATAGAGCATGTGCTTTCCATGCAGAGGTTTCTAGGTTCAGTCCCTCACATATAGGGAAGAATCCTGCCCGAAACCATGGAAGATGTCGGTGTGCACGATACTGAGCTACTCAGCCAATGGGTCTGACTAATCATGTCATGATGATACTTCCTAGGAACCTGGGGGGTGCAACCCAGCAAGTGGCTCTATTCAGCTGTCCAGTCCTTCACATGTGCATGTGGGGATGATATCGTGAAGACACCTGGCATACAGAATGGAGAAACAGTAGGAGAAACTCAGCAAATAGAACTGGAAAGCAGTAGCCGCTATTGCTAGGGTGAATGTCTGCAGGACATGGGGGTAAAAATCCCGATTTGTTCCATCTTGATGCAATACCGGATGATTTCCTTCATATAGATGGTGGCAGTGGAAATAATTATGGTAACAGTGATTGGTCACTTGCTAAGAGATTCCTACAGTAATTGTGACATTATTATTATTATAATTATTATTATTATTGTATATCCATAACTGTACAACATTTAAGGTAAAGGTAAAGGTTCCCCTTGACAATTTGTGTCCAGTTGTGTTCGACTCTAGGGGGCAGTGCTCATCCCCATTTCCAAGCCATAGAGCCAGCGTTTTGTCTGAAGACAATCTTCCGTGGTCACATGGCCAGTGCGACTTAGACACAGAACGCTGTTACCTTCCCACCGAGGTGGTCCCTATTTATCTACTTGCATATTTACATGCTTTCAAACCGCTAGGTTGGTGGGAGCTCGGACAAGCGACGGGCACTCACTCCGTTGCGTGGATTCGAGCTTACGACTGCTGGTCTTCTGACTTTGCAGCACAGGCATCTGCAGTTTAGCCCACAGCGCCACCATATTTAGAACTCCATTAATAGTTCCCTTTTTGTCTGGGTAGTTGCATCAGTTGAGTTTGATTGCAACTCAGTGATCAACCAGCCTACCCTTTTTGTGCCTACTATGTGTGTGTGTGTGTGTGTGTGTGTTTTATGTGTATATGTGTACCTGTGTATGTCTCTGTGCATGTATGTCTCTCTGTGTGCACGCACACACACAATGTACATAAATAAGGTATATGCATGTGCTCAGAGGTGCATAAGAGCTTGGCTTCACAAGGCTAAAATATCCTATTTTTATTCAGAGGCAAAACTGTGTTGTGCAGAAACACACACACACACGCATACATACAGAACAAAATCCCTTGATGTCTAGATCTTGCACTTTCATGTGGAGCTAGAGAATTCTCAACAGGCTGTCTTACTGTGTCAGAATTGCCTCTCTTGACTGCAGTTGAAACAATGGGAAAATTTCTTCACCTCCCTGACAGGAAGACAGATCGGGAAAATGGTCTCGCCCACCCTGCCATTCTTTTCTTTAACACTGAGCTATGCTTTCTCTTCCTTCCCCATGAGCTACTGAGAATTCAGTGGGCATTTATTCAAGAAGAAGGCCTTTAGACACCTTTCACAATGCCGTGTTTAGAAACATCAGTGAATGTCTGAATATTATTGCAGCAGAACGGGAAAGGCTGAAGTGCAGTGCGGCACTCAGTAGCTTGCTTGTTTCATTTCGTTTTGTTTTGTTTTGTTTTACTTACTGAATTTTTACGCCGCCTTTCTGCTCGTGGAGAGACTCCAGGCAGCTCACACATTGTTAGAACAAATAGGAATTAAAACAAGTATACAAACGATTTGAAAGCTATTAAAGATGGTGATATTAAAACACTTCTCTAAAAACTATTTCAAATATTGACAAATTTAAAGAAAAACATAAAAAAGAGATAAACATAGCAACTATAGGGCATCCAACCATGTCAAAATTAAATGTAAAATATCTGGGGGGTGGTAGAAAGGTTTTTACTTGTTGCAGAAAGAACAGGAAAGAGGGATCCTCATGGGGGAAAGTGTTCCATAACCCTCTCTTGACCCTCTCTTGAGTGTCCATCAGCCATATCTGTAAAAGTGATGGGACTGAGAGAGGAGGGCCTCTCTGGAGGATCTTAAATGGAGTAAGCAAGTAGCAAATGTTCCCCTCTGAAATAGAGAAAGAACTTATCACTGCCAAATGGAGGGCAGCAAAAGAAACTGCATCTCATGCAGGTTATGTAGCTGGGGGTCATCCATTTAGTTGAATGAATATATAGAAAACACACAGTATCTATCATATAGGCAGTAGTAAGGGTATGATTTCCAAGAGAGAAATTGTGTCTTGAATTTCAACCAACTGAATACAAGTCAAAAATGAGAACAAAACACATTCCTTCTTGGTTTCTATATGTTATACAGCTCAATCTCAATCTATAAGGTTGCAAGGTGGTGTAGGAGCAAGAACACCTGGACAGTAGGTGCCCACTCGGTCCTATCTAGATTTTGGAGGCTCTTGCATCCTTCCGACCCCTCTCTTCTGCCCAGAGCAGCATTAGCCATCCTGCAGATAGTTGCAGCCGTCATGTGGAGTGATCCATCGAAATAGGCTATTACTTAGCTCCGCTATCTCCAGTTTTATTGCAATGAGCATATGCTTGTCACAGTGTATAAGTGGAAGCGTAATTAGAAGGTTTGACTTCAGTTGGCCTTCCCCGATCTTCATTGCTAAAGGATAGTGTTTTTTAAAAAATGACTTCATGTTTTGGCAGTGTGCCTGCCTACAGCATCAGCTTCTCTGACAGCAAAGTTAATTGTTCATATACATGAGATTTGCAGATAGAGTTCATTGGGTATTCCATGTGACAAGAGCATCTTTGCCCTTACAAATGGATCTGGAAAATACTTGCATTGCTGTGTTTCTCTTCCAAGTTGTCTTTCTTCCAAATTGCTTGTAAGAGTAGATAGGATGAGACCACCAGTTTTGGCTCTTCGTTGTGGATGGTGTTGCCTGCTGCACAGTCACCCAGCTTGAGAAGATGGTGAATCTAAAACTAACTCTGGCATAGGATACCCTATTGTGTCTGTATTGTCTTAACAATATGACCCACTGTCAAGGATGTGTCCCTTAACAGCTGCAGTTTGGTATCATTTTTTTTTAGCTTGAATGAGTACGTAAAGACCTTAACATAATACTGTACAGTGGGGTCTTGACTTGAGAACTTAATCCGTATTGGAAGGCGGTTCTCAAGTCAAAAAGTTCTCAGGTCAAATCTGCTTTTCCCATAGGAATGCATTGAAAACCATTTGATCCGTATCTGCTCTTTTCCGTCCATAGAAACTAATGGGAAGCTGCTATTCTGCCTTCGACCACTAGAGGGGGATATTTTGTTTCTTTTTTTCTTAGGTCAAGAAAGGTTCAGGGAAGGCAGGGAAAATACAGTCCAGGCAGTACCAGGCAGTCCGAAGACTGTCTCCCAATCCACTCTCTAAACGCTGGGAGGAGTGAGGAAGCAGACAGGCACCCTTTTCACTGGCCAACAGTTAACTGAAAGTTCAAATTTTGCACTTTCCCTGCCTCCCACGTGGGTTTTTTTTCAGTTCATAACTCAAATCTAAGTACTTAAGTCAAGTCAATATTTTCCTATGAGAGTGGTTCTTAAGTCAAAATGTTCTTAACTCAAGCCGTTCTTAAGTCAAGACCCCACTGTACATTGAACTGGGTGGGTGGGTGTAAATTGTGTCTTGCCAGAGCTTGTAAAAGACTGAGTGACAGATACTGTATTTCTGTAAAGAAATTAAAACAAACAGTGGGGACACGACCAGCAACAGTGGTATACCCCAGTTTCATGGGTTAGAACCCCATGGCTTACTGAAAAGCTGGAAATACAACATCATCTACCTATGCTTCCTTCTTTCCCTCCCATTTACACTCCTCTCAGTAGTTAGCGATGACAAATCTTGACAGCATCTTGAAAAACAGAGACATCACATTGCCAACAAATGTCCAAATAGTCAAAGCTATGGTTTTTCCTGTTGTGATGTATGGAAGTGAGAGCTGGACCATAAAGAAAGCTGACTGCTGAAGAATTGATGCTTTTGAATTGTGGTGCTGGAGGAGGCTCTTGAGAGTCCCCTGGACTGCAAGGAGAACAAACCTATCAATTCTGAAGGAAATTAACCCTGAATGCTCACTGGAAGGACAGATCCTGAAGCTGAGGCTCCAGTACTTTGGCCATCTGACGAGAAGAAAAGAGTCCTTGGAAAAAACCTTGATGTTAGGAAGGTGTGACGGCAAGAGGAGAAGAGGACGACAGAGGATGAGATGGCTGGACAGTGTCTGCAAAGCAACCAACATGAATTTGACACAACTCCGGGAGGCAGTGGAAGATAGGAGGGCCTGGCGTGCTCTGGTCCATGGGGTCACGAAGAGTCAGACACGACTAAACGACTAAACACACCAGTAGTTAGCAAAGGAATGGATTTTCCCAAGAACAGTATATTGTGGCAAGTGACTCCTGTTGTAATGCAAAATATTTAGGTTGATTGGATCTTAAATAATTTTACAAAAGGCCGGTTTCTCATTTGTTGATATGGACTGAGCCAGCTCTTTTCATTACGGACTTTTCAGGGGGGAGGGGCTGGCCATATGCGCAGTCATGTCAAATACCTATACTTTAAAGTTTACCACTCTGCCACTGTTTATGAACCACTCTGTCACTGTTTATGACTTGTTGGGTAATGAGAATGTGACAAAGTTTCATGTCAGAAGTAATGTAGGAAGTGGAAATAAACTCATTTTGTTGGCACGATGAGTAACTTTTCTTGTTACTTGCAATGCTTACCTTGAAAGGGTGTTTCAGAGATGTTTAGATAGGATTTCTACCTAGTTTTAGGTTATTTTATTATCAGTTCTAAGTGGCAAGTAAAATATTGGCTGGAATTCTGTTGTACAGATCGAAGAGTTCAGTGGTGTACATCACTTTGTGTACATGTCATGTGCACCCCTAATCATCTTTAATCAGCAGTGATCTGCCTTTGAAGCAGTGCCAGTTTGCTGCTGGTGATGACATCATCACAATTACATACTCATAGCTGAGCAACAGGATTTCACCCATTATTATGTATCAGTTTTTGTATGATCTTTCACATCAGGGTGCATTATCAGAACCGGCCTCAAACTCATTATTTGAAATAATTCTGGTTCACCACCAACACCCAAAAATCTTTAAGGGTTAGTAGCACATGTCTTCACCCACACTGCCTGTGGCCAGCTAGCAACAATAAAGTAAGCTCAAAAATATCACTGCAAGAAGTTGGAAACAAATTCTAATTCAACCAGAGGATGAAGCAGAAAAGCAGAAGAATTTTGTGGGTGGTTTGAAGTAACTGAGGACAAATTTGGACGTGGCACTGAGTTGTTGATATGTTGTGTTCCCCCTTGCCCTGTATACATAATAATCCCCTTTTCACTGTCTGTAAAAATTTATTCCGCTAATCTCACCTTGCTATTTTTTTTCTATCACAGTGTTGCTTCCTCCAGTGCTGCAATTCAAATTGTAAGCCCATTGTGGTCGAGCCCATTCTGTAAATCTCTAATACAGAAGAGGTGGAGAGATTTCAGACAGAAGAATCCACCTTATTTTTAACCAGGTCTCTGAGTTCTACTGACAAAATGCCTATTACAAATGCATACCCTTAGAATGACAGAATTCAGAACTCAAGTTACTGCTTTTTGGGAACTAGAAAAGCACACAGTCTTTCCACCCAAAAGTCCTGACCTCCCCAAGCCTTCTTTACATCGGCAATATAATTTAGGGAAATAAGTATCATTTTGTTTCTTACTGCTGTTGCTAAACAGCTGTAAGTCAGAAATCAGTGGTCAATCAAATCACTCAAAGTTGTATCTGTAGATATCAATCTACCTTCTGCTCGTCTTTGCTGTAAATGTGTGGTCTCTATTGGTGACATTGCGTGCATTGTAACAGTGAGAATGGTAATGATATGTGTATTATAATCATGTAGAAGTGTGTTAGCTAAACAGAATCATTGCTAAATGCACACACTCCAAAACAGGCCCCCTTCCTCCTGCTTCTAACTGTTGTAATAAGACAAAAAGACAGGCAATGAATAGAAAAGGAATGTTAATGACTTCCACTTTGGAGGCTGAAAACAAAGGGGACAGTTTTTTATATTGCAGCACAGTGGGGGTCTCTCAGACCACCACCGGTTATGTCATTAAGCTTAGTTGATTCTGCATCATGATTCAGGTTCCATTATCATATCCATCAGCCTGTCTTTCATTTCAGAGTGAGTTCAGACGGCAATGAAACCTGTCCCAGTTCCTAAGCCTGATGAAATCATGAAGATCTGACAATCAAAAGATTTAAATAGCACTATAGGAAAGGGGGAGTGGACAGAGAGGACTCTACTAGTGAGAGAGACATGGGGAATTAAACATACATAAACGCTCTCCCTTGCGCTTAACCTGAACATGGCTCAATAGCCATTTTTAAATGAACTTTACCAAGGAAGCTATGAAAGTCATATTGAATGAATAATGAAAGCAGACAGTAGTAATAATTCGGCTGGCTAGATAGCTCAGTGGTTTATACACTTGATTGCAGAGCCAGAACTTGGGAGTTTGATTCCCCACTGTGCCTCCTTCGAGCAGAGCCAGCCTGCCTAGCCTTGGGCAAGCTTCACAGTCTCAGGGCACTCCCAGAAAAAGGGAATGGTAAACCATTTTTGAGTATTCTGTACTTGGAAAACACTGAAAAGGGTTGCCATATTTAAAACTGACTTGACAGCACATTCTTCTTCTTATTAATAATAATAATTGCATGCCATAAGTGCCAATCAGAAGAAGTGAAAAGACAATTGCCTTTAAACAAATATTTTTTTCCCACAGTATGGCTTTGGCCAATATTTTTAATAAGTGTTTGCCAAAAAGTTGTACTCTAAACTACATGATTTCTGATATGAGTGGTTCTGATGAACTGATGCAAACCTTGTTATCCACTACTGTTTGGCCTTTCGAAATCTGAGTCTTGAACTGGATTAAGCTGAGAAGGATGGATGTTAGCCTTGGGCAAGCTGCAGAGTCCCACAGTGCTCCAAAAGAAGGATATAGTGCTTTTTATCTAGAAAACCCTGGAAAGGGTGACCATAAGGCACAATCAACTCAGTGGCATGTAATTATCAATTATTTTAAATTTGTTTTAAGATGTCTGTTCAAGTACCTATTTCAGTGAGAGATTTTCTGTGGATTAAAAAGATAATTCAAATTTCTTGGACTGAATTTGTGAATACTTGCATAAATGTCACAGGATGGAAATTGACACTCACCCCTAGCCATTGGCAACCCATCAACATCTTTTGTCACCTTCAATGTGATGAAAACTCATAGCCGTAGCTAAACAAGCACGTGCTTGTTGGTAATCACTTTATTCCACACAAGGTGCTCTGTCATTAGGGGATAACATATGCTTCCTCCAGTCTACAAATCCTCTGTAGTATGCAGGTGACATTGGGATTACTCTTAGGATCCATTAAATGTAATTACATAGTAATCCACTGGCACGAGAGGAAAGGACCCTCTTTGCAAATCTGGATTTCCTGAATGCCACAATATTTGGCTATTCTGCTGGACAAAATAGCTAGTTTTGTTGTTGTTTAAAAAAATCATTTACATGAAAGAAAGAGCTATGGTTATTTTCTGTTCTGATCATGACATTTCAGTAGAAGGGCAGCTCATAAAGTGAAAGGTTTGTAGTTGTACAGGGTGCATGGCTGGCAAACCAATGAAACAACTTGGCAAACTAGAATCCAAGCTTCTGTGTCAACCTCAGAAGAGTGAACTGATTAAATTCTCTGTTCTAAAGGCTCCCTTGAACGAAAGCAGAATGAGATCATTGTGGGCAACCTGTGGCCCATGTGCTGCCTCAGGGTTTCCAGGGCCAAATGTAGACCCCATTCCCCTTGGAGCTCCTCAAGTGGGTCCCATTCTAGAATTAAAATGGTTGAGAAAGTCCTCCTGTGGCATCTAGTGGCATTGGGAGCAATTGGATTCTCAGGTCGAAGGCTGGGCATGTGTGACACCCTCCCCGCCAGATCTCTGGAGATTGCACACTGTTGAGCAGTGGTTCCCAACGCTGGGTCTCCAAATGTTCCTGGACTAAAATTCCCAGAAGCCTTCCTCACTATTGTATTGGCCAGGATTTCTGGGGGCTGTAGTCCAAGTCTGTCTGGGGACCCAAGGTTGGGGATCAGTGATTTAGATGACAAGCCAACCATTGCAACATGTGTGGTGGGGAGGCCAAGATATTAGCAGAGAGCTGATGGACAGAACAAGGGTTTTGCTTAAACCTTTTGCCCTTCTCTTAATTCTTCTTGGCAAGCTCCTCCCACTATCCCCTTTTTCCCTCCAGCAGATGTTCCTGAGATACATTATGTTGACCTTACATAGGGAAAAAAGCCATCATGGAGGATGGTGATATAGCACATACTTGGTAGTGGAACATGTGCTTTACAAGCACGAGAGTGCAAGTTCACTTCTCATAGATCATAGGTAGGAAAGTAATGGAGGAAAAGAGGCCATTGGCTTGAAGCAAAGTTTGCGGCTGTGAGCGAGCTGGCCTTCTTGATGGTGATTCCCATTTGTAGAACAGACTCTATAGAGATGTTTTACCAGGATTGTCTTCATGGGCCTTTGTGGGTCAGGCTTAGAACTTGGTCCTTCTTTCAACCAAGGTGAAGTGCAGAGTCTTGTGGTGGATACAAAATGGTGTTCAGGCTGGCATCATGATATCTGCAGCTTTGCCACTTTGCAGTCACAACAGTCATAGAAATACTTCTTAGAAAGAAGAAGAAAGTTGTGCTGTTGCTAATGACAAAACCCACACCTGAGAAAATGTTAGAGGTTTTTTTTTAAAAAAAAAAAACCATTGGCATACAGCTTTATTGACAGTCTGGGCTTCAGAAGTCATATGTTTATATAGTTATTGTATTTATACTTGTGTTATTTCATTTCCAATATTTATATTCTGCCTAATAATAACTCAGGTCCTCAGCATGGTTTATAGTTTTTTTTAAAAAAATGCATAAGAAAAAGAAACAAAAGTAAATAAAAGTATGAAGTCTGAAACATAATAGAACCAGCAGTAGCACAAAACCAAGGTAAACCCGGCAACTTGAGATAAGATTAATGCAAATAAGTTAAAAAGTGTTGAAAGCTTTTATGCCTTCCTCTACCATAAAGAATTTTATGTTCCTTTTTATCATTTTAGCACTGTTTTTGTTCCTGTGTTTTGCTTTTTCAAACTTCTGTAAGCTGTCCAGACAACCTATTTTATTGAATAGTCAGAAAAATGTAGCTAAACACATCGTTGTAAAGGAGACTCTACCAGACAAAATATACTTTGTAGAATTCTGTGGGAGAACTGGAGAAGGAGAAAATAGGAGGTTCCTTAATGTGTGTGAATGTTGCCAGCCCCACTTTCTGGGACCTTGGCAGCTAGCACTGTCGGTTCCAACATGGAAGTCTGGTAGAGTTTCTATTGGTTCAACAGAGCTTGCAACTTCTGTCTTGCTCCTTGCCCACCTGGCCCAGGGGGTTGAGTTTCCACCTCTAACTCCTTGGTTGCAGAATGCCCAAGTGGGGTCCCAGTTGACTTCACTGGGGCCCCAAAAGTCCCAGATCAGAAGGTGGGAGAGGAGAAGGAGGCTTGTGCTGGATCCTGCACCTCCAGCACTAGAGGTGGGGTGGGTGTCCCATATGCCACATGGAGGCAAAGATGCCAAGGTTGAGGTGTCATAGAGTTCATGGTTGGTGGCAATGACAGGACCTCAGCTCCCCAGCCCCTTCCATGGCCCTATGGGTTGGAAGCGGGCCAGAGGCTGCTTCAGGAATCTTTCACCCAGCCTTGTACTGCTCCGAAGACACAGAAGACTGGATCCAGCTCCTCCACTGCCTCTCCCCACATCTTCTCTTCTTTCTCCATCAACGGTCCTGAGTACTGTAGCTCTAGCCCTCTTATACCTGCTAAGACTTCATCAGTCTGCTTCCCTTCTGCCAGCTGTTGTAATTCATCTCTGCCTGCCAGGGACCTGGAGTGCTTCCTTTCCCCGGCCAGCCTCCTCAGAGACTGCCAGGTGATGGCAAACAGCCCACCAGGGGTGCCCGAAATGACCCTCTCACAAACTGGCACCATCTGCCACAAATTATAAACTTTCCCTTCCAAGAGCTGGAACAATCAAGCCTTTTGGACCACGGCTCCTGGTTCCCACGATCAAGAGGACCATGCTGGCTGCTAAATTATGAAAGTGGGCACCCCAAAAGGTAACATTTCCAAGGTCTCTTGCCTGCATCCCTTCATTGGCTCATCAATAGATAGGATCTGCTGGAAAATATCTGGTTATTCCTTTGGAATTACAATATATGAATAATGGCTACCTCTTGTATTCTGTAAATGGATGATGACATGGAGTACTGGATGTCTTTTTAAAAATCTGTTGTGTTTAAGATGAAGCTTTGCTTTTTTTTAAAGCCTCCAAGAAGCAAGAAGGGAAACCAAGCAGTTAGCTGAACTTCAGCCAGTGGTAGGTTAGCCATGAGGCTGAGAATCAGAGACAAGTTTTGCATGCAGAAGTTACTGGATCTGGTCCAATCTATGGATCAGTTATCTGATGATATAAGTGGAACTGTAGCTTAGTAGAGCTTAGTAGGCATCAGGTTCCATGCTCAGCCCCCTAGGCTTCGCTGGGAAAGAATTATGCCCGAAACCCAGGATGGTGACTGCCAGACACTGCCAAGAATATTGGGTGAGATATGCAAAGCATATGAGTCAGTATAAAGTAACTTCCCATGTTGTTATTTTCATATGAAGGAACTCTGTCTATGCTCTTGGGAAAAAAGCTGCAGCCTATCCAAGTAGACATCTGATCTGGAACAAAATCACTCCCTGTTCTTCTCCTGGTGTAACAGAGATTTCTTTGGGGTCAGTACCGGGATATAAGTGAGCCCCTGGCGTATTTCAGCTCCCATAATTCCAGACCATTGGCGGTGCTGAGGATGAGAAAGATGGAAGTTGGAGACCAGCAACAGCTGCTTTCACACCAGTGCTTTAAAGAAAAACAGAGAGCTATACTGTAGGGATTTGGAAATACTAGGAAATATGACAGGTGTTCTATTCTTAAAACCGAGGCTTACAAAAACATTAAGAAACATTTCTGATTAAGTGTCAGGACAGTTTTTTCAAAGGCGATGACATGGTACTGTCCATGGGCACCTACTTGCCAAATTAGAAGCCTTTCTTCTTCTAAAAAAATGAATAATGAGAATAATATTCTAAATAACAAGAGGTGAGTTGTCTTTGCTTACATTTATTACGAACAAGACTCATTCATAGGGAGAGTAATTTTCACCCAGCAAGGTATCTTTATCCGACTCGGCGCCAGAATAAATCCTAACCCCACACCTGTGATTGCAATTGAAACACATCCAGGCAAATGTTTGAACTCAATCCTCCCACCCGCTGCCTTGGTTTCAAGGCCAAACCATTCCCCCTTGTGAGAATGTACTTCTCATCACTGATGTTTGTGTTGATGGAAGGTTAATGCCAGTGTGAATGCACAACTTCTCCTTGTTTTGGTTGTTGATTTATTGTCTTTCTGTATCCATCACTCTTCTTTAAATTAAAACTCCCTCCAGATGGGGTCTCTGACACAGATTTATGAATCCACAATAAAATCTCACTCATAACCTGTACAGCTACCCATTCATCTTGACTAAAGAAGGGTGCATTACATTGTGGATATCCCAGGAATGAAAGCCGAAAACTAACTTTTTCTCTTCTTTCCCTCACTCTTTTTCTGCCTCTGCAACTGGGAACTATTAAAACTCTCTCTCTCTCTCTCTCTCTCTCTCTCTCTCAAAGACTGAGGACTAAGAGAGCCTTCCCCAAATCAGGACACTCCAGACTACATTGCTCATAATCCCCAGCCATCACCTAGTGATTAAATTGATGGGAGTTGTAGTCTGAAAGATCTAGAGACCTATGTTGCAAAGTAAAATATAATGAAACTTAGCCTACCTGCTGATTGGTGCTGTGACACGATTTGGTGGTGTTTGATTTTTTTCCCCTCCAGAATGGTCTAAGTGGAAATGTAGGCTCTGCACAAGTGCAGATAGTAGCTTTTAATTTGACTCCATTTTAATTTTTCTAAGATAGATGCTCCTCCATGCTAGAATGATCAAGATCTGGTGCCTCCTCATAAATCAGGTGTGTGGCTGGAAATCTTGCATATCCTGCAAAGGGCGCCATGTTGGAATGGCAACTGGGATTACTGAACTGAATGCCTACAGTATATTCGGGGTAAACCAAAACTGTTCTTCCTGTTTTGCCATACATTTTAGCTGTAGAGCTCTGAAGTATTTTGAGGGAACTCCTATGTTGTTTTCTAGGTGTCTGGTACCTGAGCCTAAGCAGTCATTTGTGTTTCCAAAATTCTCCTACTGGAATATTGTGTTGAACCAACCCACCCACCCTCCTTCACTACTTTGTGCTGTTTTGGCCACTGAAAGTGAATCATTTTGTCAGGGGCAGTTCAGTTAAAACTGTTTTCACTTCCCCACAGTTGTGAATTGGCTTCCCTTTCAGTACTTTTGTGGGCGGTGGCAAACCAGCATGTAAAATGGTTGTTGTGGATTTTTCAGGGTCTTTGGCCATGTTTTGAAGGTTGTTCTTCCTAATATTTCACCAATCTCTGTGGCCGGCATCTTCAGAGGACAGCACTCTGTGCTCTGGTGTAGTTTGCTTGGGAGTTGAGTATTTATGGCTGTGAGATCAGCTTTTTGTCCTTTTCAGGAGATGAGTGATTAGTGTGTGTTGTTGTGGGTGTATTGTTGTGATAAGGAGGAGAGATTATCTGTCACTGTGATTGATGGCTGTCATTAGCTGGTCTTTTGTGTGTAGTGATCCCCGGTCCTTGTGGCTGGGTAGAGTTCATTGACCTTTTGCGTGCTGTATTTTTCAGAGCTGGGAGCCAAGTTTTGTTGACTTTCAAACTTTTTTGTTGAAGTTCTGCTGGTGCTTGTGGATTTCTATGGCTTCCCTGTGCAGATTGATGTAATGATTGCTGGTGTATTTCAGTATTTTGAAATAGAATTTCATGTCCAGCTTGCTTTAGGGCATGTTCAGCTACTGCAAATTTTTCTGGTTGTTTTAGTCTGCAGTGTCTCTCATGTTCTTTGATTCTGGTGTGGATGCTTCGTTTTGTGGTTCCAATATATACCTGCCCACAACTGAAAGGTATCCGGTATACTTCTGCAGTGGTTAGGGGGTCCCTTCTGTCCTTTGCTGACTATAACATTTGTTGTATTTTTGTGATGGGCTTGAAAACAAACAGCCATTGTGGGTTGGGGGGGGGTTCTGGAAGCTGTCATCCAAAACAGGTAACTTCTCCTATCTCTGATACTGCCCAATGAAACAGAAACATGGAAAACCAGCCTTTGCTTCCTTGAGCTGCTTTGAATCAAATATAAAAATCTTATTCTGTTTGTCCGTCTGTCTATATATCACAAAAGTCTATCTGTTAGGAAGGTACAACTACTACTACACAAATACCAAAAGACAGCAAAGAAGGATCTGGGATTCTGAAAAGTCTTTCTTCTCAGCAGCAAAGTAAGAAATTTTGTCTCATTTAAAGGTGAGAATCCAAGGTAGGGCTAATAGAAGTGAAACAGACTATCAGTGGAACCAGGGTCAGACAGATGGGTGCATCTTTGTATGTGAATAAGCAGGTTTAGAAGGTTGAGGTGGTGACAGGTGACCAGCAGTGTGGTAACACTAGGAGGGAGCAAATCACCATTCATCAATGTAATCTGGAAGCTTGCCCACAGAGGTTTTAATCACCCTGCGTGGAGATGGAATGGAGAGCAAGTTTACGGTTTACAGTGAACAGACTGACGCAGCTGATGGATGTCAAATGTGTCATGATGTATATTGTAGAGACAGGAGATTTAATGGCGTAACTCCATTGCGGGCTTGAAAGTGAGGCCTGACAGAGCCAACAAGTGATGGATGGATTCATTTACATGCAAAATTGCCAGTGGCATTGACAGTGCTGGTATGCAGCGAGAAGATAAGAGGAAATGCAGTGAGATTGGCTCCATTCCTGGTTTAGTAGCATCGTGCCCAAAGCAGTTGGAGAGGATGGAGAGAGGCCAGCATAGATTCATGAACTTGTGTAAACTAGTGGTTTTCAGGGAGGTGACAGAACACACATGTTGTATGCGAGAGAGACTGAAACCTTTGCATATACAGTATTACAGTATTTTTGCAAACTTCCTTTTAAAGGACAGGAGAGGGAATCTGTTTTATTTTTCCCCCTTTTTGGGGAAGGGGTGTGTGTCTTTTTAAAAATGAATTGAATTTTAAGTCTGAACCATCCTATTTCTTCACTGGTGGAGGGGCATTTGAAAAAAACAAATTTGCATGAAAATCTATGCAAATGTATTGCAAATGTGTTCTCTCTCAACATTCACATTTTTTAATAATCTAAGAACTGCAGAACTGGAAGGAACCCTGTTGATCATCAAGTCGATCCCCTGTAGAAGAGGCACAGTGGGGAATCAACTCCCAATCTAAGCCTCTGAGATATCCAGCAGTTCATTCCAAGGAGAATGTTTCAACTGGAAATCCAGTTGTTGTTGCACATATTAGACCTCCAGAGGCAAAATCTGGCAAGCTGCCACCATGTTATTATTCTGACCCCCATTCTGCAGAACCTGGAAGAATAAGACTCTGTGCCATTTAGCATTTGATTCTCTAGGATACTGTTACCCTAAAATCTTGAAACTATTGTGAGTTTAAAAAAATACTATAATCACTGAAATTGCTCACTATTGGACTTACAAACACTATCTACATATTTCCATATTTCAGTTCATTATAACATTCAGCTGTCAGGATGTTATTTTAGAGTGACCTTACTTAACCGGAGAGCTAGCTAATTGTTTTTGGTGCACTTAAAAGTGTTTTGCAATTAACTGTAGCAAACTATTTTTCAAGCTTCAGATTTAAAAGTGCCTTCTCTGATGGCCTCCTACCAAGTTTTTTTTTTTTAAATTCTTTTTCAGCTGGTGTTCTAAACTTCATGGATTTTTATTTTTCTTTTCACCTGCTGAGTGTGCTGGCTCTCCCCTACTTTTTATCTTGTGGTTTTATGCTCTCTCTCTCTCTCTCTCTCTCTCTCATGTTTTGAACTATTGTTGTGAACTACCTTGAGAATGTTAATGGCAAGGCTGAGTATTATATGGATATTGTAACATTTCTGTGTCGGTATTTGTGTCCATATCTGTATCCACATCTTGAGTCATCTATAGCTGAAATACTGTTGCTTAGTAATTCTTGTTGTTGTAATAAAATGCATTACAGTAGACTAATTGAGTCAGTGAGGGTTTGGTAAGTCAACTCCTCCTTACGTTCCATTGATTCAAATAGATCTACTCTAACTGACATTTAACAGACATTCTCTATAGGTTGAAATTCTGTAGCTTACTGTAATAAGGAACTCTAGAGTAGGTCAACTGAATCAATGGGGATTTGGTGAATCAACTCCTCATAAATGGCATTAAGTAAAATGACAGTAAGCTACAGAATTTCCACCTATAGAGAATGTATGTTAAACCAACCAATCAACTGATAGAATGTTGGAGAGAGCACAACATTATACGTGGAAATGCAAGGCTTCTTTGGATAATTTGTACTTCCCACTTGTTACAAACAGCTTGGCCACCACTGGTTTGGAGGGCATCATGTGCCAAAGCTTGGGATCCTCAGTGCTGAGAGACATGTCAGCCTCTCTCACTGCCAACTCAGCTAATAATTACCACCATATCTTTGCCTGCCATCTGACAATCCACTGAAACATATTTATCCACTGTGAAATGGAGGTGCTTATCCCTTGGACATAGCTGACCTGTTATCTTCCCTGTACATTTAATGAGATTAGAGGAGGGAAGAAAACTGTATCACATACCAGAGAGAAGAAAGAGAGAGAGAGACTGACAAAGAAGTGAGGAGACGGCACACTGAGTCCGCAATGAGAAGGGATGGATAGTCTTCAAGTGGCTGCTACTACCTTTCTAATGCTGCACCGGGCTTTACTAGCCTGCCCCTTTACCTCCCTCCCTGTTGCCACCTTCATTTCAGCTGACATGACAGTCAACCAAAGGGTCTAAATGTGGGATATTTTTCAGAGGCAGGTTGACTAAGCACTAACTGAGCTGACCCTGATATAAATGCTTAAGAGGCTTTGCAGGGGATTAAGTGGCTGTATTTTAATCTTGCCGCCTTCATGGTGATATGTTGAGGGTTCCAGCACACTGCCTGCCTGTGCACATTTGGCAGCCTTCTTCCCGCTCCCTCCGTTCTCAGGAATGAAGGGAGAAAATGACAAACTCTGATAGAAAAGATTTTCCTTCTAGGAGTGTACTTCAATCACTGTTTTCCCTGCCTCTCTGTAATTTGCAAATCTAATATTTAAAGTTATCCAGCTGGGTATCTTCTAGATTTATGACCCACTCATAGTTAGTTGTAGAGTGTACAAATATATAATGACAGTAAATTAATTCAAGATGCTGCAGATGACTGTATGTTTAGCAGGGATTTAACGAGGTTAATTTTGTATAACATGGCTGTGGAATCTGCACCCTTCCAGATACTGATAAATTGGTACTCTGATTCCCCTCTTGACACTGGCTAGGCTAGTGGTGGCTGACAAAAATAGGAGTCCAATTACATTTGGACATCAGGGCCACATGTTCCTGAGCCCTGTCTTAGAAGGTCTGTGATCAGAAATATTGAGAGGCCGGGAAGAAGGGAGGCTGAGGGATATCCCTCATATGGCTTAACCCTCGGGTGCAGAGGGAGAGTGCAGGTGGACAGCAAAAGTTTGAAAAATAAGAATGTTTCAGAACCATGGACAGTTCATAGGAGAACATGCAGGGGACATGTATGCTGAAATCTTGTTGCTTTGCATAGCAAGTCACAACTAAAATGGGCCCATTTTATTCAATTGAATGTATGGAGGAGTTGGCTCATCAAATCCCCACTAGTCAATGGGCCAAGGAGTATTAACTACACTACAAATTGCTTATGCCATTCTTGCAGGTGAGAATGAAAAATTGCAGAAATTTTCTTCCCACTGGGCAAAACTATAAGAGTCTGTGTACACGGTTCACATTTTTGCATACTTTGTGAAAAACATGTAATTTTTTAAAAAATGAAATCTTGCATTTTGCATTAAAAACCTTTGTGCAAAATATGAGGTTTCTCCCAAAAATACAATTATTTTTGTGTAAGTGCTGCTACCAAGAAAAATGTGTGGACTTCCTGGTATTTTTTTAACAACAACAAACCTTACCAAACCTAATTTGGCAGCGGAAGAAATTGGAAATGATAGCCCTATCACCAGTGTTTCTTTCTTCAATAAAGTGGTCAAGAGCATGGTGGCCAATCAGCTTCAGGCCCTCCTGGAGGAAACTGATGCCCTTGATCCATTCTAGTCAGGCTTTAGGCTGGGGCATGGTATGGAAACAGCATTGGTCACCCTGCAGGATGACCTCCTGAGGGAGGCTGACCAACAATTTATCCCTGTTGGTCCTCCTTGATATCTCAGTGGCCTTTGATACCATCAACCACAGTATCCTCCTGGGGTGGCTCTCCGAGTTGGGGATCGGTGGCCTTGCTTTGCCGTGGCTGCGTTCCTTCTTGGAGGACTGTCCCCGGAGAATACAGCTTGGCTGTCCAGGGCCTTGACCCCGAAGGAGGCCCGAAGGGAAAGAACAAGAAACCTGGCCTTCTCGGTGGTTGGTCCCCTGCCTGTGAGATCCTATTGGGATCCGCCTGGCACCCTCACGGAATGGTTTCAAATGATCATTGAAGACCTGGCTCTTCCTCAAGGTTTTCTCTAAGCATTAAGATCTTGGCCTCCCTTTTACCATCCTTTTTTGCCATCCTTTTCATCACCCTTCTTACCACCTTCATTGCCATTTGTTTTAATTTATCAGGTTGGCTATGAATTATTTTATTTTTTATCATGTTTTAATATTGCTGTTTACATTGTTGTTAGCCGCCCAGAGTGGCCTGGTTTCCAGATGGTGTGGGATAAGTTTGTATGTATGTATGTATGTATGTATGTATGTATGGATGGATGGATGGATGGATGGATGGATGAAATAAATAAATAAATAAATAAATAAATAAATAAATAAATAAATAAATAAATAAATTTAAAACATGAGTGAATGAATGAATGAAATGAATGAATAAGTAAGTAAGTAAGTAAGTAAGTAAGTAAATAAATAAATAAATAAATAAATAAATAAATAAATAAATAAATAAATAAATAAATAAATAAATAAATAAATAAATAAATAAATACCAGTGAAAAATCATGCAGTGATTGATCAATTTGAGTGAGTGTCTTAGAGTGGTCTTAACTGACCAGATAGGCGGGATATAAATTAAATAAATAAATAAATAAATAACATTAATGTGTTGAAGAAACCCTTTTTTTGTTGTGGTTAAGAAAATTTGTGATTATTTAATACATTCTTAATCTACGCTAAACAGTTCTATCAATTTTGTCCCGTTTTAAGTGGTATGACTTTGGTTGTATGGAATTCCCAGACTGGAAGTTAAGAAAGATGTGCAGAATTGTAAGTTGGAGAGCTCTGTGTACTCTCCTGAATCACAGCACTATATCTTTCCAAACTACAGATCCCAGGATTTGACAGAATTGAAACGCTTTATGTAAACTGGTATCACACCGATAGAATTATATGGTGCAGATAAGCTCAGGGGGTGCTTTTCCACTCTCAGCATTTCTTCATAGACTATAACTTGTTGCTAGATAGACTGTAGCTAAACTGTAACTGCATTCATATTAACCTACTTTCAGAGTCCCACACTACGAAAATCCCCAAAAATGGGGAGCAATGTTCAGTATGCATGGCTGGATGCAGTTACAGTGTGTGTTCAGATATTCCAAATCAACATTGGGAGGTCGGTCAAGCACAGAGAGAACAAGGTCAGTGACATGTTGCCGCATCCCCTTTGTTCTTTGAACGGTTAATAAGCTCATTCTACAGTTTACTTTCAAGACTGTAATTTCATTTATTATTCCTGAGGAAGTCAGTGATTCCTCAAATCCTTCCCACATTATCAAAATGTATGGTCCCTTTCCACATTGTCTTGCCTGTTGATTCCCCACCCATCCTTTGGAAACCTTCTGTGTTTCCCATAATTTCGGAGCATCATCGAAAAGTGTGCACTCATTTCATTTGGGGCCCTACAACGCGGTACGGGGGGGGGGAGAGAAATGAGATGTCTTTTAGGGCAGTTTTTCAGCCATGGCTAAGTATCTCATGGAAGAATCCCTGCAAAGGTTTGAAGCACCTCAGATTATCGCAAAACAGTTTAGAAACAATCTTTAAGGCATTAGCATTTGGGAAAATGTCCTTTGTCTGTATTTTTCTTGGATACCCATTTTGGCTGCTTGATATGCAGAGATTGTTTGTAGCGTATAAAGGGCAAAACAATTCCAAGCAGATTATTCTCTTAATATATAGATCTCAGTCACTTGCAACTATTAATAACTATGAGTTGTGTAGAGAGGGGTGTCTCCAGGCAATGTCAAATGTGGCACGTTGACAAGCAACAACCATTTGTTTATTTAATAGACACAAGGCTGCATGTTTTGCTGGAGTACGCCAACTCGGTCTCCCTGCATTTGTGGTAATGTTGCACAGAATATATCAGTCTGGAATGTGGCTTGTGTAACAGAAGTTATGTGCAC
The DNA here is from genome assembly GCF_051106095.1 of Pogona vitticeps. Lineage (NCBI taxonomy): Eukaryota > Metazoa > Chordata > Lepidosauria > Squamata > Agamidae > Pogona > Pogona vitticeps. The sequence goes on from NC_135790.1 coordinate 22,126,272, forward strand.
CAATTGATCTTCCCAAGCACTGCAGATGCACCACATGGCAGGGTTGAAATCATCCTCTCCTCTAAGAGGACTCAGAAGGAAGCCGTTTCTTAGAGAGCAAGCAGTCTGCTTTTCAGACAAGTGTGGATCCTGTCCTACATGTAGTCAATCTCATAGGGCTTTCGTCAGGTATAGCCATGGCCATAAAACCTGTCAAATGTGTAGGGTACATTTTGAAAAGACACCTCTGGTTCTTTGGGACAGTCTCCAGAAGCAGTAAGAGAGGAAGAGTAGAATGACTAGGTTGTCTTGTCCATTAATAATAATTACCTGCCGTCAAGTCAGCTGTGACTTATGGGGATCTTTTCCAGGGTTTCCCAAGTACCAGAAGTGGTTTACTAGTCCTTCCTTTTGGGGGAAGCCTGTTCATTCTGTCCAAGGCCACACAGGCTGGGTTTTCGTCTACAAGGCATAATAGAGATTCGGATCCTCAGCCTCTGGCTTCTCAAGCAGGTACCCAACTCACTGCAGGCAGCTTTCTTCTCTCTATACTTCTAAAATAAATTCAAGCTGAGATGTGCACTTCTACTGTGAAATGAATCATTTTGCACCCTCCTCTTCCAGCCTGTCTTACTGTTTCTTGAGAAGATCTGTAGTTGCCCAGGAATGGATGGGTGCTTCTTGGATTCCTCTGAGCCATCCATCAGATGCTTTGGCCCTCACATGTCTCTTGCTTCTAGCTGCCCATTAGATATTTTAGATCATGCAACCCACTTTTTCTTAGCCATTGATCAGATATGTTGGCCCCTGAAACCCATTGAAAAGATCTACTGCCAAGCCTGGGTAATGGAGAGTAGAGTGAACGGAGGTCTCAGCAGCAACTTAGAGGGTTGGGTCAAACAAGTAGTCAAAACCAAAAGGCCAATCAGTTAGGAAAGGCAAAGCAGAAAGCAAGGGCGAGAACCAAGTCAGAGAATGGGGCAACATGAATGAATAGGGATTGAAAAATAAAGCAAAGTGTACAAGAGCTTTATGTGCAAGCAAAACTGAGCAGCAGCAGATTGCCTTCCTACCCAGGAAGATTCAAATGGACTGAAAAGAGTTTGTTTGGTGCTGGAAGATTTTTATTATTATATTATTATATTATATTATTATTTGATTATGTTATTGTTATTGTTATTATCATCAACATTGTCATTGTTTTTGTTGTTGTTGTTGTTTACTGAGAAAGTTATCATCTGCAGTTCAGGGACTCACTACATGGGGCAGCTGGAGATGGAGCGATCTAGTTTTGGTGCCCACTCCCGTATAAATCTCACTCCTCTCTCTCTCTCTCTCTCCTCCCTCTCCTCACCCCTTCATTTGCCCAGCCTCCTACAGCAGCACATGGGGCCCTCAGGTATTTGAAATACCGCTATTGGGAAAGGTGCTCATTACCACTCCTTTTTCCATCCTCCACTACCAATGCATCACAATCACCCCCATTTTCCCTTCGGAATATCACCAGCCCTAAGCTTTCCCTGAGACGTAACACTGAAGCTATTTTTGTTTGCTTATTTTAATTATCATTCCCCTCCCTGGCTCTGTAGTCCCACGAGGGAGACAAGAGGCTGCGTTAATGGGATTATGTGGACTGTTTGCTGATGTATGTGTGCGTACGTACACCACTTGCTCTCTGTCTTCCCGACTCTGAATTTTGCCCAGATAATTGATTTCCATCTCTTCTTTAGTCTTTGCCAGAGGGTGCAAATTGCCCCCTCCCTTTTTTTTTGTTTCCATTCCTAAATAACAAAGCCTTTCTTCGTAAGGCAACCAAGCCAAAGCAATTATGGCACCTCTCACCTTTCTCATTAACTAATAAGAAATTGAAGGTGGCTTGTAACCTTCTGGGACTCGAGGCAGAAAAGCATAAACCTGTGAGCAAAATGGGTCCTTTCTCAGAGAGAGGGGCAAAAATGCTTTTCAAAATAGCCTCTGTTCAGTAGCAGGTCTGAAGGAGGAAAGAAGCTTCAAACGTGGGAGGTGTGTTTATTAATTCAGAGTGAGGGCCAGAATAATTATGGTGCTTTGTGACTTTGCTGAGTAACTGAGCCACAGTGGCCTAACCCTAACTACCGTATTAATCCTGACCAGAATAAGCCCATTGAATTGATCACTGAATAATAAGTTGAGGCTTTTGTAAATCCCACTTATAAAATGGGTCTACTCTTGGTGGGTAGAGGACAATATTTTTTCCTGTCATAATCCCATTCACTTGACTACAGGAACAGAGATTCAGGAGCCAGATTCCAGACTTATTCGCCCCTTTAATGATTCTTCCCGTCGGGCATCAGAAACAAAAGGGCTGTGATGCCCCTTTGCCTCATCCTTTGTAATCCCATGAATGGCTTGAGCTGCATCATTTTGGGACACTTCTGCTACTTACCTTTCCAACATGGTTCCCCGTACAAATGTTGGTGGGACAAGGGCCCACAGAAGCCCCAGGAGGGCCATCCTGTAAATGCCTAGACTGGGTCAACAGGGGCCACCCTGCAGTGGGATGAGGGAGAAGCTGAGGTACAATCAGACTACCCTATCTTGGTTTCTTTTTATGTGCCTCAGTTGTGTATCCTATGTAAAAGTTGTAGTCCAAGAAATTCAATAGGATGAGGAAAATGTTTGAGAGGAGTTTGAGAGGATCAGTGCAGTTGAAGGTGGACCCAAGCTCTTTTCTTCACCCCTGGTTTGCTATATTATGCAAACAGCCATTTCTCACTCAACTCTCATCTTTGCTGCTGGGTTTTCCTTTCTTTTTTTTTCTTGCCTGCCTGCTTTTTGAATAACCATGTCCTGGAGCATTACTTCCATCCCGTCCCCAGGCACACATTTATTGTGGTCTATGTTTGTTTGTCTTCCTTATTCCCAACTCTTCCATCAGTTTCACTTTCTTGTCATTTCTAGTCAACAGCCAATAGGGGGCAGACCTCTCTCTAGGGGAACATGCGAAACAGACCGCCCCATTCTTCAGCTACAGCTAACCTTGCCAGGAATACTGTTGCCATAGCAACTAGCCCACATTCCTTGATGCTCACTTAGCCCACTGGAGTTTTATTTATTTATTTATTTATTTATTTATTTATTTGATTTATATTCCACCCATCTGGTATATTCTGCCACTCTGGGCGGCTAGCAATCGGTGCTTTGCCCCACCTGGTTGGCCGACGTCTCTCTTTTCTCAATGTCTGTTTCTCTAATTTGGAAATGTACATCCATTCCTCCTCCCCCCCCCCGTCCCCCACCTCCATCCCCTTTTCTCTTTTCTGTTTCTTTATTCCCTGCCCCTCCCTCTCGAGGCCATTATGTTGCTCATATGAATGAATGATTGCGGAAAGAGAAGGATAAAATTGTTTAATAAAGAAAGAAAGAGCTGGCAACGTCTTCTGTGCACCAATGTGTAAAATGTACCGTAATAAAGCGCACTGCACTAAATGAATTATGATTTTGGGGAGGGAAAGCACAAATTACTGATTTGTCAAACACTATTAGCGTTTGCATCTGTGGGAAGAGCAAGAATCTCTGTCTGAGAGCTTCTCTCTGACAGCCTCCCTTCTTTTTACTTTCTCTTTCTTTTTAATGAAGCAAGCGCTGGTTGCCAGGAGCAGCATTTGTGCGCACCTCCCCAGTGTAACCAATGAGTAGAGTAACCGAAGGGGAAGGTGTGGGGAAAGAAGCAAGACAGTTTCCCAAGGATGATTAAAAAAAAAAAAACTTTGTCAGGGTATCAAGGTAATGTGTTACTTCTTGTGTGAACTTCAGACAGGTTTCTCTATGAGTGAAAGTCTCATTTCCCCTGTCTAGATTAATGGCCTCTTATTCCATGAGCAAAAGCAGATGGAGGAGAATGAAAACCAGGAGGGATGGAGCAGAGAAATCCTGACTGGGAATTTATTTGCCACTTTGTGAGGAGTAGATTTATGAAAGCGGTACCGGTAAGAGTCATTTCATAGAACCCCCTCCCTCTTGGTCCTCTTGCCCTTTTATGAATAGGGTACCTTTTAAAAGAACATGCATAAAAATGAGAAATAGCTATCCTCACAAGATTAAAAAGAATTTGTTTCATTCCTGCCAAGTGTGGAACTGTGAAAATTACATTCCCGTTCTATTGCCGACTCAAGGATACTGTCCAGCCAGGCAATAGTAGGTTCCAGAACAAATTAGCTGGAGTCCGTAGACAAGGATGTTGTATCACAGAACACCTGTAGAATGAGGAATATCCAGGCAGTAAGTGGAAGCTTTTATACCTAGTCTGAATGGAGTGACCGACCAATCAAGGCACATCAAATTTCAATTTAAGGACAAGACTCCCTTGAATAAATAAGATGGAAAGGAATGAAAAACGGGAAGGATGGAATAGATAAATCTTCCTTGGGAATTTATGTATGATATTCCCTAAATGGGGCAGCTCCTAGGAGAGCTGCAACGAGCAATTTTGGCACCCGGGACAAGCAGCACATAATAATATGCCCCCAATTTAACTTTGCAATTCATGATGTGAAAATAATACAAGAGGTAACTATAGCTCTGAGAACCTTGCCAGCATCTCCCGTCGTCCACAGGGGAACTACATTACTTTCAGAGCTGCAAAACCAAATCAGAATTGTGTAGTGTGTGTGTGTGTGTGTGTGTGTGTGTGTGTGTGTGTGTGTGTGTGTGTGTGTGTGTGTGTGTGTGTGTGCGTGTGTGTGTGTGTGTGTGTGTGTGTGTGTGTGTGTGTGTGTGTGTGTGTATGTGTAACATACCATACACATCAATTCTTTCTGTAGAGGTCTGGTCTACCTAGACCTGGGTAGATATTTCCTCCAACACAGGACATTTGGTCTACTCGTGGCCCAGTTAGGCCAGCCGTCTGTCTGGACACTGCCTCTTCTTCTAGGACCAGGTCTCAGTAGAACTGCTTGCTCTCCTTTGCTTCAATTGTACCTGGTGTACCAGCCATCTTTGCTCTGCTCTCCTCCCACCCCCTCCAATAGTCTGGTCTACCAGATGCTCAGAGTACTGAAAATGGAAAAATCACCCCAGAGGCCTGATCAGCAGCTGTTTTTTCCTATGCCAGAAGACCAGGCTGCTGGACCAATTAGCAAAATGGCACACTTTGACACCCTGGGGAGGAGTCCTGGCAAGCCTGCCCTAGTTGTGACACTGGGTCCTGGGACTCATGTCTAGAGTTATGATGGCTGAACATCTCCATGCTCCTGCAGCTAGAGGGTGTTGCACTGGAACCAGTAGCTAAGACTCTGGGATCTGTACTGAGTATCAGGGCCATAGTCACTCATTGTCCTCAAAAGACATGCTTATTGGGTCAAATTTGTTTTTTTAACATGACAAAACATTGGGTGGATGATGATGGAGATGATGATTCCTCTTTAGTCTTTTTTTAAAAAAAACTTCTGCAAGAGTGTTGTCCAAGCATGTTGATGCCTCTGTGTTAGTCTTCAGAACTGTTCGCATGTTGAGTTCACTATTGCAGGGAATAACTTGGTGTGCATGCATGTATGCATGCATGTGGATTTAAAGTATTTGTTAATTACTTTTATGTGTATCAAGGATTTCAAAGTGAAACATAGTACATAGATGAATATTAGATAAATACCTATTAGCTGGAAACAGATTGAGGACAATTTGAAAATCTATCAGCTTCATCCTTTTGTATTCATATGGTGTTTTAATAAATGTTCCAAGTTCTTAATATTCATTATCTCAGTAATCCTTGGAATAGTGCAGGTGAAGTTAGAACCATCATCTTACACCCTCTCTCAGAAAGCAAGCTGCAGTATCATGTGCCTGTCTTATTTGCATAACAGAATGAAGAATGTCTTGAATTTAATGCTATCCCCATTCCCCCATCGTAAGTAATAGTTTATTCTCAGCAGCCCTGAAAATTATCTCAGATAGTTCAGTGCTTCAGTGCAGACTGGACAGAAATGGGTGGGGAAATGTGTGCGATCTGGATTCTTTGAGCTGACTGAATAGTTCTATCATTTATGACATGTACATGAAGATTATATGCCCCATACATAGAGATTCAATTAAACCAGTAATAATTTAAGCTAGGACAAGCTTGGTGAGTAGTGGACCTTGTATGCAGTTTAGCATGAAATTAAGTTTGCTCTTGTTTGACATACTTCTGACCGCCCCTACACTTCGGTGTGAAGGCTCCCTTTTTCCTAATGAGAGCAAGCTTCGCATAATGAAGAAGTATGCGAACCGTGAGCTGAAAAATCCCCATACTACCTCAGCTATACACTAAGTGGCTGACTCTCAGCCTGATCATTCTTTCTCTTTTATGAAATATGCATTTATTCAGAGTATGTATACAGTACTTTCCAGAGAATTGCCCAGGGGAACTCACAAGTCTGTTGTAGCAAACTGGTGTAGCTTAGCAGCTCAGAGGAAGAAAGTCCCTTGTTTACCATTGCAGGGAACTCACTATGTGGCCTTGGGAGAGTCTTTTACTCTCTCTGACTCTGTGGTCCAGTACATCCCACTTATGGATATTCTCACACTATTTCAGCCCTAAAACTGGTTGGGTGGGTAGAAGATAGTTTTTGTATGGCTAATCACTCTCCCCACACTCCTGGGTGCACAAATGACCATTTTTACAATGAATACTTCTTCTTCTTCTTCTTCTTCTTCTTCTTCTTCTTCTTCTTCTTCTTCTTCTTCTTCTTCTTCTTCTTCTTCTTCTTCTTCTTCTTCTTCTTCTTCTTCTTCTTCTTCTTCTTCTTCTTCTTCTTCTTCTTCTTCTTCTTCTCCTCCTCCTCCTCCTCCTCCTCTTCCTCCTCCTCCTTCTCCTTCTCCTTCTCCTCTTCCTCCTCCTCCTCCTCCTCCTCCTCCTCTTCTTCTTCTTCAAGACTGTGTGTTGAGAGGGTCGTGTCAGTAACCCCAGTCGGCCTCCCTGGCATGCAATGCAAAGCCTACATTTTGCCCTTTTACGCCTTACTGCATTGTTGCAGTAAAGACGGTGGTGAGTTAATGCATACAAAGCACTTGGAATGCTGGGAAGCATTAGACATGTGTGCTGTTGGAGGAGAAGGATGAGGATTGATGACTGGAATCATTACAAAACTATAAAAACCATTAACAGTGATATACAGTGGATGTGGTAATAAAGCTAGTAGCAGCCAAACTGCCAGATTTAATATTAGGGGAATGCAGGCTGCAATCTCTGCTGTGGACCTTGAATTGTGCAGTGTGACTTAAAAGCAGACATGCTTACAGATGTCCTGTGGGTGTTCAGTGAACATCTGTGTTGAGAGGGATGGTCAGGTCACATCAGACTCTATCTGTAACTTGTACACATTCAATAAATTGATATATGCTGATATAACTTGGCTTTTCAACAAGCTGCTACCAGCCACTATAGTGTCAGATTTCCCATGAGCATCCATTAAACATGTGGAAGGAACGTCTAGAAGGTCTTATTTATTATCTTAATCTACACAACTGTAGTATTATTACGAGGATGAAACTGAGCATTGGTATGATGTAGCAAATAGTATGTTGGCTTGGTGTTTGGGAAAACCCGATTCATGTCCCTGCCCAGTCCACTTTAGGTCATTCTATCAGCTTGATCTGCTGTGCAGGTTTTAGTAAGGAGAAAGTGGGAAGAAAGTGAGCCATATATGCTGCCTGGAGATTAGCTAAGGGAAGACAGAGTATAAAATTAACACTGGAATAAATAAATGGATAGAACTGTGGGTCCAGTGAGGGCCACGCCTGCTGACCTGAACTTCCAGATATGATAATAAGCTTAAAAAGTAAGAAATCATGGTATCTACAGGGACATTTTTAAGGCTTTGTGATCAAGTGTGTGAGACGTACTTCAACGATGTACTACCTAAACGGGGAATATTAAATGTGAGTTTGACAAGTCATTTTTATTTTTTGTTGTTCATTCATTTAATTTGTTAAACTTTGCAAAAACAGCAGGTGTTTGTGTTTATTGCTTGGGTTCATGTATATTGCTACTGATTGCTAGCTTCGTTCCCTTCTCTCCCTGCACCCCCATCACGTTTCTCTCTGTGGATATAATTTCCTGTTGTGTACGCTTTGCCTTGGGGTGCAGGGAAGGCTGGATATGTATGCAAAGAGTGCTTTGTTTACCCTGCTTTGTCGGCTATTTGTCCCGAGTCCTTCCCAGGGGTTAATTTATTTTTAATTTTTGCTAAATTACTCTGAAGCAGTTGCCAAAAAATAAATAAATAAATAAAAATACTCGTGACTTTCTCTGGCAAATTTTTATTTAAGTAAATAATTACTTTAGTCAGAATAATTGATTGACGAAATGCTTTAGTGGCCTCATTAATTGGACAGAGTCCTATAATTTCTTATTAACGGCTGCCTAATAAATTAATTCTCTGATTAGCAATAATGGACTTCGGATATGATATTTAGAGTCAGAGCCGTGATCGAAAGATGAAAGGGTGGGTTTTGCTCTAGGGTTTTTAACTTGTCCAATATTTATGTCCATGGATCTGGGATCAAACGGGGTCTACATCAGGTGCTGATGATGTATCAGCTTTTGGTAGACAGAAGGTCCCTGCACTCTCTTCGGTGCTGGCTATGCTGCTCCAGGCCAGCAACATCTGGACATCTGGAAACTGTACCCATCTCTGATCTAAATTTAATTGGTCTGATTTTGCCTGAAGACACTCTTCTCCTTTAAAGCATGAAAATGTCTTGCTTTTCATAACGTATTTAGTGCTTCACCAATAAACTAGAATCAGCAGGGCAATTTTATCTAGAAAACGGGGCATTGTGGTTTGTGGCTACACTGGAAATGGGCAACCTGCAGCCTTTGGCCTCATTCCAGAAATTCTGTGCAACAGTTGAGAGCTCTGATAAGAAAGAAAGAAAGAAAGAAAGAAAGAAAGAAAGAAAGAAAGAAAGAAAGAAAGAAAGAAAGAAAGAAAGAAAGAAAGAAAGAAAGAAAGAAAGAAAGAAAGAAAGAAAGAAAGAAAGAAAGAAAAGGATCCGTCTCTCCCCTGGCAACTTCTTGTGGAGGAAAGAATCAAGAGAAGGAGGGGAAGAGAGAGGAGGAAAAGAAGTGGCAAGCGCAGAAATTATGTTGTGGTTATTGTGTGGCATTTCAAATTTTTGGTGACCCTATGAATCAGGGACTTGGGAAAGTCCTATCATTAACTGTGTTTCTCAAGTCTTGCAAACTCAAGGCCCTTCCTTATTGCAGAGCAAATATGAGATGATTGCATTGATCCATCTCATGTTTGCTGTGCTTTTTTCTCTAATGCCTTCAACTTTTGCTGACATAATTGTCTTTCCCATGGTTCTTACATCTTCACGATGTGCTCAAAGTCTGATAACCTCAGTTTAGTCATTTTAACTTCTAGAATGAGCTCAACTTGATTTGACCTAGCACTCACTCACTTGTTTTTCCAGCAGTCCCTACTATCCATAAAGATTACCTCCAGTCTCATATCTATCTATCTATCTATCTATCTATCTATCTATCTATCTATCTATCTATCTATCTATCTATCTATCTATCTATCTATCTATCTATCTATCTATCTATCTATCTATCTATCTATCTATCTATCTATCTATCTATCTATCTATTTATTTATTTATTTATTTATTTATTTGCCACCCACACTACCCAAAGTTCTCTGGGCAGCTTACAAAATTTAAAATACAATAAAAAGTCAAAACAATTAAAAAGCAATTAAAATGTAAACTCTAAAAATTGCCATCGGACCCACAGCTGATATTATTTCAGTTTAAAAGCCTTCTGGAACAGGAAGGTTTTGACCTGGCACCGAAATGTTGAACAAATAATTTTCCTGGCATTTTCACCTCCATATATAGTCACAGAGGAGAAAGTATAGTATAGAGGATCTTCATCTAGATCTCTAGTGGCACCTTCTTACTCTTAAGAATCCTCTCTCATTCCTCTATAGCTGTTTTCTGATTTCTTAGTATTCTTCTGAATTCTTGATGGAAGCCTCAATTTGGATTGATGGATAAAAAACAATTGGGTTTGGATAGGAAAACCGGATTATCGGAGAAAAAGAAAATTGATTTTGTCCTGTCCATTTTGGTTTTGTCTCCTCACCACAATGATTCACACCCAAGTCCCAGCCTGTTAGATCCCAGAAAACATAGGTCAACTGATCAAAATTTCCACACTCCTGGCTTACATAGCATCAGAACAGAACTAGAGGTCACTGTTGAAAGAGAGCCAGAATGCAAGACTCGAATGAAGGATGTGAAGCATTTTTTGTTATCCTCAACTTGGCAAGACAGCTCAATAAGGAATGCTCAGTTTCCCTTGCTTTCTATGATGGGCAAAAAGACCTTCATTTTGGAAAGGTTTTGAAGGGTTGTAATGACTTTATTAAGATGTTTTAAAAAAATCTATGCTGCTTTTTATTCAAATGCATGCAGACATACATGCAGACATAAATGTCTTTTGTATTTCAATGTTATTTTATTTTCCTTCATTCATTATGTTGGGATTGTATGTTGTTTGTCTTGTTATGGTTTATTGTAAATCAGTTGAGGGATGCTTTTAAAAATTTTTTGTTAATGTTGATGGATCAATAATAAGGCTATTTTTAAAAATTACTTTTGGTTTGAATATATGGATGTCCTATATTATATAAACCATCCTGAGGAGTGATTTCACTAAGTGGGGTAGTTTATAAATTCTACAAGTAAATAAATAAAATTAATACATATACAAACAAAAACTTGAAATCGTGGATTACAGTATTGCACTCCTATATTAAAACTACTGCCTAAATAAGTTATTTTAGAGGTCCGTGACTCCTCTAACCCCCAGTTAATGCATGCTGGATGGACAATTCTCGAACTTGTATTCCAGAAAATTAACTTGAGCCAGTTCCAGTAAAAACACACAAAATACATTAAATGCAACAAAATCAAGTTATAAAAGAGTAGTAAAAGGATAACGTATTGAATAAAAGTTGCTAAAATTTATTGTAGGTGTAATTTAAAAGGTTTGTTGATCAGGTCAATGTTAGCAGAAATAAATTGACAAGTGGTGTTTGAAGCACCTTACATTGGAAGCCTGCCTGATCACAAGGGGGAGATCATTGTACATAGATGGTAGCTGAATGAGGTAGGGGGTGGGGAGAATGTATTTTCTTAATTATTCTTTTGCTTGTTTTGGAAGCTGGCAGGCTTGTTATGCAATTTGTTCCACGTGGACAATAGGGCACAGTGCTTCTCTGTGTGTTTTCTGATTTTATTGCTCTTTCCAAATTGTTGCAAGGGTTCCTCGGAAGCCAGAAAGCAGTACACAACTTTAATGTATAAAAATCCATCCCTTGAAACTCTCTGCTCCTGGTCTAAACAATGGTATGGGTTGTAAATAATTCTGCAAACACAGAGCTGGGGTCGATGCAAACAGCATGTCACCTTGACATTGAAACACCGTTAGCAGCCATGGAATGGTTTTGCCAGTGTGAAGTTTAAGGAACAAGTTTTTATATTAAGCAATAATAAATTTCCTTCTAATGCAGGTTTTTAGACAAGTTTTCCTAATATATTAACTTCTGTCTGTGTTTTGAATAGTCAATTTCACGGTGAGATGAGTTCTCAATAATTTATTTACCACCTGGGAGAAATCTTCAAGCGATCTGGAAAGAAATGGGGGCGGGGGGCGGGCAGAAATTAGTACCTCCAAAAAAGAGATTAGAGTTTATTTATATATTTATTTCATCGACGCACTACATAGATGAATGGATACCTTCCCGTAACACCTTTCATCCTTGTTAATAGATAATGTAGATGTACTCTATGGTCTGTAAATCCTACGATGCAGATTTATGATCAGGCTGATTTCACCACTGAAATGAAAGACAGATAACCCAGAGTTACTTTGTCAAAAGTTTAAAAGGTGATGACAAAAAGTGGGAGAGTTCAGTGAGGAAGGATGGCATATTCTAAATTCAGGATGTTCTCAGTAAATACGGTTAGGGTTGATAGCTGTGCAAAATTAAACATTCCATCAGTTGACATCTCTGTGGAAGGAGGAAGGGGCACATTTACGAAGTGGTTCATGAGCACCCTCTCAGCAGTTAATTGGAAGCCATGATACGAAGAGTTACTGCCAATAGACATCGGAACCGCACATGAGTATCTGAGCTATTTCCCTCAGCTTTCCTTCCTTCCTTCCTTCCTTCCTTCCTTCCTTCCTTCCTTCCTTCCTTCCTTCCTTCCTTCCTTCCTTCCTTCCTTCCTTCCTTCCTTCCTTCCTTCCTTCCTTCCTTCCTTCCTTCCTTCCTTCCTTCCTTCCTTCCTCCCTCCCTCCCTCCCTCCCTCCCTTCCTTCCTTCCTTCCTTCCTTCCTTCCTTCCTTCCTTCCTTCCTTCCTTCCTTCCTTCCTTCTTTCCTTCCTTCCTTCCTTCCTCCCTCCCTCCCTCCCTCCCTTCCTTCCTTCCTTCCTTCCTTCCTTCCTTCCTTCCTTCCTTCCTTCCTTCCTTCCTTCCTTCCTTCCTTCCTTCCTTGTCTTATTTACACATTTGGTAAGGGGACTCAGGGCAGCTTGACAGTATTAAAAAGAACAGATTTTTTTAAAAAAACCCAGTACTTTATATATTAAAAATGATTAAACTATAAAACTGATTAAAAGACATTGCGTAATTTTAAAAAATGACATCCAGGGACCCGGTCACAATTGTTAAAAGCCTACCTGGAAATGCGGTTCTTTGGCTGTTGGCGGAAGGATAAAGGGGTGGGTGGGGCAAAAACATCCCAAGGGAGAGGATTCCACAACCTGACAGCAGCTATGGAGAAGGTCCTCTCTCTTGTGCACCCATCAACCGTTCCTGTGCTGGCAGTGAGCCAAGAAGAGGGTCTCCTCTGATAATCTTACGGGCCTAAGTTATACGTTCCTCATAACTGGCCCCAGGCAGTAGTCTGGCTGTTGCATTTTGAACCACCTGAAGTTTCCAAACTGTCTTCAAAGGCAGCCCCACATAAAGCGTGTTACAGTAATCCAAGTGGGATGTAACTAAGGCATGCATCATTGTAGCCAAATCAGACATCTCAAGGAACAGGCATAACTGGTGCACCTGCTTTAACTGTGTAAAAACACTCCTGGTCATCACTGAAACCTGGGCAGTGTGCATTCCCCTTGAAAACTCAGCTTCGTAGCATGGGTTTACCTCCTGTATTGACCTAAATGCTTCACTCTTTCTGCTCTCTAGAAATATTCTGCTAAGGTACTCACTGTGACGGATGAACCCCAGAGACAGATTAGACTAGCGAAGGTAGCCAGAAATGGTCAGATAAGCTTCCAAGAATGTGGGTGCCGTTTGGTGCACACAAATTGCAACACCTCTTCAGGAAACATGAAATCCAGTAAAGGTAGAAGATCTAAAGACAATTTGTGACATGATGTCCCGTTGAAGAAAAACCATCAAACAAGGATTAGCATACAAAGTTGGTGTTTAGTCTTTCAAAATCAGCAAAGATACATATATAATCTATGGCTTCAACTGCCGCCTGCTCAAAACAGCATAGCCAGCCATCAGGAACAAATCAAGAAATGCTCCTTTGCTGGACTTCAGTGGATGAAATCCTTCCACGGGCATAGCCACTGGCTATACTACAGGGCATATTCTGAGTGTTCTTGCCTAAAAACTAGTGTTTCCAAGCTTTGGTGCTGAAATCATGGGAGTTGAAGTCTGGCACATTCCTCGTCACTGATTTAAGGAGAAAGGAATCGTTAAATGCATTCTCATCCGACGCCTTTAATATTCCTCATGGGTTACCCATGTCACACTCAGTGGGTCTCTTTACTCTATTTTGTTTCACATACTGTGCTTATGGAGCCCATCTACCCAATAAACTGCCCGAGGCATGTTTGTTCATCTCTCTACAGTCTGAGGAATCAGCAGTCTTGCTGACTGCATAATCTCTCATTTGCATCTCTAAATAATCTCTTGCCAATGCTGCCTCTGTAATCCAGGGTCAGAATAAATTTCTACTTATTTGAACACCAAAGTCCGGCTGCAGTTGTCTGAAGATCATTCTTAGATATTTCTTAGGAGTAGTTTCATGAGATCTATGAGAAATGCTTGGGACTCAGGTTTGCAGTGCAAAATGGAAGGGGCTTTCAAATTAACGGACACATTCAGGGTCTTGATAGTGCAGAGGAGAGGGACCGAGATGCACTGGCAAAGTCGTTGAGATTTCAGAATCAAAATCTGAGACGAGGCGACGGATCCCCTTGTGCTGCAGAGGCAGGGCACGCATGAGTTTGGGAGAAACAAGCGCAGCCCTGGCAGCACTGAACCAGTGAGTGTTTGCACCAACTAGGAATGGTTGCCAAGGAGAGCCCAGAGAGAGAGAGAGATCAAACCTTCTGCTCCTTCGTTGATCTTCACCCTGAGATTTGTCTCCTCAGCTGGATGCAGAGAGGAACCCTGTCGTTCCCTGAGGTGGCTGTAGGTGCTCTCAGACCTGTCAACCCCATGTGCTGATGATCTCCAAAAACTCTCTGGCTGGGCGCACAATTATTGAATAATGAATTGGGAGAAGGCAGATGATGGCCTTCCTATGCAAAGTAAAAGATTTGTCCATGTTGTCCAGGTCAGGATAAATTATTTCCTGTTTAACTTTGCTTTCTGTTTGTTCTTGCAATGGCTGATGGTACCATACCGAGCACAGTTTATTATACATATTTTAAACATCTAATGAACCATGCTCTTATCTGATGTGCAAAAGGTGGTTTGAAAAAGCTGCTTTCCTTTCCTATAGGAAACACTATGTGGAAAAAAACAGCTAATAACGAATTACTCACATGTTCATCATGGTGTTGGATCAAGATATAGTCATGCTTAGAGTAGATTAATTGAGATGAATAAGGGTTATGTTAGTCAAGGCTAATGCGTAAGGGTTAATCTAGTCAAGACTAACTTGCCCCACTTTTTCAGTGAATCTATTTTGGCTGGAGCAAAGCTTGGGAAGTTATTTTTTGTTATCTGTCCATGCCCCAAGTAATTGCTATCTTAGTTGAAGTTCATAAAAGTAACTACTTTCATTGTTATCACATGTAACTAATGTGGCATTTGGATGGGTTTTTTAAAAGTGCATTTGTTATGTGTGATCTACTTATGCCTTGACTGAAGTTGGAGAATTGATTATAAAGTAACTCGTTGCTTAGAACTTGCTACTCCAAATCCTGCTCTAGATCCAATCCTTTGTTTACTCGTTTGGTCGTTCTGTGATTGACTTGAGCTTCCAAAATCCTAACTACACCTCCCATTTCTCTTTGCCTAGACCAGAGTTAATCTTCCTTTATATTATCAATGCCCGTAAATAAATATGATGGCTCATATCAAAGCCATCACCCTTGAACCACAGTCCAGGAGTAGCAAGCCCATTCCAAATGTTGCTGCTTGCATTGTGGCAATATATTTCTAGCTGCTGTCGGCAGTCGGGGGGTGGGGGGAGAGGACTCGCTACAGCAGGAAATGGCTGCAATTTCACAGAGTTGAAATTTCGGCTTTCAAATGCATAGATGTAGCATGACCATCAATCTCTTCCTAGCGGCTCATGAGCTATCAGATGTTACCATCAAGTGGAAAAATGCTGTTGCAAAGACGTTCAGTTAGTGGAATAGTACGTTCAGCTTTCTGGACCAATAACTACTTCCCAGCATTGGTCCCAGACCAACGGCCAGATAAAAATCTGATCCCTGATTAAAAATGTCCCACAGCTAGCATCCCTGCACAAGCCTTCAGATAAGCATACAAGGAGATTAAGATTGGCCCAGAGCCTGTGTGAGTTTACAGCTCGGAAAGCTTTCAAAAGAAATGTGGGCAGTTTGTCCAGTTTTATTGACCCCCCTTCCCTTATAACAAATAAAACCTCCTCCCCCACCTAGTTTCCCTGCCCTCTAAAATAAAGTTACTGATGCTGCATATACTGATAAAAAAGTAAGCACTACTGCAGCACTAAGTGTCCATTCTGACGTATGGTGATCATTTCCAGAGTTTTCTAGGTGCTGAGTACTCAGATGCCATTCCCTTTTTCTGAGGTTACCCTGGGACTGTGCAGCTCGCCCAAGGCCAAGCAGGCTGGCCCTTCTCCTAGAATGCACAGTGAGGAATTGAACTCCCAACCTCTGGCTCCACAACCAGATACCTGTCTCACTGAGCTATACAGCCGGCATGCACTAAATGCTCTTCAGTATTCTCCATTGAACTAAATGGGATTTACCTTTGAATGAACATACTGATTACATGACACAAACCACAAATGAAGAATGTTATATGTCTTTTGGAAATAATTTGGTCTGAATCCAGTTGCTAGACAAAACTAGAGTAGACCCATTTGCTCTTTGGCATCTATATGAGTATTGGCATTACTTAGCAGTTCACTCATTGTGTCTTTTCCAGCTGGGATTAGAAGTTGAATCTAGTCCTTTATATACCTTATCTTAATTAATACTGCAACCTTCTCTAGTAAACAAGATAGTCCACTGAGGTAGAATACCTCACTGGGGAGGAAAGAGTCAGGAGCTGGATTCCTCACTGTACTGTACCTTGTAGGAAAATAGCCAGTCTATGTAGCCTTGAGCAAATCACACAATCTCAGAGCATCTCCCAAAAGAAGGTGATGGTAAACCATTTCTGAGTATTCTGTACCTGGGAAACCCTGGGAAATGTCAGGATGAACTTGATGGTACATAAGTACTGCTAAGTGAGCTCATGTAAATCACAGCAGTGAAGGGCAGCTGATTAACAATTAATCAGATATCCATGAAACAGATTCTGTTGATGTTTGGCTCAGTAGCTCTGTGAGTTAGGTATCTGGCTGCAGAGCCAGAGGTTGGGCATTTGATTCCCCACCGTGCATCTCAGCAAAAGAGCCAGCTTATTTAGCCTTTGGCAATTTGGGGTAACGAGGCCCTGGATCCTTCAGGCTGTCAACATTGCTGTCCCAGTCCATAGCATATTCATTGTCTCCCTTGTGGTGCCCTGTGAAACAGCATGAAGTGATGTTGGTCCACTTGCCTTGTCCATGGGAATCAACCCCTTTAAAAAGTGTGTCCTTTTGGAGCCCACCAAGCATCACCAGCTCAAACTGCATCCCCAAGGCCTAAAAAAAAATTAGAATGTCTCACCAGTCAGTAAAAAAATTCACCAGTCAGCATGACCGGACTATAGCCTTGCAATTTATGTTAACAAATTTAAACTAGGCATTTGTTCTTGGACTGCAATTCCCAGAAGTCTTCACCAGCAGTTGGCCAGCACAAGAACCAGTCCAAGGACACCTGGGTGACCCAAGATTGGGAATCACTGATTTATAACCTCAGACTTGGGTTGCTTTGTTACCTGTGTGCCTGTGGGGTCATGAAGTTTGTATTTTGAATGCCTTTCCTTTGAATGCCTGCAGCAAAAATAAAACTGAAAGCAAAAGTGTCCGGCCTCTTAAGGAGCCATGGTTCCCTCCCACCCCAGGATGTGTCCTCTTTCGGTTGAAATTTGGAGCAGGGAATCTCCATATTCTCCAGCATGGGACTACTCTACATTCTCCCACAGAGCTATATCTCTATGTGCCGCTCAAACTCTCTTCTTGCTAGAAGAGGGTAGTTTTCCTTTTGCAATGGAAGGGGGGAGGGGAGAACTGCAGGATTAGAGAGCGAGAGAGAGAGAAGTGGAGGGGAAGGAAGCAGGGAGGGATGGAGCTGTGACTCATCAAGCAGCAATTTTCACTCATCACAGACGAGTGGACGAATGCTTTTTTGAAGCCCTTTATATCCCCAAGGGAGATACTTTTCACAGCATCCAAATAAAGTTTTGCAAAAGTTATTTCCCGGATTCAGCTAAGCTCCAGTATGAATGATGGCCATGTTAGGTAGATTCCTGGTTGAGAATAACAAGGATAATATAAAGGAATGGACCCTGGGCCCATTTGGCAAGGATGAAACTCCTCCCTCCCAGCACTTTACTTTGGCTGCATATTGTAAGGAAAGATAGACAATGATGAATAAGCTATTTTCCGAATGTTACTGTTCTTCTTGTCAGTTACTATCAACGAAGAATAATATTTGGAATAAAGATAGTATGGTGAACACACCTGTCCTTGTCTGATTTTGGAAGCTAAGCAGGGTCAGACCTCATTAGTATTTGGATGGAAGCCCACCACGAAGCATCCAGCATCTTCAAATTGGACTAGGAAAGGATTCTGGCTGAAACCTCACCCAGCCATTGCTGCCAGTCAGAGTGGACAATACCAGGTGAGATGAATCAGTACATCAACTTCTTTTATTCTTATGTACTGGTCTTCTTTCTGAAGTGCCTCCAAGAAGCTTCCATTGAATCCCAGGGTTTTTTTGTTTTTGTTTTTGTTTTGTTTTTATTTTTATTTATTTTTCAGTCCAGTAAGACAAGGCACTCACTGAGAGCCAAAGAACAGCGCTTCAATTTGCCTGCAGTCCCAAGGTTGTTTTATTGTGAATATGATGTTACCGCATACTAGTTTGGTGGCAGAAATTTCCCCCTCCTTTTTAATAATCTGAAAGGTCAGAATGTTTTAAATTGAAACCGTCTCTATTCACAGTCCATTTTCCATAAGTCATTTTACTACTGATGTGACACGATATCAATAATAATATGGTTTCTTGCTGCCTGCTACAGTAGTTTATGGAAAGGAGTTTCAGAAAACATATTATTATAGAGAATAATGTATGGGCTGTGGGGAGACAAGGAAATAATTGCATGGAGAGGTCTTGGGAGCATCGTAAAACCAGGAGTGGAGCTGATTTGGTCTCTAATGTCACAAGGTCCCTAAGACTAAACTGATACTTAATAAATCAGCACAGCCCATTAAGCTTTATGGATTTGTATTTTTATTCACCGAAGTAGCAACAATGCACAGGGCTGAACAGCAATGCAGAGGTGGGGTGTATGGTCTCTCAGGGCCACTCCTGTGCCTTGTACAGCTGCCCCAAAGAGAAACTCAACAGGTACAGTTTCCTGCAGCATCCACAAACTACCTGTTGAATTTATTTTTTTTGTTCAGGGTTGGCAGGGATGAGGGTGGGAGCAAAAAGTTAACTACTTTGTCAAAATCCCCAGTCTTGTGTGCACATCCTGTACATATGCATGCATACGTTCTGTGATGAAACAACAGAGGGTCTATGAGTAAGAAGGGGAGGAGGCCATGGACATGACTCTATTCCCTTCACTAGGTGTGTTTGTTCACAGTAAGGTGTGCAAAATCCTAAACAAATTAACAGTGGTCTCAATTCTGAGACATATTGATTAGGGGGAAAAAGCTAATGTTGCAGAATCATATTACTTGCTACAAAGTCATACTGGAGTGGAACTCAGCTGTGATTACCTTAACTGTTACTGTTGGGACATTAAGATTCAATGGGAATTTAGATAGTCAATACTTAGATAGTTCCCAGTGAGTTCAGCAGGACTTAATTTTGATTCTTGACTAGAGATGGGCACAGATTAAGAAATAAATTAAAATTTCATTAAAAATTTGCTAATTCATTGATTTGTATTTGTATTCGTCCTTGAAAAATATGAATCTATGAATTTGTAGTGAGCTTTGATTTGTTGGGTTGTAAGATGCCCCTCCCCAGGCACCTGGAGACACCAGCATTGCAGAGAAGATTCCCCCGACTCTCCTCCTCTACAACACTTTCAAGTTTGTTGAGGTTTGGGTTTTGGGCATTAGACATCCACAAAGAGGGGGCCCCAGGAAGGTTCTCCCCAGGCACCTAGAGACACCAAATTTACAGAGAAGTTTCCTGTGACTCTTCTCTACAATCCCTCCAAATTTGGTAAACATTGGGTTTTCCCCAAGCTAGCTCTGCCAAAGGGCAGTTTCATGGAGGAACCTGCTTTGTGGATGTATGAATTAGATGTCCGAAACCTAATTTTCATGAAATGTTGAGGGATTGTGGAGGAGAGTAAGAGGAAGGTTCCCTGTGATTTTACTGTTTCTAGATGCTTGGGGGCATTTTATAGGGTTTTAAAGGCAAAATAAATCAACAAATCTATTTATTGATTTGTCAGGAAAAATCATAAATTTATTATTCGTAATTCGTCAGCCTTGATGAATCACAAATCAAAACTAATCACCATTTCTCCAATTCATGTCCATCTCTCTTTCTGACTGACTCTTAGGGATGAATTTCAGTTTCTCTCAGCTTTTTATTTTTCCAGCCTGAAGTGCATGTTGCCCTATTTCTGCTGTTTTAAAATGTCCACATGAAAATTAATGACATTTTAATGCAAAATTAATAACCTCTTCATACAATTATTTCCCAATACCCAGTGGTTTGTATGCAATTTTGTCTACTTTATGCAATTTGGCAAGCAATTTTCCTAAACATAACACCTTCCAGTGTGCTATTTTCATATATATTAGATACGGGTTTGCTTAATAGACAAATTTTGTATGCATTTTTTAAATCATACAAATTAGTTACTTATGAGCCATCAAGTCAGAACCAACTTACAGCAAGCTTAATGCAGTTTTCAAGGTAATTGAGATTTTTAAGGAGTGGTTTTACCATTTCTCCTTCCCTGACGAGTTTCCACGGCCAACTGGGGATTTGAACCCTGTTCTCCAGAGTCCTAACCTATTACTCTATCCACTACACCACACTGGGTAGTAAGCAGGGGAGTGTAAATTAGGTAATATGTGAACTAAAATAATTTTTCCATCATCTCTGCTGACTAGCTACAGGTATAATTGTGGTGCCCATCACAACAGATTCATGTTCCAGTTTATCTTCTTCAGGAGAATATTTCCCAAAATTCAGCTGTTTTCCTGACAGTGATTTTAGGTTGCTGTCATGTCCTTATTAATATTTAGAATCTCATTGAAATCAGTAGTGCCTGATTTTGAGCTAACATAAAAGTAACAGGCTATTAGAGGTAGCTCACTTTAGCCAGACCAGCCCGTGCTCTTTCCATGAAAATGCTAATTTTCTTGGGGGGGGGGAGAGAAATATATGGCTCAGAATGTCCTATGATGATTTCCCAGTCCCCCTTCATATTTTATGGAACGAGGACTATATTAATAGGAATGTTCACAACTTAACATTCGGACTGAATTCCGACCTACAGAAGTTGCACAGTTTGGGTTTAGAAGTGGATGGCATGGTTTGTCCTCCAGCTATGGGACTCCTCAGAGCCAGATGCATGAGCAATCTGACTTGCAAATGAAGTTTGTCTTTACCTCTCAGTGACCAATCATAAAACAAAGCACACCAGTCTGCAAACTGCAGAAATAAGAGATCATGCTGAGAAAAAGGGAAATGTCTTTTGCTGCTTAAGGGAGCCCTGTATCTGAATGTGGAGCTGAGAACCTTACAGAGTTAGACCCTCAGCTGCAATCTCCATTCGAAACTACTGATTCTCTTTTATGTGAATCTCCCCCGTCCCTGCCTTTTTCACACAAGTCTTGCTGATAATGTTTTTGGTGTGCTTTCTTTTGCAGGACATGGGGGTGGAGGGCATTTTTCCCCATGCTGACTGGGGGATTCTGGGAGTTGTAGCCCCAGCAATGATCCCTCCCTCCCAAACTGCTGCTTTTCACTGCATGTCACTTAACTCCAGAAGGCATCCTTGTATTCTTACTTTCTGCTCTTCCATCTTTTTCCCCCAAGAAATCCATACAGATAAAAATACCTTGAAAACAGAAGCCTTTAAAGCTGGCTTTGGTGTCTGCATGTGTGCTGATGGTCATCATGGAGATAGTTTCATAGTCCTCCATATAGAAAAAGAACAAAGAATGATTTCCATGAAGGAGGAAGTGACTGCAGTGGTCCCCAACCTTGGGCCTCCAGATGTTCTTGGACTTCAACTCCCAGAATCTTGGCCAGCAGAGGTGGTGGTGAAGGCTTCTGGGAGTTGTAGTCCAAGAACACCTGGAGGCCCAAGGTTGGGGACCACTGGACTGAAGGACAGCGACCAATGACTAGTTACCTACAAAGCCCAAGCCTGGGCAAGATACCCAAGCCCACCTACTGGTCTATCACCCCCCTGGTTAATAATAATTGCATACTGTTAGGTTGATTCCAACTTACGGGGACCCTTTCCAGGGTTTTATAGGTAAGGGATACACAGGTTTACTATTCCCTTCTTCTGGGGGGGGGGTGCTCAGGGACTGTGCAGCTTGTCTATGACAACACAGATGGATTCTTCTCTCAGGAAGCATAGTGTATAATTGAACTCCCAACCTCTGACTCTGCCGCCAGATACCTAAACCACTGAGCTACCCAGCCAGCTAATTAATTACAGCATTGCAGTACTTCCTTTCAACATCTCCTCCCAACTCCGGTGACAAATTAAACTCTTTGCAACAAGCCTATGAAGCAGATGCTTTCCCTTTTTTCCTTGCTGCTGTTTCCCGCCACTCACAACCTTCTTTTTTTTTTTTTAAATTGTGACCCTCCAATTTCAATAATCTTTCATTTTCTAATGTTATCCATTCTTTTATCCAGACCATGGCACATGCCTTATAATATAATACCCAATTCGGTAGTCCTGAACCACCTCTTTCTTTTAAGTCTTGTAGCATTCTAAGTTTTATTCTTGGTTTCTTGGCCTTCCATACAGATTTCGAAGTCAGACTGCTCAGGTCCTTGAAGTATTTATAATTTAATAAAATTGGTAAATTTTGAAATAAAAATAACAGTTTTGGTAATGTCATCATCTTTATTGTTGAGATTTTTCCCATCATAGAGGTTTGTAGCTTATTCCATTCTTCCAGATCTTTCTGAATTTCCTTCTGTGTGGTAAGATAATTTTCTTTCATCAAATTACTTGGGTTTTTTTTTTGTAATGATAATTCCTAGATATTTCACTTTCTGTACGTCCTCAAAATTAGTTTTCATTGCCAGTCTTTCCACGTCTTCTTTCTTTATGTTTTTAGTCATTAATTTTGTTTTTTGTTAGTTTATTTTAAGACCTGCAACAGCTCCGAATTCTTCTATAGTTCTCACCAATTCTACCAAACTGTCCAGAGGGTTTTCTAGTATTATTGCAAAATCATCAGCATATGCTTGCAGCTTAAATTCTTCTCCCCTGATTCTGAGACCCTTAATTCCAACATCCTCTCTTATTTGTCTGTTTAGAATCTCTAATGTTAGAATAAATAATAACGCCACTCACAGCCTTCTGATGGCTGACATATTTTCCTCCTTTTATGGAATAAACAGTTACAAGTGGAGATGTTTTTTTTCCCTTTCCCCACAGCAAAGCCAGGCTATGTGCACCTTCTCATTGTTTAAAGGCCATTTCCTTCATGGATGCCCTGCTTGCCTTCATCTCAAGTACTTTGTCCCTGACAGAAGGAGAACAACTTTAGGAAGTGAGAGCATCAGGCTGCTTGACAAAGGAGCTCTTCAGCTAACTTGCCGAAGAGTACTTAATGAACAAGTCCTTTAGAGCAGAGAGAAGGGTGCACAAAGACAAGGCCAAAATGGGTGAATTCAATGATCGAATCACATTATTGGGGTGGGTGGGGGTCTTTTCTCCCTCCAGTCACCGATGCACTCAACATGTTGCTCAACCACCATCAGTTTCATCATACAAAGAATGTTTCCTTTCACACACAAAGAAAAGCACAAAGCACCTCTATTCTAGTTATCTAACATTATAAGCTTCAAGCTAAGTGTCCTTTCAAATAATTAATAACCTCTGTCCATAAAATGTGATTTTCTTCAACTAGAGATCTTGCATTTAACAAGCTTTGTTTCTTGTCTGAAAGCTGGAATGCAAACTATGGTGTAAGTGTGATTGCCAAGACATGTGTTTCTGAGGGAATCCCTAGCACAGACAGGAAAATGGGTTAATCAGAGGAATTATGCTTTTCCATTTGTGTTCTGTTTTACCTTTAGGAACAGGAATCTGGAGAAATATAAGTGAGCTGACTGGTAGTTCAGTAATTGCCCTGAGGCCAGCAATCTGTGAGCATTCATGCCAGACCTTAGGGGGAAAAATATTATGGACTTCATCTTTAGGAATCCCCTAGCCAGCCAAACACAGGAGAAAGGTGCCCCCAAACCAAATTTGCTTCTGTACTAGTTTCCACCACATTCCTATACCACCATCAGGGACTCGGTGGCAGAGATGACAATAATGAGGGGAGCATTGTAGGTGAAGAAGATTAGGGGATGCTGTGGGGATTGCAAGAGAACAGGAGAGCACTTCAGCTCTGAGATATATCCCCATTACTGGAGTAATGGAAGAGGAAACCATTAAAAAGGACAGAATGGCAAATAACCTTTTATGTTGAAACACTTCCTTTTCTATTGTACTGGTGGAACAGTTGGCAGGCCTTTGGATTTGATTTTGTTCTCTCTACCCTTGATCGTCTCTCTCACCTTGATCCCTGGCAGAACATGTACTTCCAAGGAGTTCATGTCAGGTGGGGCGGTTGAGGAACCTGGCCCTGGGAGAGGCCAAGAAGGAAAAGACCAGAAATCAGGCTTTCTCAGCGGTTGCACTCCGTTTGTGGAATCATCTCGTGCCTGATACCTGCCTGGCTCCTTCCCTGGCTATTTTTAAGAGATAATTAAAAACCTAGATATTTAGACAGGACTTTGAGAATATACCACCAACAGAATACAGAGCATCTACCAACCCTTAAGTCAGCCATCTCACCAACTTGACCGCTTTTAAGAATTGTTGTTTTTGTGGGTTATTTTAAGCTCATAATGTTTATAAGTGATTCCTAATGCTTAGGGTGTGCTTATTTTTCTTTACTACTTGACGTTGTTTTATTGTGACTTGTTGATGTCGATTATTGTCTTATTTTCTGTTGTGAACCACCCAGAGTGGCCTTGGTAGCCAGATAAAAATCAATCAATCAATCAGTCAATCAGTCCAGTAGAGCACTCTGTAAATGATCCAGACAGCTCTCTTGAGATCTTTACAGTGGGGTCTTGACTTAAGAACGGCTTGAGTTAAGAACATTTTGATTAAGAACCACTCTCATAGGAAAATATTGACTTGACTTACATACTTAGATTTGAGTTAAGAACTGAAAAAATCCCACGTGGGAAGCAGGGAAAGTGCAAAATGTGAACTTTCAGTTAACTGTTGGCCAGTGAAAAGGGTGCCTGTCTGCTTCCTCACTCCTCCCAGCGTTTAGAGAGTGGATTGGGAGACAGTCTTCAGACTGCCTGGTACTGTACTGCCTGGACTGTATTTTCCCTGCCTTCCCTGAACCTTTCTTGACCTAAGAAAAAAAAAAAGAAACAAAATATCCCTCTCCAGTGGTCGAAGGCGGAATAGCAGCTTCCCATTAGTTTCTATGGACGGAAAAGAGCAGATACGGATCAAATGGTTTTCAATGCATTCCTATGGGAAATGCAGATTTGACCTGAGAACTTTTTGATTTGAGAACCGCCTTCCAATACGGATTAAGTTCTCAAGTCAAGACCGCACTGTATTCCCCTGGAGCAGCAAGTCATACTTTCCATCCCAAAATCAAGATGAAATAGTAACTATGCAAATCACTTTACTTTGGCACACCAAGTTAGAAGGTCTCCCGATGCCTCTTCTCCCTGTAAAAATAAAACTCTGTAAAAATATAGGCCCAACAAGTTAAATAAGTAAAAATATATTGCCACTTCATGATACTCAGGCTTTGCTGCCTAGATGGTGGCTTCAATCCACCTAATGGTAGGATCGGCCTTAGTTCCTGCCTTCCTTCTTTCAGAGAGATATCCCAGCTGTATTCCTGATCTGGCATTTTATGCCCTAATACTGCCTGTCTTGTTCCTACTCTTAGATTTTTGGAATAGAATCTATTTTTCTATCTATGGCTGAAATTCTGTTGCTTATCATAGGAAGTCACAACCAGAATATACACTTTGAATCAGGGGGAATTTGGAGTGCCAACACCTCTGTAAGTTCCATTGATTCAATAAGCCTACTCTACTGGCAACTAACTATGCTGAGCAAAAGGATTTCAACCTGCTTACCTACCTACCTAAATGCTCACCAGCTTTTCAAACACAAATAAGCTAATGGAAGTGTGATCTTGGATGCTTTAATAACCGGTCTGCTGGTATTAGAGGGAGAATTAGAATAACCATCCTCCCATAATCTAGCATTTCCTCCCTATTCTTCTTTCTGCCCAAGCTCAGTACTATTGAGCTGCTGTATTATCTGTCGCCTGCTGGCTCCCTCCATATCTTTTCAGCAGAGACAACAGCTGACAGAAGGAGCATGTGTCCCAGTGGGAGCCCTCCCTGTGCGCTCTGTTATAACCTGCTGATGCGGCTCCCCACGGATCCATGAGCTCTGTGCAAAAGGTAGCCATGGTGTGCTTTGAAGCTTGAAACCTTAAGAATTTCAAACAAGGAGGGGGAACAAGCAGATGATCTTTGGAAAATGAATATCTAACAAGGCTAAAAATTGCTCTTGGCATCACTGTTATCTCTTCCCTCCCTCTTTCTCCCACCTTGGCGCTGCCCAAATCAGTTCAGTATGTGTGTGTGTGTGTGTGTGTGTGTGTGTGTGTGTGTGTGTGTGTGTGTGTGTGAGAGAGAGAGAGAGAGAGAGAGAGAGAGAGAGACTTTTGAACCCTTCTAAAATTGACATACAAGAATACACACACCCCTTCTTGCTTCAATTGAAAGGTGTCTTCTCTTGTCTTTCCTTTGAAATTCTTTTTTTAATCATTTTGCTGTCCCCTCCCATCACTATCTGTCTTTGAAAAATGGGAAAGCCCATTTTGAAAACGTTAAGTGGACCGATCTAAAACATGGAGGACTGGGCAGCAAAATTCACTTGAATGACATTTTGCCCTCCTGTTGTTCACAGCAGGGAGATCTTGAATGCAGCACATCAAGTTCTCCGTAGGATAAGAAAGAATATAGATGGCGGACACTAGTGCAAATAGGATACTGCCAGTTTTGGTATATGGGCATCACTTGGTGGGAGAGAAGATAACTTGAACATGATGATCAGTAGTGAACAACTGCATATCTGTTTTATTCATTTAATTTATTTCGGTTGTAAATATAGCAGGATTCCATGTGAACTCACAGGGAGAATATGGTACTTGTTGGAAGATTCCAGTCCCTAAGAATCTCAGCTTTCAAAATAAATTCATTGAGGTGGTGCAAATATGCCTGTTAAGTACATATTAAGCAATACATGTTGAACTCCTGGAACCAGGGAAGCTGCTGAAACTGTGGTCCAGTACCTTGCATGTATCTCTGGGTCATCCCTAGGACTAGAAAAGATGCAGAGATAATTGTGCAAATGGCTACGAATCACCCACACCCATGCCTTGTTACAAATTTGTCTATGTAAAGTAAAACTAAAATCTACAGTTCATGGAAACCTCCAGGCCATTATGTCTGACTTCATTTCTGTTGGCACAGGTTGGACTTGCTGTTCCACAGTTTCACAGTTAGCAGAAGGATGGGCCCAATAAGCTTTTGTGCAAGCAGTCGGGTTAGTAGTTGTACAACCCCTTGTGCATCCAGGTGGGTGACTGCCTGAAGAACCGTGTGATCCAACATAACTGCAGTGGTTGAGATTTGAACTTCCCTAGCATTCTATTGCATTTAAGCCCTTCAGTCTCCTTGTTTTTGGCTACATGCAGAATCAGATGACATAACACAGTGCCAACTGTGCCTCTGGTGGTCTTGTGATGGAGAACACACCTTTTTTTTCTTAGTCCAGTGATTCAACCCTCCACAGCCTCCATCCATATTCTTCCCTCCCCGCCCCTTGTCCTTTACCTCCTCTTTCCTTTTTCTCACTGATTTGTCCACCAAGAAACAACAACCCAACAACCTGATAGATTTTTCTGATGACCTTCCTTGCAGTCTCCCTGGGTTATATTATGCTTTAATAGCATTTAAGCCAATCTGCCTGATGCTGTTGTAAAGGTCAATTAAATTCACCCTAAAATTCTCACTCTTGGCTCATTATACATGGGGAAGATGAATTAGGAGCACAAGCTGCTGCCCCAGAGGTTTCTGATATTTTGCTAATGAATATAGCTTAAAGAATGCTGGGGGGGGGGAGAAAAAAAATTAAGGAGAAATGTTGGCGTGTGTAACAGAGCCATAGGAAAGCTCAGGACAGCTAGTAAGAGTGGGAGTGTAGATGAGAGAGACAATGCTGCACACAGATGAAACAACATTTTCTCAGAAGGAGGCAAGGGTAAGGGGCAAGGGAGCATGGAAGTTGGAATTTGTCACTTGCCGCCAATTAATGTTCATGGGAGAGGAGGGGAGGGAAGAAAAACACAGGTCACAGTGGAACAAAATTAGGGATGCCATACTGAGCGCCTTGCTAGGCATCTGAGACACACACATTCATCTGCTGTGCCAGCAGGTGTCATGGAGGGAAGACTTCTTTGGTTGTTGTCTTCTTTATGGAATCCAATTGTAGAGGCACCGTGCTGTGAATTGATAGGCAAAGCCCTCTCCTGGGGTCCTTTTCTCCCTTTTGCAGCAATGAGAGCTACGCTCCTGGACACGCTCTCCTTCCCTCTCTCCCTCCCTCTCTTGTATCGGGATGCAGATTACAGGGAGCAATATCTAGAGCAGGTCAATTGACTAGAGGTCCATTTCTAAGAGAATTTCAGTTCAAAATTAACCAGAAGCTGCTGATATTTCCTAAGATCATTCTTGGAGGTTCAAGAATAGTTTTGTTTCATAAGTAGCTAGAGAATAAGGTTGTGTTTTTTTCCAATTTTTCATTCAGATGATTGGATAGCATAATCTGTCTTCCATGGAAATTGCCGCTGACTGCTGAGTTTAGTAATTTAGGGTTTACACCCCTGTAGTTCCAGTGAAGTCAAGTAAGATCCCACCTCTCTCTTACTCTTGTTAAATGTACACAACAGTGTCTCAGGTTAGAGCTATAGCTGCCTAGAGTGGTTGCAATGACCAGATAGGCGGGGTATAAATGGAATAAATAAATAAATAAATAAATAAATAAATAAATAAATAAATAAATAAATAAATAAGATATCCTGAGTCAATACAAGAGATAATAATAATAATTTATTGTCATTGTAAGTATATACATAGTATACCATACAACGAAATTCAGAGATGATTATTTTTACTGTCAAAGATGTCGTTGTTGAACAAAGGATACATCCCTTTTGTGCATTTTTTCCTGTACCAAAGAAAATACAGCTACAGGAGCCCTTCCACCCCTGCAAAAGTAAGGAAACAGAGGGAACTCAGTAACAATCTCTCTCTTCCGTCTGTTTCCTTCTTTTCTAAACTGAAGAAGGCACACTACTAGTCCTTTAGTACTGGTGGTATTTCCACCCCTCTCCTCATGCTAGTCATTTGATTCCATCTGTAAACTCCAACAAGTCACATTTGTTGATTTCACCAAAAAAGATGGAAAAAAAAGTATGGCTTTAGAGTTATATGATATGCCTTTCCGAAAAATGAGTCAATGTGTCTCTTTTCACCATTTTTTTAACTTGCTGTAGCTTTGGCAGTGTTTATCAGATTAGCATGAAATGGCACATCTGTAGACCTCATCAGGTTTAGCACGTTCTGTAGCCTTTGTGTATGCCAGATTTCAGATGATTAGATCAACAGGTGTCAATTTTGTAAGCATTATGATTGATAAATGTACAATAGCAGAATCTCTTCGATTCCTCTCTGATCCACCTTAACTAATGGAGTGCTCTCGAGTCCCTTTAACATCTATATTGCATTTAAGTGCAACAGCAGGAACCAGATGGATATCCAAAGGTGAATTATTCTCACAAAAAGATGGAGCACAGAATATTGTAGAACTGGGGGTAGAAGGTATGAACTTGGAACATACACAAGCCAGTAGTACCAAAGAAAGACAGCATGAACGGCCAGAGTGAGGAGCAGGTAAAGAAGATCAAGAGTACAAAATGGTCAGAGTCATCTTGCGGGTGAAGATGAAGGGAAAGGAAAGGTTGAGAAACTACCCTTTCTAAAGCCCTTCTGATTCACCTGAGAGAACTAAATGTGGGAGGGGATGAGGAGAACTCAAGACGACTCCAAGGTTAACACACTTCTCCTGCACACAGTATGTGGTGTATTGAAGGAATGGGAAGTCTGTGGATATTTTATTTATTTATATTTTTTTTATTCAAAAGATTTTTACCCCACCTTTCTCCTCAAAAGAACCGAAGGTGGCTTAAATCATTAAAAGACATTGTGAAAGCCAACAACGGCGAGTACAAAATTGCTAAAAAGGATTGAACAAATACCATATTAAAAACATATGCAACACCCAAATGCATTCAAAGCAGTAAGATACAACCATCCATTTAACAACCTCACTCTGGCAGCCTGTCATTCAGGGAAAGCCTGCCTGAAGAGAAAGGTCTTTGCCTGCTTGCAGAAGGATATGGGGAATCGAAAACCCCCTGACTATTTCCTCAAGAGAATGTGTCCCTTTTTAAAATTTCTCCACTAGTGATACCAAGGACCCTGGTGCAATTGAGAGGGACTGTACAAGGACCGCCATTTTCCTCCATCTTTTGTAGAAAAGTTTGGCAACTCCTCTGGATCATGCAATGCCCTCCTGGAGGCCACGTCTGGTTCTCTTGTGAAGTTCGGGGAATAGAACACAAGTAAATGAGGAGAAAAATCCAGAAGGGAGGCGAGAAAAAAAAGGGGGGGACTCTAGGAGCCCCCTTGGAGGACCACAGCTTGAGCACAAACATAATTTAAGTTGAGCAGCACCAGAGATTAGAAGGGAGGAGAGAGCTTCGAGAAGCAACTTAGGCCCAATGCAATAGACTCTTGCAAGTATGAAAGGCGACAAAAGAGAGAACAAGAGATTTATTTGCCTCAAAAGAGAGAAAAGGGCAAATGGTGTAAAAACTGCAAAGGTGCAGCTAGCAATTGAGTAGATTTCTGAGGGGAAAGGAGGAGGAGTTACAAGTATTCTACAGAAATGGGTGGAATCTGTAGTAGAAATAGGTATCGTGGAAGACTAGGCTTGGGGATAGAGGTGAGAGAGTGTTAAGAAAGAGAAAAACAATCCTGCAGGAAACGTCAAATAAAGGGTCCGCATTCTGATACATGAGTGGTAAAGCACATGCTTTGTCTTTCTAGATGTAGCAAGCTCAATCCGAAGCAGCTTTGGATAAAAGTAATATAATAGCAGGTAGTGGGGAAAGCCTTATTTCATCTGGGATCCTGGGAATCTCCTACCAGCTAGAATATATCAGCTGGGATGTTGGAAATCAGTTCCCATAAAGAAATGAAACCTATATATGGTGCCTGTGTACATTACAGAGTAGACTACACGAGTGAGGATGGATAAATCATGTGCCAGCTTCCTGTATTCTAAAAATGGCTAGAAGTCAATCCAGGTAAGCTGCCTCAAAATGATATGCAAGACCATGTGAACAAGCAACAGGACTAAAAGAGGTAAATGTTATTTCTCATCACAAATATTTTGTGCTCTGGGTTATGCATCTTCTTACGTTCCTAATTTTGATAAGACTGCTGGAGTTTCTTTGAGTTGGAGTTGTGAGAAGTTTGATAATCCTGACAATGCAAATCGCAAAATGTGCTAAAATCTATATGGAAAATGATATCAAAGTTTCAAAGTGCAATTTACACAAGCATATGACACCTTGCAGTTGTGAATAATAATAATAATAATAATAATAATAATAATAATAATAATAATAATAATAATAATAATAATAATAATAATAATAATAATAATAATAATTGATGATGATGATGATGATGATGATGATGATGATGATGATGATGATGATTGGTCCCAAACTGTATTCTTCCTTTGCTTCCAAAATAAATGAGATGCTGCCACTCCTCACAGACTGTTGCCAGGCAGCAACGGCAGGCAGCTGAAACCCCTTTGGCAGCCAGAAAAATCCTTTCTTTTATAGATTACTACATAGATTGTAAATGAGAACAAAACAAAAACAACAACAACAAAAAAAATGAGTTGGAGGGCAAGTGAAGTGAGAGCCCTATAAAATGTTTGCTAATCGAGGCCATGCTTGCAACAGGCCACGTCCTGCATTGATCCTGCTTGAGCAAAAGTGGGTACATCTGCTGCCCAGATGGCATGCAGAATATTGGCTGGCGTCAGAGAATATCCAAGTGAGTTGGGAGGGATGGCTTTTCTCTCCCCCCCCCCCCCCCACTCCCCTGTCTGTGGACAGCTTTGTCTGGGTTAGAGCTGTATGCTACTGTGATGAGAATTATTAGCGCACTAGTAAATTAACTGGCAAATTAGGCCTTAAAAATTTCCTTTCTCTCTGTCATCTAGGATTCTTGCACTCTAGTTGATCCTTTATTTTCAACAGATGTGGGAAACTTGTTGCGCAGCCCCATAAGAGTGCTTGCTTTGCTCATCTCATCCTAAGAGAAAGCTCCTTTCTGGCACCCTGGAGAACTGCCGATCAGCTTGAATGCACATCCAGGGCTACAGGATGCACTAGAGATAGCCCCTATGATCAGAAGAGGGAATTTCTTCAGCCATGAATCATCTGATTATCACAGTAGGAGCTTTTCAGACTTCTTGGAGTTTTCAAATTATCCTGCTTTTATTTTGGTAACTAGTCGTTAAGAAAAGCATGGCGTTTATTGGCAAGTATGACTGCTGAATGATGACGTTCTGCCTGAATTAATGTCTCTAAAGGGATCTCAGCTTTCAGTGGCATGCCACATATAATTTGGCTCTCAGCATGTGACTGTTAAACTTGATGTATGGATATACATGCATTAGATTTATGTATATGATACCACCCCAACCCCCTTCTTATAGGGAGACATTGTTATTGTTTTGATCTACCTCTTGTGATGTCAGTAAGGTTAAACAAGAATTTCACGTTAGTCTTTGGTAAGAATTACCAATGGGATGGGATGAGATGGTTGGACAATGTCATCGAAGCAACCAACATGAATTTGACACAACTCTGGGAGGCGGTGGAAGATAGGAGGGCCTGGCGTGCTCTGGTCCATGGGGTCACGAAGAGTCAGACACAACTAAACGACTAAACGACGATGAAGAATTACCAAAAAGGTCCACATTGTCCTTAGTAGAAAGAACATGACATTTTTAAAAAATTGAATGTATGAATAAGCAAAATGGACAGATCTGCACATCTAGGTACAGGTTTTTGAGTGTTTCATTCTTAGCAGTTTGACTTTGAATCCCTGTGTATTGAACCATGTTTAGGGTGCTGAATGTGAATCATTACCTCTTTCTCTTGACTTAGTCCTTAACTTTAACTACCTGTACCTTTTCAGCTTGTCTGGTATAGATGGAGAATTTTGTTTAAATTTGTTCTGCATAAGCGCTTAACAAAATTCGCAAATGTATCCATATTTAGAGAAAAGCAATTTGAAATGTTAAAGAAACCAATTCACATGAAACGAAAACAGATAGATTTCTCCTGCACTGTATGTGAAGACCTGGCAAGGGCCATTGCTAATAGGACCTTTAGGAAGTAATTAATTCATAAGGTCATTGTAAGTTGGAAGTCATTTGATGGCACATAACAAGAAATATGTGAAGACCTTTTTAAGATGTGTCATCTTAGGCACCTGTTAAATAATGATTAATCACCAGCCTTTTACGAATGGATGGACCGATCAGTCAGATTTAAATATACATTCACATTACCCCAACTTAAGCACCTTGTTGTGATGTTGAAATAAAGGAATCCACAATGTAAAAACCAAACTCTTTTATTCAGAGAAGAGAAAAAGCTAAATTCTCTTATACTCTAATTCCCAGAACCTAAGAATTTTGTGAAATAAACAAGTGTGTTCATACAGTCCTATTGAACTCCTACTTTGCTGCCTAATCCTATCAGTGTTTACTCAGAAGTAAGTCCCACTGTGGAATACTTCCAAGTAAATGTGGGCAGATCTACAGCTGTGCAGCAGAATGAGATATGTTTTTCAAGAGACAGAAGTCCTACGGTGCTAATAGGGCTTTTGTCACTGTGTGTGTCTGTAAGGATTGCGGCTTTAGCTGTTTAATCTACTGATCAAACTAATGAGAGTTTTGAGCTCTAACAAAGATTCTTGCCCACATTTGAAGTTATTCGCAGGGGTGAGAATAGAGGACCAGTTCGCACAACAATTTCAGAGCAGCTCTTATCAAATGATAAGACCTGAAGGCTTGAATGTCATTTAAGGGAATTGTGATCCTTGCTTCCTTGGAATGAACAAAGTCATGTGACTCAGAAGTCAGGCATTTTGTTCTTGTCTCTAGTGGTGTCCCCCAAGCTCTTCTTGTTTAAAACGTCAATTGCAGAAATAACATGTTTTCAAAGTTGTTGCCATGTTAGTCTGTGCAGACATGTGGGGAAGAAACATGAAACAAAACATAACAAATGCAAAAAAAAAAAAAGAGAGGTGGTGTGGCAACTTAAAGAAGAACTACTATTATTTAATGTAAGCTTTCATGAAACATGTCCACTTTATCAGACATAAGCATTAAAATACAAAGAGTATGTGGTAAAACATTAATGTGAGGATTTAAGATAAAGGGACATTGGTGTTTGGCTGCATTTCACATTTATTCATGATTTAAGACTGCTGTTTGCTATTCAATTATTTTGAAGTTTGGTTATGTAAACAGCTATAGTGATTTCTGTTAAGGTAGTTAGTTAGTTAGTTAATTCGTTCGTTCGTTCGTTCGTTCGTTCGTTCGTTCGTTCGGTCGGTCGGTCGGTCGGTCGGTCGGTCGGTAGGTCGGTAGGTAGGTAGGTAGGTAGGTAGGTAGGTAGGTAGGTAGATAGATAGATAGATAGATAGATAGATAGATAGATAGATAGATAGATAGATAGATAGATAGATAGATAGATAGATAGATAGATAGATAAGGAAAGAAATGTGGTGCTATCCCTTTCTCAGCAGCTTCCTATGTTAGAGGACAACTTTGATAAGAGACCAAACCTCATGCTCTCAAATGGCCTATGAGAGTCCCATTTTCAGAAGCTTGACTCATTGCTCCTTCTTATTTTTCTTTATCTTTGAGGTTGGCAGTTCAGAGCCTAAATCGCCAGATTTGGCCCTTAAGGCTCTTTCATTTTCCTGGGAAATTTTGTGGCTCTCCAGATATTGTTGGACTGAATGCCTACAGCCCTAGCCAGCATAGCTAGGAGAGGAGTCCATGTCTGGAAGGCCCATTCCTCATTTAACCATGTTTTGAAGGGAAGGAGTTTTAATAACCTTTGGCAATACTCTGTTTGGTTAGGAGACTGGTTGGGGATGCTGATGGGGCAGCTGTTGCCTTAGAACGATTGTATCTTTGACAGTGGATGCTCTAACTTGACCAAAGTCAGAAGAGGACCCAAAGTACAGTACAACATATACCGATACCTTGTTTCCCTGAAAATAAGACCTAACCTGAAAATAATCCCTAATATGATTTTTAGGATGCTCGTAATATAAGTCCTACCCCAAAAATAAGCCCCAGTTAAGTGAAACCCAGCCCTCTGCCATTGTGCAGCAACCAGAAGAAGATGACATGATTGTAAAATTCCCTGAAAATAAGCCCTAATGTGTTTTTTGGAACAAAAATTAATAATATAATATTATTTTCGGGGAAACACAGTACCTTTGAGGACAGGCATGATGAAAAATGTGGCCTTATGGCTGTTTTAGATTTGTGCTGCCAGAAGTCTTAGAGAACTGTGGTCTGGGGTGCACGATTATTGAGGCTGTAGTTCAGAACAGCTGAAGGGCCAAGGATTCCTTCCTCCTCTTCCATGTCTTCTCTTTCTCCCCTCTTTCTTCAAGGTTCAGTGATGTTCATTAGGCATCCTTCAGTCTCGAGAGACTATGGTAACATGCTCTGTATGGAGGAACCGCATCTAGTGTGGCTGAGGAGGCCAACTTGAGAGTGACAATCCCTTCCACACTGAAGACAAATCCAATCTGTCCCCTGTCCAACTGCTTTTGTGACTTCCTCTTTGCCTCCTCTTTTTCCTTTTTGTGACCCTGCTGGACAAGGGTCTCTTCAAATTGGGAGAGGCTGTGATGCAACACCTGCTTCCAGGCTGAATGCTCAGATGTCAGGGTTTCCCATCTGTTGAGGTCCATTCCTAAGGCCTTCAGATCCCGCTTGCAGATGTCCTTGTATCACAGCTGTGGTCTCCCTCTGGGGCAATTTCCCTGCACTAATTCTCCATACAGGAGATCCTTTGGAATCCAACCATCAGCCATTCTCACGACATGCCAAAGCCAACGTAGACATCACTGTTTCAGTAATGTATATATGCTAAAAATTCCAGCTCATTCTAGGACTACTCTATTTGGAACTTTGTCCTGCCAGGTGATACCAAAAATGCATTGGAAGCAACACATATGGAAGGTATTCAGCTTCCTCTCCTGCCGTCCACAAAGGGTCCATGGCTCACTGCAGTACAGGAGTGTGCTCAGGACACAGGCTCTATAGACCTGGATCTTGGTATATGTCGTCAGCTTCTTATTGAGCAATACTCTCTTTGTGAGTCTAGAGAACATGGTAGCTGCTTTGCCAATGCGTTTATCCAGCTCGACATCTAGAGAGAGTCAGAGATCATTGAGTCAAGGTACACAAAGTCATGAACAACCCCCAATTCTTGTGTGCAGATAGTAATAGAGGGAGGTGAGTCCATGCCCTGGCCCATGACTTGTGTTTTCTTCAGGCTGATTGTTAGTCCAAAGTCTTGGCAGGCCTTGCTAAAACGATACATGAGTTCAGTGATGAATCTACTAATATATATGAAGCATTGTAGAAACAGATGTGAAGTGAATAAGACAGGCAAAATATAGAAACAGTTAGCCATTAGCTCTAAGAGAGCTAAACACGTACATCTTGACTTTCACACAATTGAGGTGCTTTTCTTAGCATTTCTGAGCCCCCACTTTAGAGTCTGATTAAATGGTTTTAGTTGTTTCTAGCCCTTAGAAAATAAAATAGAGACATCCAGAGGAATGTCTTTTCTGATAAGGTACCTCACTGCGCTAATTAGAAGAAATACCTTCATGTCATGTATCAAGCTAACATGCTGACCCTTAATGCATAGTAAAAAAAATTCTCAAAGCATAAAAGAGAGAAGGGGTTTTTTGGCTTTACGATTGAATATCATGCTAGTTAAGGGTGTAAGACAGCTGGTCATCCTTTGTTCTGGACCCCCTGCTGTTTTGGGCTCCCACAAATGCATTTGTGATTTTTGCGATTTCTGAGCTCAAAATAAACCTCTTTTTCACTTCAAGAAACTCTCTGGTCTTTCCTCTGCTTAGCTTTCCTGAGGAGCTGTTCACTTTTTGGAAGGGTTTAGAGTGACACAGAGATAAGTTTGCAGAGGGAGAAAGGTGTATTTATAACTCAGTAATTCGCCCTTTTCCTTGTTCCTCCTCCTTCTGTGGCTGTACTTCCTCCTGTATTGTGACCATGACTGCATGGACACAGTTCTTGTCCTTCCTGCCTCCCAGGGGAGGCACCGCGCCATCCCTCTTCAGCCACCATGCTGTCAGTTACACTTTG
Organism: Pogona vitticeps; assembly: GCF_051106095.1. Classification (NCBI taxonomy): domain Eukaryota; kingdom Metazoa; phylum Chordata; class Lepidosauria; order Squamata; family Agamidae; genus Pogona; species Pogona vitticeps. The sequence continues at coordinate 22,163,770 of NC_135790.1, forward strand.
TAGACTTGCCTTTCCGTAGCCCTCCTGCTGAGGACCATTGAGATTTCTGCACACACACACACCACTTACCTGTTCTCCCTGCTGGCTGAACTACACAAATCCTGCATCCTTGTGCATTTTCCCCCTCTCCTGGAAGAGGGGGAGGAAAGTGGGGGGGGGCTTGATGCCTGTGGATGGATTGTCAAGCCCAGCATCTGACGGTGTCCTTCTTGTGTCCCAGAATCTTTCCTTCTGTGTCATCCCAGCTGGCAGGAATTCTTTCCCCCCCCCCCAAGGCCAAATAATAGTACTCATTGCTTCTTTTAATTCATTCCCCCCCTCCCAACTCACCCTCCCCACCACTATTTAGCAGCATCTCGGGGTAGGTCAGAAGTTACAGAAAGGTTATTTGCTGAGTGATTGATATTGATGTCCTTTGCTGGTGGCCCTGACCTCGTCAATTTCACAGTGTCCCTCTTTAGTTACATTTCTCCCCCCTAGCAGTTAAAAACTGCCAGACTCCCCCGCAGTTGACCTTTTAATGGGCACCGCTTGCCTCATCAGTTTTTCTCCTTTTGGAGGCAGTCAAAACTATTCCTTGGTGAATGCAGCTTTCAATGAAAGGCTTGACAGTGGCTTTGCTAGTGATGGAGGGGAGGAAGTGCTTGGGGTTTTGGACCACAGCTCCCATAATCCCATCGCCAGCATGGCCAGTCATCACGCTGGCTGTGGGATTATGGGAATGATAGTCCAAAATGATTTCCCATCTCTGGTGAGTATAGGAATGTGCAACCTTGCTTGTTTCAGTCCAGGAACAGAGACTTGAAATAGGCTGCAGTTACAGGTGGAAGCACATTAATGGTGCGGAGAAGTGATGGGAGACAAAAGAACACTGGTTCTTGCCAAAGACCAATGAGAACACAAAACAAGGTGATTCGTGTGCTTCTGGAGGGGAGAGAAACTCTGGTTGTGACTGTCAGCTACACATATGACCTGCGGATTTCTTCCTTCCAGTCACAGGCTGTTTTTAATGCCTGATTCTTGACCTATTATGGTCAAAAGAATGAGCTGTGAGTTGAGATGGTTGCATGCAAGCGATCTTCCGTCTCTGCAAGCTGGTGTGGTGCAGTGGATAGATCAGGATTCAGGAGACCTGGATTCATTTCCCCACTCTGCCATGGAAGCTCCCCAAGGGCTGGCCGTAAAAAAAAATACTTCCTGAACTTCCCCTGCAGCTCTTTAACCTTATTAGAATCGCCATCGGTCAGAAACGACTTGATGGCTCAGAAAAACAACATCGGTCTACCTTATAAGATGGTTGTAAAGATTATTGAAATAAGATAAAGGAAAGCATTTCCCGTCATTATGTGCTATGTAAAGGATGGAGCTCTGCCAAGAAAACTAGCGATGAATGTGATGAGAAATGGAGTGGGCGGGCAGGATAATAAAGGTTCCCCTTGACATTTAGTCCAGTCGTGTCTGACTCTAGGACACCATGCTCATCTCCGTCTCCAAGCCGTAGAGCCAGCGTTTGTCCGGAGACAGTTTCCGTGGTCACGTGGCCAATGTGACTAGGCATGGAACACTGTTACCTTCCCACCATGGTGGTATCTATTAATCTACTCGCATTTTTACATGCTTTCAATTTGATACTTAGCTTTAAAGTCAATAGATTTGGATAACGCTGCACAGCCGGGTTAAGAAATACTATTTTTGAGATTCAGCAGCAAACCCAGTGAAGTCTAAAACATTTATGTTTTGGCTGTTTGCCAGGCCACACACAGTTTTGGTCCAATAAACATACCTCTTAATAGCTGTAATTTGCTCTAACTTAATTGGGACTTACTGGTTCCTTTACCTTTCTACAGCCTGGTGAAAGGCTTAGTCTGCTGTGTGGATTTTTTTTTTGGTGTGTTTTTTGAATTCCTTCCTCTGATATTGACCTGTTATTGCTTTTTATTATTATTATTCTGTAAGAAAATTATTTTTCTAAAAAAAATATATGTCTAAAAGCAAAGCTAGGAAAAATTGAGACACCCCTTTATTGATATGTACTTTTAACATAGGCATTTCTTAAAAGGGGGAGAAAAAAACCTACGAACCTATGGGATAATTTACAAATTGCGATAATGCTAGATTGTGACTCAGGCTGTTGCTGAAAAACAGAAGTGGCAATAAACTTTTTCTCCTGAACTCAACATGGCTAGAATCCTCTTGGCGGAGTTGAGCCACACAATTCAGATGTCCAGAAACTGGGAGGGAGGAATAAGAAGCTTCTTATCCCTTCTAACCCTGAAAAGTCCGTGCAACAAAGATGAAGTTGTTTTAATCACACACACTCATTTTACATTAAAGCATGCCTTGTGTTATTTGCAGAGTAATTGTTGCTGAAATTGCAGAGCAACCGTTCTTCTTTTGTCTTGTCAAAACTACCCCACAATGGCTCGTCCTCTGATGTGGTGAGGAGAGCGGTTTTTGTGGTTCCTCATCCTTGCAGTTGAGGTTGAGACAAAGGAGCATTTAAATCTGAATCTCAAACATATCCAGAACCTTTATCACAGATGGTAGCCCACTGAGCTTTACCCTTGGATGTCAAAGTGTGCAGCTTATATATCACCCGTTAGTGCTACTTGGGATTGAACCTCAGTCGTGAGCAGAGTTTTGTCTGCAGTACTGCAGTTTAGCCACTGCCCCATGGGACTCTTCTCATGATCTTGATAACTAATTTACTTTCGTGTCTTAATTTTGTTTATAAATCACCCATCCTCAGTGATGCACAAGGTGGAGTATGTTGTTCCCCACCCATTTCTGTCCTTACAAAAAGACCATGAGGTAGGTTAGGCGGAGGGAGGGAGCGCAAGGAGTCCGAGGTCAGTCAACGAATCAAAAATTAGTCACTGGCTGAAATTGTGTTCATTTTTTTTCACAAGAAAAACTGATGCCTGCCTAAGTCCAGATAATGCCCAAGCAACTAGCATTGTACAATTTGGTTATACGATCATTTTTATGCTTCCTGTTGTAACTGTTCTGAAGCAGACATGGCAAAGTGCTTCATGAATAGCAGAGCCACCCTGCTGTGATTTTCCCAATTGTGTTGTGCACATGGAGCCACCCACAATATTTCAGGCAGTGACTCCAAGATTAAATGGGCATTTGAACCTGGGTCTTCCCAGTCTGAGTCTCACCACTATTCTCTCTGCTTCTGGTTGTTATTTAAATAGCTTTAGTTTCATGCTTTGGGTTCAGCAACAGTTATTTTCTGCCTTTTCCCCCCTTTTTAAATAAATTTATTAAACAAACATCCAACCTAAACAACATAATCCTAACACCATAATAAAATACAATTACATAATGCACCTGTGCCATCATTACCTGAAGGGCTAGTGTTAATAATATTTTAAATTTCATTCAGTCCATTTTCTCTCCAAAACTTCATTGTTTCTTCCCTTGGTGCATACCCCTTCCCTCTCCGAAATACATATTCCAAGAATCCACTCCATATTTTCTTAAAATCATTATTTTTTGATAGGCCTCTTCTTATTTTCATATCACATGTCAGTTTATCATTAATTGTCATATCCCAGAGTTCTTTATACCATTCCTCTAAATTGCATTGGTTATCATTTTTCCAGTTTCTTGCAAAAATTAACCTTGCTGCCATAATCATTATTACTTTATTCTTCTATTACTGGTCTCCCCATATATATATATATATGGGGAGACCAGTATCTAAGGAGGTACCCAGTGATGGAATATAACCATTACTGGGTACCTCCTTAGATACCTCCTTAGATATCTTCTTCCAACATTACTATACCATTTTCACATTTTTCTGGATTCACCCCTTATTATTTTACCCCATTATAATATATTATACAATACAATTACCAGAACATCTCCTTTTATATCAAATGAAATTTTACATTAAAGCTATTATCTCTTATTCTCTTGATTTTCCTCTTCCTTTGCCCTTCCTCTGTTGTTTTGGTTTCGCTCCTTGTTTTTCTTGTTTTTCTTTTTCCTCATCACCATCCCTTCCTCTTCATCTGACTCCTGACTTTGCCCCTTTGCCCTCCACCATCTTCAGTTGCTCCTCCCACTCTTCTTTTGTTAAAATTCCAGAGTCCTTTAAAAGATCCAAAGCCACTGGGACTGATGTAACCTTATGAAATTTTCCATTGTAATGCACCTTTAAAAACACTGGGTAACCCCAACTATATTTGACACTTTTTTTTTAAGGGTTGCCTAAGGTAAAGGTAACCCATAGAGCTAGCGTTTGTCCAAGGACTAAGGTAAAGGTAAAGGTTCCCCTTGACAATTTTTGTCCAGTCGTGTTTGACTCTAGGGGGCGGTGCTCATCCCCGTTTCCAAGCCATAGAGCCAGCGTTTTGTCCGAAGACAATCTTCCGTGGTCACATGGCCAGTGCGACTTAGACACGGAACGCTGTTACCTTCCCACCAAAGTGGTCCCTATTTATCTACTTGCATTTGCATGCTTTCGAACCGCTAGGTTGGCGGGAGCTGGGACAAGTGACAGGGGCTCACTCCATCGCATGGATTTGATCTTACGACAGCTGGTCTTCTGACCTTGCAACACAGAAGCTTCTGCAGTTTAACCCGCAGCGACACCATGTCCATGCCTCAAGGATATTGTAAATATTTTAAAGTCACTTACAGATCCATGATCCCTTTTTTTTTTCTGCCTCATGTAGATTTAAGAGTGATAGTTCCTGGAATTTCAAGCCATGGCCATCAAGGTCCAGGACACGCCCCCCTCCCCTATTTTCTGCCCTATCGCTCCACTTTACCTGATCCTTCTCTTTGACTTGGCTGGAGTAATGTTTCCAGACGCTTGGCCATAAAATTTCATCAGGCACATTTCCCCCCCCCCTTTTTTCTCTCTTTTTAAAAAATTCACCGTTCATAAAACTGCACGGAAAACTGCTGAAGCAGTAATGGGCTCTGTTTTTAGAAGCAGCAACAAATCACTCATGGCTCCCACTCAAGTTTCTCTCTCCACCATAGCTTGAGGAAACTTTTATGGGCCCTAATTAAACAGCATTTGCCCTGTGGTCACCCTTGCTGGGCAAGAGACAGGATTTTAGTGCCAGGCAGTCAGGTTCTTGTGGCACATTTTTTGAGGGTTGGGGGGTTCGTCTCTGTGTAAATGATCTTTAATAGGATCGTGAATCAGTTTTGATGATGCGACAGCCCTGGTGTGCACAAAAACCTGGCAAGTTGAATTTGTTTGGCTTGGGTCTGAGAAAGAAACTGTAGCCACATGCCCTGTTCCAATGAGATCCTTGGCTGCAACACACTGGCATTGTGGGTTTTGGGGGCACCTAGTTAAAGAACAGGCTAAGCCAAATACGTACACGTTTTTCTTTCCGTGTGCTGTAAATGGACATCTTGAAGAAGATGAAGACTCTTCCTTGATCCTTGTAGACAGGCTCTGTCTTTCCAGAGACCTCTTGCTCATAAGATTTGTGATTTCCATGAAAATGGACCCATTTGAGAAAATCAAAAACCTTTAAAAACAAGTCAGTCTCACCAGACTTGTAAGAGTTCTCTCCCCCTCACACTTTGTTGTGTCGTTGCATATTTTAAATTCGGTAAGATGCAGAAGATTAGCAATAAAATTGGTGAAAGGATTCTGACTAGGGATGAATGAGGTACGAATTGTAATTTTGTGTTGGATGATAATTTATACAGTTTGTGGATATCCCAATTGTGTAACTGAATAAAATGTGCAGTTAGAATTCCACACCTTTACGACAGCTTCCAGTGTTGTTGGGGCAGCAAGAAACATGCATCCCATAAACAGCAGAACTGAAAAATGCCCATGAAAATGATATATTTAAAAAATATGTATAGAAATGCATAGGTTTTGGAAAATATATGGGAAAATATGTACCAACTACTACACAACCTAGATTTTTAGTGGTGTCTTACAACATTGTGTTCTCTTTTTCCCCCAATTACACCTTGAAAATGCAATCTGCTGCATCTGGAAATACAACTAGAAGCCAGGACTTACTGTTGACTGCTCACCTGGGGGGCAAATGTAGTAATGTGTGCACATGATGGAACAAGGCATCTATCTTGTGGTTTGGTTCAGCAGAACTGTAACATTAAGCAATATTACATAGCATAGGATAGCATCAGTTAGCATAGGATAGCAAAGGAAGGAAGGAAGGAAGGAAGGAAGGAAGGAATACATGTAAAGTGGATATGTATTAAAGGTAAAGGTTCCCCTTGACAATTTGTCCAGTCATGTCCAACTCTAGGGGTGGTGCTCATCTCCATCTCCAACCCATAGAGCCAGCATTTGTCCGTAGACAGTTTCTGTGGTTATGTGGCCAGCGCTACTAGACACGGAACGGCATTACCTTCCCACCATGGTGGTACCTATTTATCTACTTACATTTTGCATTTTGCATGCTGATGGACTGCTAAGGTTGGTAGGAGCTGGGACAAGCACCGGGGGCTCCCTCCATTGCGTGGATTCGATCTTACGACTGCAGGTCTTCTGACCTTGCAGCACAGAGGCTTCAGTGGTTTGACCCGCAGCACCACCATGTCCCTGAAAATGTATGTATAGGCAGGACACTATTATCCGCACAGGAGCTTGAGAGCCTAGGAAATAGAATTTCCTGCCTTGAAATCTCAGAATTGCATTCACTGAAAAAGCATTGTATCTGATTAGCCTGTTCTGGCATTTGAGGGGTTTGTAATCACTCCTTTGCATAGGAAAGGAGCAACGCATATGAATTTGAGATTCAAGCCTTTTCTTGACTATTTTAATATGATTATCTGAAGAGAGAAAGACTAGCCTATCCAGCTAGCCTCTCCCAGTTTTGAAAAGTTTTGGCTCCTGTAGAGAGACTACCTGGGCCCAGCAACCTCATCCTCCTTGGACAGTTGCTTTTGCATGTTTCAGATGATAACTTGGAAGCAGGGATAGCACACTCTCCCTGATGCATGTGACCTGATGCATGTGACACTTAATATAGATGTGACTTGGAATTATGTCTTTTCAAAACATTTTGCTGAATGAATGTAGGAGTTTAATGCAAGGATAGTTATTTACACTCTTCCTAATGATTGAAGAGAGCTTTTGTTTTCTGAAGAGCACCCAATAGCGTAGTATCTCCTTGAGATTTTTTTCATTTTATGAAATGAATGGACATGTTGTTTGCTGCATATACTAGTGTTGCACTATTCATTCATAGACCAAGTGGATATCCTGCCTTTCAGTCTTAGTTATTGTTGTTTTTATGTACACAATGTACTTACAAAATGAATGGCACAGTAATCATGAAAACATGGCTAATTACAAAGGTTAAAAGGAGAACAGCATTGTCATTAAAAGTTGTGGAAAGCATAAAGCAATTGACAGCAGAGGAGAACAAGTATAAAGGAACTAAATCTCTTTCTGTCTTGGAAAAAAATAACAGTATGCCTACATTCTGCTAAGGAAAGATGGTAACTTAGTTTAAATACAGTTTTCATTAAAAATTTGTGCTTATTCACACAAATCTTTTCCAGTCCAAGTTGACAATAATGGGGTAGAGAGAGCATGGTCTGGCTCACTGTAATGTCCCTGTGTTGCTAAGATAAAGGAGTCCAATGAACAACTAGGTAGTCAGAGATGCATTTTAAAAAATGGAAACTACTACAATGAGACTGTTTCAACATTGTACCTGTGAAGGAAACCTTTCAAGTCTGAGCCTTTAGAGTCCCACCAATAATTAATTAATAATTGTGAGCTATCAATTGGATTCTGAGTTATGGCAACCCCTCTAAGGTTTTTCTAGTTATGAAGTACTCAGACGTGGTTTATGAGTCCCTCCGTATGGTGGTGCTTTGAGACCAGGTAGCTTGTTTAAGGTCACATAAGTGGTAGGGCTCATGACACCACAATCCAGATGATTTCACCTGGCCGCTATCCTAGCAGGCAGAGGATAGTTCAAACTCCCAACAAACGGTTCTGAAGCCAGATGTTCCAGCCTACTAAACTATACCAATTTCCCAGAAAACAGACAAACAAAATCAAAACTAGAAGTGAATGACCGACCACTACTACTACTACTACTACTACTACTACTACTACTACTACTACTACTACTACTACTACTACTACTACTACAACTACTACAACTACTACTACTACTACTTCTTCTTCTTCTTCTTCTTCTTCTTCTTCTTCTTCTTCTTTCTTAAACATATTTAGCTGTTTCTGGCCTTGCCAGGCTAGGCTAAAAAACCTGGCTCACCCCTCGTTCATACTGTAAGCACAGGTCTGAGACGGCCAATACAGCACCATGGACAGAGTCTTGTTTGGTGACAACAACCTTACTAAGCAATTGCAGGATCAGCTGCAACATCTCAGACAAAGGAAATGTACTGATATGTTGCAAAGAGAGGACAGTGTCAAGCCACCATTACTGATATGGCTAAATTAAATAAACAATAAAATAATGAACTCCTGGTTTGCGGGGGGGGGGGGAATATCAGGGAAATTGGAAGAAATAATCAGCAGGAAATGAACAAACTCAAGGAAAAATGTGGTTTCATATAGAAATAAACTATTTTAAGCAAAATTTGAACGGTATCAGATTGTAACCATGTTTACTTTGTCCTCGTTGGGGGGGGGGAGAGAGGAAGTCTTCTGTGACAGACCTGTTTGCCCTCAGACCATCCAGTTCTCTCACATAACACTGCTCACCCGTATGTTGCTTCCACTTCTCTTCAATACAAATCTCTTTGGTGCTGCACCCGCTGCTGTGCCACTGTTGTCATCTAGGTTGCAGAGCAGAACTGGGTTCCTAACAGAGCTTGGAAAAGTTACTTTGGGGTGGGGGTGCTGCCTTGCCACTCAATGGTCCCAGAGATTTTCCATCTTGATGTCATTTGCTTAGTGAAAGTGTGTGTTTTTGTGAGAAATGTTGGATAGCATGAGTAGGTTTCAGGTTGAAGGAGCACAACTCAAAATGCATTGGTCAGCCAACACTCTACAGTCAAGTACCAATCTGTAGCTCAGGTTTATGCTGGCTCCGATTCTTTACAAATTTGAAACACCTTACAGTCCAACTCTTTCATCTGCCATTAAGTAGCCTTCCCTTTCAAATTTTTCATGCACCTGCCATTAAATAGCTTTCAAGGGTTTTTTTAAAATGATTATTATTGCTACACATTTCTCAGAACTGAACCAAGCAAATTAATGACTTCCACGAAGCCAAGGACACACACAAAAAAAGGAGTTTGTGGATGTTATGTGTCAAGAGGGAGGAATCAGGGGTGGGTTTTTTCCAGAAAAAGTCTTCTCTTTCAAATGCCAAGAGAAAATGTCAGAGAACTAGCTTGCTTTTTCTTTTATTTTTGGTGGGGGAAATAACTCAAAAGATCGAACAATTTGTCAAACACAATTTTTCAATCACCTCTTCCCAGCAGGATGGAAACTCTTGCATCTATGAGTTATTACATTTCTTTAATTCTTCCTTTACTCAAAGGAAAGAGCTCCTCCGCACCTCCTTTAAAACCTGAAATTAAGAGCTATTTCCCTATGTTCTGGAATATTGTTAAGACCCTGATCCGGCTCTATGAAATGTACGATATGCAGAACAATTTGTGGCTACAGGTGATGACACACATCCAATGACGCATTCAACCAGTTGAAAGGAATCCAGATGAGCATTCCAATGCAAATGAATAACGTCTCCATATGCACATGTGTAAGGCCTTTGACTGTGCACATGGTACAGATATTGACATCTCTCAGCCTCAATTTCATTTCATTTCCCTGAATCCTATTGGATTTTCTTCCCCTCCCTGTCGTAACACTTTGTGTGTATGTGTATGGAAATTTAGGAACATTTTATTTATACATTTCTTCTTAAAGAGTGTATTTATTTATTTATATACTTTATCTAACTTGTTCTTCCTCTGTGTCTAAAGTGTGTTTTCAATTTTTTTCCAGTTGCTGTTATGTTCAGCAGTTGCACTTAAAAAAAATTCTATATTCACTATTTTCCCAAAATGCTCTGCTAGGCCCACAAAAATAAGTATCCTTGATGGAAAGTGCACTTCTTTTTGTAAGGTGTTCCTAAAAGTGTGAAAAGTCTACTTTTACCAAGACTATTGAAGTCAACAAATCATTTTTTTTCCATCCCTAGAAATTGATAGTTGATGTGCACTTGGATTTTTCCTTGTTGGATTAGGATAAAGCTTAACCTTTATGTACCTACCCAAGTGTAAATAAATCTCTTTGTATTCATTGCAGCTTTCTCTGGTTCTGTGTGAACATAAATAAACACTGCTGAATACCTTCTTTTTTCTGAATATGGCTAACCTGATGGATAAATTTTTCATAGGTGACTTTCAAGGGACAGGGAATTCACACCAGATTTTGTTCTGAACATCAAAGGAGCTGTTTTGAGAATAGGTTTCAGCACCTTGAATAGCTGAACTGCAATGTTAAGAACACCACCCAGGGAAATTACAGTTCCTGACCTCCACAGTTCATAGGTCAAGGCAACACACTTCTGTTTTAGACATTTTGCAAAGCACTCCAGCTGGGTTTCAGCCCTTGACTGAGTCTCCATTTTTCTCTGTTTAAGCACTTAGCAGAAATAAATTTATATCCAGGAATCATAAAGTCTGACTTATTGCTCAGCTTCGTGACAATATTTAATAACTCATGTATAGTTTATTGCATTACTTTTAATGCCCTGGTGTGGGATGTTAGAGAGGCAGTTTTGCCCTCTATATCAACCTGTCTAGACCTGGAGTCTTGCTTTGTTCACAAAGACAGATTTTGTTTTGCAAACAGAAGCCAATTCAGAAGGGGATTGCATGAGTCTTGTGCAGACTATAGGAGAATGGCATTCTAGGAAGGAAAAGTCCGTTTACTATCCAAAGCCTGCATGCTTCTGTTTTATTTCCTTTAGGGACAGCATTTGGAATCAACATTTTATACCTTTAGGATTGCAACCTACTGTGTACAAATGTATTGTTATCCCAAATAGGGATGCAAGGGGATTCTGTACATTGCACATTATTGAGAATAATGTGCAATGTACAGGCACAACATCTTCCATTTTGTGTGTGGTATGTTGGTGAATGGAGGTTAGTGGAAGATGACTTAGATCTAGAGGTCTGTCTGCTGGCTCGAACAGAGTGGAAAGACTAGAGTTGGGGGGGCAGCTTGCATTTATGCATTCTTAGCATATCTTTTTTTGTGTGCTTGTTTTATTTGTATTTGCTATAGGAAAGAAGGGGATGGGAAATACTTGTGCCAGCCCTAGTCAGAGGGCCAACCCCTGACCTAACACAGAAACTGTGTCAGGAGAATGGGAGAGCTTTGGATCTATTTCTTTTTAATCCTAGCTTTCCTCTCAACACTCCCAGCCACTTCTCTGCATCGCTGCTGGAAGACAATTTGTGGAGGAGGCTTTTTTCCAAAGAAGTAAAACTGCTTCTCTAGCCACTCATTTCCCTCTCTCGCTACAAAGAAATGGGGAAGAATTTCATTTCAGACCATCTCTTATACCAGCCTTAGGCACTTTGCAAATTTCTTCAGATTTAGAGCAGAAAGAGCTTGAATCAGGAAGAAATGGAAATTGACCAATTTGTCAGTCCAGGCCTAGAACTGTGAGTGCTTCGTAAGTGCTTAATTCTAAGTAAGTGCTTCATTCTAAGTATGGTTTAGAATCATGGGACATTCAGCTGTATTTGTAGTGCAGAATTAGGGTTTCCACTTCCACATCACCACCATGAAAGGCTATTTTTTGTAAAAAACAACAACAACAAAACCACACAACTATATGGTAGTTAAGTACAACATGGTCCTTTAATCCAGATGTTCTTGGACTTAAACTCCTGGAAGCTTTCACTACTGCTGGCTAGGATTTCTGGGAGCTGTAGTTCAAGAACATCTGGGGACCCAAAGTTAGGAGTCATTGCTCTACACCATCCTATGCTAGGAGAAGTCGCACCTCTTGAATTTGGCCAATGTAACTGAGGAAGAAATTCATTTCAGGTTATTTATTTTTGAGCAAGCATTTGCCTAAATTCACAAATCATGTATTTGGGTTTTAAAAAAGCTTTGCTTTTTAACAAAAACAAGATCTACAGATCCATTGGAACTTGGGTGGCTGCCCACCCAAGTATTTTATATATATAATCCATTTGCAACACCTTGTCTTAAATTGTCTTGTTTTCTGTAATAAATCATACTAGCATAGGCCAATTGAACCAGTAGGGATTACTTGAATCATTTCCTCCATAATTTCCGTTGATTCACATGGACCTATTCTAGTTGTGATTAACCATGCCAAGCAACAAGATTCAATCCAGTAAGTCATGAGTAGAGTAGGCCCATGAAAAAAAAAATGATGCTTACATTAGTGGTGCCTAGCCTAATAAAGTTCCATATGAGCTGAAAACTAGCATTTGTCTGTGAATTTTAGTGGACTGATCTTCTCTTTGCCTTTGGGTTGTGTAAAAGGAATGTACAACTATTTTTTTTTGCACTTTTGTTTAACATAGGTATTGACTCACCAAATCCACAATGGGTCTAACTCTAGCTGTCAACTTATTACTGGGTTTCAGTCATTGTCTCACAACAGAACTAACCAATTCATTTAAAAAAATTAATATCCTGTTTTTACAAAATCTGATTGAATCAACTTTAAAACAGAGCTTTAAAAACTGACTTTTTTGGGGGGATTGCCACTATGGGAATCCTCCAGTTAGCATGGCCAACGGCACAGCCCATCCCCTGAAACTAACTTCTCTAAATTTTCCCCACAAAAAGTAGATGAATAGCACTAATAAAATATAATGGTATAATACCAATAAAAGAGAATTAAAGTACCGGGGGGGGGGGGGAGAGAGAGAGGCGGTAATACAATAAACGTATTAGCCAACTGGAAAAGTTGCATGAGGGAGGAATTCCGCAGATGAGATGGAAGGATTTATAACTCATTCAAAAAGCAAGCAAAGAGGAGCGATCCCTCAATTCCACAGGGAAATTATTCTGTACCTTCAGGGAAGCAGCTGTAATGCATAAAGATGGCAGAAGGATTGATATAGTGGGACATGGAGGAATGTGCAGGATGAGATACGTACCAGTGCTGTAGAGTGTGCAGATATAATTGCTTGGAAATGAAGAATTTTAAGCAGTGATCAAGTTATATGTCTTTGTGTGTGTGTGTGTGTGTGTGAAAGAGAGAGACACACACACACACACACACACAGAGGTGTCTATGTAGCAGACCCTGTTGAATGCTTGTTTTACTCCCTGTATCACTTCTCTCATTGCAACTTTTTCCTTTGGCACCTGAGCAGAGATGAAAGCCCTTGAAAAAGTATGCAGTAGGCAAAAAGTATGTTTAGCAGAAACCCTGTGCTCTACACAAACCTGGCTCTCAACGTCACCTCTGCCCTTACACGAAGCGTGCCTTGTCCCATCAAAGCCCTGATGGGCAGTAACCTTGATGAAAGAAGAGCAAAGCGCTCGGAGCCTTCTGTTCTCTCTTGGGCCTTGCGGCGATGTGTCAGTCCCCTGCATGGCAGAGGTGGCAGGTGCTGTAATCCTCTGGGAGGCAGGAAGGCTCTGGGATGAAGCAAGGGAACATGGGAGGTACTGAACTGTGGAATAGAGCATGCTGGGAGGACACTGAATGAACAGAAGAAATTAATTTATATGCACGTAACGGAATTTCAGGCCATTAACCATTCCTGGAAGCTTCTTTAGTATTTCTGAGCAATTCTTGATCTCTCTCTCTCTCTCTCTCTCAATCTCTCTCTCTCTTTCTGACAGGTTCAAACAACCTACTGCATGTCCCTTTCCCCTTTTCAGTTCTTGGCAGGTAAAGCAAAGCAACCAAGTGTAGAAAAGGGTAAATATGATGAGAGAAATAAATACAAATAAACCTCTCATGAGCCTAGCTCTGCAAGACAATATACCAGAAGAAAGGACCATTTAGCTTCAAGCTGCCCCCTCAAGGTGATGAAACAGTATCATTTGCCTTCTAAGAGCATGCAAAGTGCTTCAGAACTTGGAAAAAAAATATTTGTTTTGACTACAAGTCCCAGAATCCCCTGGCCAGCATTGCCACTTTTACTTTGGACCCAAGTTCAATAAAGTACACTTTCTGGGGTTTGATGTAGCATAGCTCAAAGAAACCTTTTGAAGTAAAAGGAAGGGATGAGATGCAGTAGCCAGTCTGCAGGAGGGAAGATCTGTAAGGCTGATTTGGAGAACCTCTGGCTTTACTGTATATCATAAGGTTCCCTCTGTCTAGCATGCCAAATGTCTGTCTGCAGGGCCCTATACCTTTGATCCAGAGAGGCTTTCATGCGGCAAAGTCAACAAAATCTTCTGGCACTTTGCATTTCAACAAGTTTATTTGGCATACACTTGCATCAATAGTAGCCTATTTTTCTGCCTTCTTCTCCTTTGTGTTCTCTCTCTCTCTCTCTCTCTCTCTCTCTCTCTCACACACACACACACACACACACACACACACACACACACAGAGAGAGAGAGAGAGAGAGAGAGAGAGAGAGAGAGAGAGTTGTTTAGTTAGTTGCTTCCTTTGCCCCCATTTTGAGCTTTGGATCATTTGGAGTACATTTTGGATTTGCTGCATATTCTGAAGAGCACTTGGCAATGTTGGCTAATTTCAATGCATCCTTTTTTTCTTTGGCTCAGAAGAAAAGGGAATCTGTATATGCCTGTGTACCTGATTTGCTGCAGCTTGTACTTTCCAGCTTCCCTACTTTATCTGTTATGAAAGTGAAGAGCAGCTATGGGCCCTTGTGGTTTATATAAGAAGAAATATAGGGCAATTGGTTCTTTCAGGTCACCTAATTTCCTTAGCTTGGAAATTTCTTCCTGATTTTTTTTCCAGGACATACCATTCCATCTCCCAAGCAGCCTTCTTGGTGAATCAATGAATCAGGTAACTGATTCCTAGGATTATGATGTCCTGATTCAAACCCTTTAAAGCTGCCTGAGTGTTGAATGTGAAGAAATGTGCAGCAACGCTTGCTCAAGTCACTAGAAGGACTATGTGCCACCACTATAGGACAATAGAAATTGAGCCAGACAGGGTTCACCCTCCTGTTCCCTCTTCCAATTATTTGCAGAGTAATATTTTTAGACTTGAAGCTGTTTGGACAGCTCAGTAAGTCAGGTATCTGTTTCAGAGTTCAATTCCCTACTTTGCCCCCTGGGAGTAGAGCCAGCTTGTGTAGCCTTGGGCAAGCTGCACAGTCCCAGGGCTACCGCAGAAGAGGGGAATGTTAAACCACTTCTGAGTATTATCTTCTTAGAAAACCCTACTTAGAAAACCATAAATCAGAATTGACAATGACGCACGATTATTAATTATTCTTAAACTTGATTTTAATTCTTTTCTTGCTTCTTTCTGTCTTCAGTCTTAGTCAGGTAGCCAGGGATAGCAGAATATGCCCTTTCTTTTTCATAACAGTGACTTTCTCATAAAAAAAGCAAATATTAAAAAAACAGTCTTTCAAAATACTAGCTTCCCTATATGATAATAATGACTCCTCAGGTTTTTTTATGTGTAGCCGTGTCTCTCTCCTCACCTCACCCCCAATTCCTGATCTAGATGTGTGATTGAGCCTTACCTTGTTGGAGGAGGTATCCAATCTGGAACAGAATGAGATGCTGGAGGAGAAGACTATTCTTCTCCTCCAAACAACAAAAGTCACAGCAATTCTCTGATAGTTCAGGGAGCAGTAGCTGGCATACTCATTTTGAACATGATCATTCTGATCCTTACAGCCTTGCTCTAATGCAAAATTATAGTTGAAGAAGGAAAAGAACACTCATGGGAGTTATGATGACAGTCTATAAATACTTCCAAGGCAATGTTGTAAATGAAGAAAGGGAATTACCAGCACACTCAGAAAATGGTGGGAGAAAGACCAATGGCCCGGAGCTATAGAAGGAAGCATTTCTGCTTGTTAGCTAGAGATTTTCAACCATAAGACAAAGTGGGTAGATGACCTGACTCTCTTGGGATGCATAAAAGATACTTTTGGTGTCGAAAGTTCAGGAATGTGTAGAGCAAGATGTTAGCAGGAAAGATGAATGGCAGAATCTTCGCAAAATGCAGGTTAACCCACTGACCCAAGCTAACTCCCTCTCCCCATCTTGCTAGCCTATATGATTCCATAATAAATTCCACTTAAACAGCTTTACAGTAGGTGGTTAATGAATGGGCTTGATGGGAACTGTCCAGAGAACATGAGGCACTCTTGAGTCCCATTGAAATCAATGAGTCTCAAGTGCCCTTAATGTTGGATGGGTCTTAAGGATGACTAGTTTTCTCATGGTATCATGAATGTTGGCTAGGAAAATTCTGCATTCATCCGTAGTCCCAAAGATTCATAATCATGGATAATTCTTAAGTGAAATAAATGATTCTTACTGGCAAGTAATCATCATTTGGTTCAGTCTTGGCTATTGGGACTAAAATCGCATCAATATTTAATTTTAATTAAAGTCATAGCTTGTTTCCTTTGAGTTCTGAATTAAGGGCATTGAGGATAGAGAAACAGGCATGCTGGATCAGACACAGACCAGTGTTCAGTTGCCAGAAGCAGCTATACAGATTATTCTAAACCTCACAACAGAGCATTCCTTCTTGTTTGCACAGAGGTGCAATCTTCCTGTTCACTGACATCATTGAGATTCCACTAGCTATCATAGTTAATTCACATCCCCCATCAGAGTACAAGCAAAGGATGCAAATTCTTGCTTGTTTCACCCTTGGCACCACATTTCTAATAGTGTCCTTTCCCTTTAAGAAGCAAAGTGCACAGATAAGCATGCAAACAAGCACGCAGAGCAAGAACAGAAAGATTGGTTGATTGGAAGGAGGAGGGACAGAGTACAAATAATCCAACCATATTTCTATTTCTTAAAATTCCACACATCAAGGCAGAGACAATTGTGGTTTTTAGCTGTTTTTGCAGATTGCACAAATAATATAATGTATTTTGTGTAAAATATGTAATTTACACAGACATTGTTGAGTAGATACAACAACAAAAAATCATCATTTTGGAGGTCAAAAAAGAAAAATGTTCCAGTTCCTCACTGTCATCTACAAGGGAATTAAAAATATTGGATGGATTATGTGCACCATTTTGAACATGCAGTTTGGTGTATGTGTCTGTGCTTCTTGTCTGTTCCTGGACTTGTTAGATTTCCAAAGTACAACCTGAATGCAAGCATTTTCCATCTTAAATAAGGAATGGTTGACTACGCAGACATGAATGCATGACACAGCCCTCCACTGACAGGTGATCCATCCATCTAGACCCATGTTGTCTTCTTTAGCTGTCCATTACTTTCAAGGTTTTCAAGCACAAACTGAGATTGGAAAAAGTTTTTTGGGGAGGCTATTTCTGTAATTCCCAACTCATTTTCACACCATGTCCTCTTCCTCAACTTCCCTCATACCTTTGATGCACCTTGCCTTGAAAAATGTGCACATTTGCCCATCAAAATGGTGGTAGGTTATCAGGCAGCATTTCTTAGGAAGGGCATGGTAGCTAATAGCCAGGAGCGGATAACCTCGGTTGGAAGAGATGTGGCTATGGACAGTGGGTTTTGCCTCCCAAACACATCTCCTTCTTAGAACAGTGGAAATATCCCCTCAAATTGGATGACAAGATGGGAGAAGGGGCATTTAGAGGAAGGCAGCCTGGTGTTGAGAAAAGCAGAAAGATTTTGCATCAAACCTTTTTTTAAAAGAGCAAAAACACAGTGTTAATGGAACCTGCTACCATTAGGATAATCTGATTTGAAAGTTCCTCCTGTGTGTACATCTGGAGAAGTTGTCTTCTTACCTAGGGAATGTTAGTGATATCAGTCTGGCTCTTCTTTATGTGTGTCTGTTGACTCAGAAATATTGGGGCAGAAATCTGGGTTTTCTTCTCAAAGGAGCTTCTGAAAATATATTTTGTCTCATGTTTTCCAGGGAGGAAGAGGCAGTGAGGAAAAATAAGAGAGAGAGAGAGAGAGAGAGAGAGAGAGAGAGAGAGAGAGAGAGAGAGAGAGAGAATGAATTATATTAGAGCAGGATAATGCTAAATCTAGAATTATAGCACAGAGAGCAATGGAGAGATAGTGAAAAAGAATGAACAATCTTAGGTAATTATTATTTCCCCTACTACTTCTTGTCAAGAGTCCAAGGTTGGTCTTTTTGTTTTTGTTTTATATATATATATATATATATATATATATATATATATATATATATATATATATATATATATATATATATATATATATATATATATAAAAATGCACCACTTCTTCTGAGGAATAGGAGCTCCTTCGTGGATTCTCTTGGGAAGAGCTTATGCTACGGTCCAGTGAATGGCCTTTGCCAAGAAGCTTTTCAGAGCAGACTTTAGGGCTTAATTTTATGTTACAATGTGTTATCCGGTGGTTTCTTAATGAAGGGATTGAAATTCTTTTGCCTCGGGGCAATGAGCTGACCTCTAACGACTGGTGGCGAGGAAGAGCGTTTTCCTCAGAGCAGGCTGTCCCAGATTGTGCCAGCTCCTTGTGTTGCTCAAAAGCAGCAGCTGGCTGAGGCCATCGCCGATGACAGGATGTTGGCCCACATGGATGACTTGTCTGATCCAGTTTGGCAACCTGTGTTTTGCTAATTATACTCAGCAGGCCAGCTTCGTCTGGTATGGCATGGATGCAGAATGTGGAAAAGCACTGCTAAAACACGCCTACGGTGACTCAGGGGGAGAAGGGTCCAGATACCTTCTGAATAGTAACCTTTTTAAAAATGGCATGCACGTAAGAGTTACATGGGGCCAAAAAGCAATGTTGCCATCAAAAAGTCTCTGGGTCTTGAAATAATTTCTCCTTTTTTTTCGGGAGAGAGGGCAGGATAAAACTGCAACTGAGACTGCCAGTTCAAGACTATATTACTCCCTTAAATGTCAGGATGAAAGCTTCATGCCTAGTGGTCGGCCATCATGAGGTGCAGTGAGCATTGTTAACAAGGTGAGGAGGGTTGACCACTCATTGAGTTAGTGGTGGATGTTGAAAGAAAGGGATATATTTGTTATGAGGCTTGAATGCATTAGAGAATGGCAAGAGGGGTGTTGCATGGTACATTAGAATCTGGAGCCCCCAAGTATCCATTCTTATGCTCTGAGGCTAACTGAAAACATCATATGGGCAAGGAAGGAATGGCCCAGTAGAAATACTCGACTCAGGATGGAGTAGAGGTGTGACACTCTCAACACCCAGTTTTAAGAGCTGCAATTCCTCCAGTATTTCACAGGGACAATATAACAAAAATTAAAAAGAATAGTCCTGTGGCTCCATTTTAGCATGAGATAATTAGTCTGTTATGCTTAAAGATACCATAAAACTCTCCTTCCTTCCTTCCTTCCTTCCTTCCTTCCTTCCTTCCTTCCTTCCTTCCTTCCTTCCTTCCTTCCTTCCTTCCTTCCTTCCTTCCTTCCTTCCTTCCTTCCTTCCTTCCTTCCTTCCTTCCTTCCTTCCTTCCTCCCTCCCTTCCTTCCTTCCTCCCTCCCTTCCTTCCTTCCTTCCTTCCTTCCTTCCTTCCTTCCTTCCTTCCTTCCTTCCTTCCTTCCTTCCTTCCTTCCTTCCTTCCTTCCTTCCTTCCTTCCTTCCTTCCTTCCTCTCTCTCTTTCCCCCTCACTCCCTCCCATCCTCTCCCCTTCCTTTTGTGTTAGACTCTTATCTCATTCACTTTACGCCATATTGGAGTCATGGTGGGGGAGGATCTGGTCTTCTCCTCCTTCCCCACCCCCATAGACCTGAGATCTGACTCTCTCGAGCTGTTGACAGCTACTATGAATTACGAAATATTTTTGAGTTGTGCAGCCAATTACAACTTGGGCATTACCTTGATTTTTATCAGGATTCTCTCCTTGAGATGTTAATTTGATGCTTAAGATGGTTTCCACAATGATAAATGATTTGTTCAGGTTACCTTAATTAAATATCCTCAAAGCACCACCTGTTTCAAAATCCTGTTGTCTTTTTTTAAAAAACTAGATCAGCTAATTAATCTGTGAAAAGCAAGACATGATCTTTATAGTAGGACACACTTTGCCCTGATCATTATATTTTTGGAGTAGAGAGGAGGTGGAGAATAATCTGGTCAATATATTGGACAATTTAAAGTGAAAATGATGTGTTGTTTGGTAATATTAATCTGCTTCTGTATCTGTTTCATTTTTCTCGCTTTGCATTGACACTTTCCAAAGGCAAACTCGAGCCCCCAAGCCATTTCCCGAGCTTGGGATCTGTGCTGCCATTATGATTGCATCGGTCCTGCCAGCTGGATTTGCTGTGGTCTCCAGTCCAAGATCTTGGACTGGATTCTTCCCTGGTGGAAGTCCATTGACTTCAATTAAGACACACCAGGGAGAGGTTTGGACTGCTCCATTTGCTAGCTTTGTGCCAGTGGCTGTGGAATGGGTTCATGCAAGCTGGCAAGCAGCAGGCTGGCAACTGTTTTGACAGTCCAATTCAACCAGAGAAAGATGACTTTTCACTCTCTTCCTCATGCAAAGCATCTTGCCCAGGAATATTAACTTTATTCCTGGGCTAGATCTAAATTTTGTTCTCAGCATTCCAAGCAAAGAGGGGTCTGGGCTACACCATTTTGTAGGTGGGGTTAGCAGGTATTGATATCGTGAATGCATGCAAATGTGCACAGACACTAATGAGCATTTAAATAAGAAGGAATGTGGCTTAGACTGCTCTGACATATAATTGGTATATGTTGTTTTTTTTTAGAGAGAGAGAGAGAAATAATGTTCAATTATGGCACCCTTCAGACAAGCTGAAGTCTTATAAGTCAGGAAAAAAATCAGGACAAGGCTGTATGGTGCTCAAAACAATACAAATGTAGGAATAGGTGATACCTTTATTGGACCATTAAGAAAATAAAACAAAAAAAAATTAAGCGAGCTTTCAGTGATAATTCATCTTCCCCAGGCTGTGCGCCAAGTTCTCATGGGTAGCTACAAAATTATATGTATATATTAAAGTCCCAAAAGTTTCATGACCGCTCTTGGGGGCCAGATACAGCTTCTTAGCTGGAGATAGCTGCAGTCTGCAAGACACTTCTGGGGGAAGTGTGTGCAAACACTGTTTTTTTTTAAACTATTATTTGTTTGAAACAATAACATGACACAGAATGGTGTAGCCTTGAGCAGAGGAACACTGCTGGGGAAATCGCAGCTTCATCCTTTCCATAAGAGCTGTTTCTGTGCTTAGAATTAGCTCTATGATTATTTTCTCCCTTAAGAGTACAGATACAGAGCGTGTAGTCATTTCCACTCTAAAGAAGAAGAAGAAATTAGCTATGTGGGGAAGACAGCTCAAGGGTAGAGTGATAAGCAGCTTGGAGGCTCTCTATAATTCTGTTCTATGAAGCAAAATGGTGCATGCCAATGGTACACAACATGCAGTTTTATGCATTCTCAAAGGCTTTCACGGCTGGGATCTGCTGGTTGTTGTAGGTTATTTGGGATGTTTGGCTGTGTTCTGGAGGTTTTTCCTCCTAATGTTTCACCAGTCTCTGTGGCTGGCATTTTCAGGAGATGCTGGCCACAGAGACTGGTGAAACGTTAGGAAGAAAAACCTCCAGAACATGGCCGAACAGCCCAAAAAACCTATAACAACCATGTAGTTTTACCTTGAAACTTATTCTTCTGTGCAGATAGCTAAATTGAATGAGGCTAAATGAATTTGCTCCCAATAAATTATCCACTGCAAAGTTGAATATTAGAAAAAACTTCCCAACTGTTAAGAGCAGTACGACAGTGGAACCACTTACCTCGAGTGGTGATGAGTGCTCTAACACTGGAAGCATTCAAGAGAAACTTAGACAACCACCTGGCAGATATCCTTTGATTTGTATTCCTGCATCGAGCAGGGGGTCAGACTTGGTGGCCTAATAAGACCCTTTCAACTACACTATCCAGTGATTCTATGATGCTGAATATTCTCCAGATACTCTGTCTGTCCTGGAATATAGCCTGGATATTTGATGTCTGAATTTGGTATCTCACGATGCATTATTTCAGTGTTTGATATTTTTTTTTGACAGTTTACACTTAACGTGGTTGGCATGCAGTGCTATTAGTAACCTTTAATTGTTGACATAGAACGGTAGCAGGTAGTATCTGACCGCAGCAAGAATTCTTGTTTTATGACTGCATAAAGAAACGTTATCTGTTAAGTACTCTGCAGCAATTTTAACCACTCTAGAACGTATTTAATGAAAAGAGAGGGAGAGAGTCCAAGTTATTATTACTTTTGTTATTGTTATCTTCCCAATGACTTGCCCTGGAGCTACCGTCGCTAGGGGAGATAACACTGTTTGCCTCATTTGGGGTGTGGAGCAAAAGTTTCTACGGCTGGCAGATTTGGGTTAGAACGTATCACTGCCTGGCTTTTCCTCTCCTCTTCCTGCTTCTGAAGTGAGATACATCCAAGACTTCAGCCTCCTTTTCATCTTCTTAACCGCAGGCATTTGCCAGCCTTTCTCTGTCAAGCCAATCTTCCATTTTAATACAGTCCCCCCCCCCAACCCCACCGCCCCTTCTTCTGTGGTGTTTCCAATGAGTGATGATCTCTCTAAGGTTGGCAGAAGGGGGGTTATGAAAATGAACTTCAAATATACCACAGAAACTGTCCTTCACTTGCTTCTTTCAACTACTTATTTGAGGAATCCATCAGGTGAGGGGGTGGAGTGAGGACCGCCTGGCATTTTTGAGTGAAGGCACCATGCCTCGCAACACCCATTTCCTCCCAGTGGGTTCTGTTTTAAATGCCACCTCTTGTTGTCCTAACGCCAGAGTCCCACGTGCCCAGAGATGTGCATTTTCATTTCTAGACACCATGAAATCAAAATGTTTTAGAGTATCTGCAGCCCACTATTCCGGGGCTTGCAAACAACTGGCCTTCCGTTGTGTGACATTCAATATAGCATCCCTTGTCCACTCACTGTACCAACCGATCTCTCAAAATCTACGTGCTCTCCCTGACAGTTATACATGTCGTCACTGCTGTTTTTGTAACCACTGCCATTTTCCAGCATTCCTATGTAGGCGGTAAAAGGAAAATTGCTTCTAGCCACCCCTGAGGAATGTATAAGGAGCATTTTAACATTCTCCTTGGCTAGCTCAGGGTCAGGGACAGATAGAATGATGGCTGTCATCATTTTCCACACAGCTGAGTCGGAAGAAGGTTCAGTACCCACTCCACTCACCTTGACTTTTGATCAGGAGGTTGCTCAGTTTTTTCATATTGTTTCGAAAAAGACTTGAAGGCAGGCTGCAAACATTCTTACATTAGGACAAAAGAAACACTTGCGCACACCACAGGGAATGAGTCTGCTCTCAAACCAAATTCAACTCTCTTAAGCGCGCCAACCCTGCTATTAGGTAGAAACAGGCAGCCACTGCAGGCAGCTGAGTTGGGGTGTCATGAAAGGGCATACAACTACTAGTTACTTACCCTGTTATTGTTTCATTTCTGTTGCCAGAAAGATGGACAGATACTTAATGGGATTTTTCAGCTTCAGGTACCAAAACAACTTGACTAGTCTTAGATAATAGAACTAGGGAACTGTGACATGGGTGGGGTTCAGGTATGCTATTAGCTGATCTGCCTCAAACAGCAAAATATCTCGGGCTATTGCTGACTCTTACTATGTCACGGTTCTCGGCCTTTACTCTAGGAAGTTGATCCACACAACCATGTGGGTAATGCCTTAAGGTCACCTTCATTCATGGTACAGATATAAAAGAGAGGAGAAGGGAGCATGGAATACAGGCCAAGAAAGGATGAGATTTTGTATATCCGTGTGTTCTCGACAAGAAAAGAGAATGAGGAAGGGAGGATGTGCAAGTTAAGGAGGACAGTCAGCTTTTTCTTCTGTGCTTGCTATGTGTGATAGCAGTTTTGTGCTTTCCTTCTTGAAGGAAAAGGACAGTAGTTTTGCACAGAAACAATTTGCACAAATGAAAGAGGACCTGATGAGAATTTTTTTAAAAAAAAAATTGTATTCCTGCCTTGATCTTGCCTGAAAGTTAGGAATTTTGATGAAAATTTCTGGCCAATATATCTCATCGGGTAAAGACAGCCTCGATCAATGAGAATAAAGAATTCAGTGCGTCTACTTTCTTTGCATGGCACAAACAATTTCTTCACTAGCCAGAGATGGTTGTTACCTGAAGCTTAGCTGATACCATGTTTTCTCTGGGATAACAGGGAGGTAGGGAATCTTTCCTGGGAACTGCATTCAATTTTGCAAAACACCTCTCGAAGCTCCATCGATGCTTTGTTTTCACAGAAACTTCCAAATAGCTACCGAAATTCGGCATTAGCTAACATTCAGAGGCAAAGCACATGATCTACACTTTGCCCACCGTTTTCCTGTGACTCAGCTTTATAACTTGCAAGTTAGCTCCCCTTTAAAAAGCTGTTCAGAGAGTAATAATACTGCCCTGTACCCTCTTGTTCTCTTGTCTTGTAGCTATCCATTCCATCATGTCCATGCGGCTTGACCTCTCTTCGCCTGGATGCATTCCACATTGGCAGATGCCACTTACCCGAGCCTTCTTCTTATATAATAGGCCGTAGGGAAAATCTAATTATAAGCTTCCTCTTGGTTTGCATACCTTTGATGCCCCTGTATGTCACCCATCAATTTATAAGGCATGCCCAGAGAGGGGAAATTGCTGCACTCGCGTCTATCATGCGGTTGCTGAGCATCGCTGCATCATCAACCCATTTTGACTCCGCCTCAGTGGATCCTGCTTCTGGGATACACTCAGATTCCTGAAAAACCATTTGAGGACCATACCTGTGTGCAAAAAATGTGGTAGCGGAATGCCAGATGATTTGAATGCCTAGATTCAAACCAGCCTAAGGTTAAACAAGAATTCTTGCTTTAGAAAGAAAGCACATATCAGGCTAAACAGAAATAGTTGCATAGGAAGGGAAATCTAGTCCCTTTATGAGTCCATTCAAGTTCTGCATGGCCCACCAAACTCAGTCTCTGCAGAGCTGGCCTTGCCATTAAGCATCTAAAGCAGCTGATCTGGAGTATCATGAAGGGGCAGCAGATAGCTTAGTGAGTTAAGTACCTGGCTATAGAGCCAGAGGTTAGGAGTTTGATTCCCCACTGTGCCTTCTAGGAGAACAGCCAGCCTATGTCACCTTGGGTGCCCCTAGAGAAGGGAAAAGTAATCCACTTCTGATTATTCTGTATCTAGAAAACCTTGGAAATAGTCCCTGTAAAATGGAATTGACTTAATAGTATATAATTATTATTAATCCCAACTAGGAAAGACTCATTGACTCCATGGGACTTAATTAGCATCAACCTCATTCATAATGGATTCAGTAGGCCTACTCTTAGCTGGGAGTAGCAATATGAAAATGGTCAGCATAAGTTATATACGTACACAGAAATACTATACAAGCTCCGAGACATGTTTTTCTTATAAAGACTTACAAACCTGTTCTGTTCATTTATCAACTCTTACATACAGTTATATATTGGGTAGTGTAGGGATCATAATAGTGATTCATAATATTTATACAAGCAATGAACAGGCTGTATTTGTTTTAATAACTGTGTTAAACTGCTGTTTCCTGTAGGCAACAGACTAGAATGCTCACATTCTTTTCTTCCATTCTCTTTTCTTTCTTTCTTTCTTTCTTTCTTTCTTTCTTTCTTTCTTTCTTTCTTTCTTTCCTTCCTTCCTTCCTTCCTTCCTTCCTTCCTTCCTTCCTTCCTTCCTTCCTTCCTTCCTTCCTTCCTTCCTTCCTTCCTTCCTTCCTTCCTTCCTTCCTTCCTTCCTTCCTTCCTTCCTTCCTTCCTTCCTTCCTTCCTTCCTTCCTTCCTTCCTTCCTGTGGCATATTCAATGAGTTTGACCATTGTAACTATTCATTGAGAAATTCATTTTCCATCTAGGTACTCTATGACCTCATTTTTGTGCCTATAATTTTTCCCCATGTTTAAAAGTCCATAGGCTAATTTTAACTGTTCTATTCCTCCTACCTCTTTGGGAAAAACCAACATAATGTTTAACAGCCTTGGCTCTTCCGATGCGTTGGGACATTGGCTATTATGGCTGAAGAAAATGGGATTTGAAGTCCAAAATATCTGGAGGGTCTCAGCTGGGGGAGCAAAAACAACATATGTAACTACAACAACAGTTTTGTGGCATATGAAGGAAAAATGTCTTGTTAGTCATAACCTTTTTGCGGACTTTGTTTTTTGAAGGAGGTTTCAGTCCGTGAAAGCTTAATGCAAAACACAACTTGGTAGTCTTTAAGGTGACACAAGATTCTTCTTACAAAGGAATAATTGGTGGAGAGTATTTATCTAGGAGATAACAGTCTTCCAGAAAGTGCTGCTTCCCCACTTCCATCTACCAGAACATATGTATAATATCCACACTATTTCTGCATTTCCAGATGTTACTAACTTTGAAACATACTCCTGCACCTCCCATCTGTGGTATCTTATGCCAGCAAAATAAGACCTTATAATTTTCTTTCAAAGCGATCCATTGGGACTTGAAGGGGGGAATTTCTTGTCCTGCCTCAGGCATGACAGGGAAAATGTCCAGGTCCAGCTTTGCAGTCTGCCTTTATTATACTCCTGCCTGCATCTGTCTTTGCTTGAGCTCCACCACATTTAGCTGGATCAGCGTCCTCTGCTTTCTTAAATGATGAGTTGAGTTGGATGCTTCGGTCCCTTCTAACTAACTTGAGCCGCTGACTGCAGTTAGAAACTGCTTCAGCAGTTTGTGTCAGTTTGTTTATCAGCCAAACGGGTGTTTGGGGCTTCAAAGCCCCACCTCCTCCAGTGGGCGCCCACTCAGAGGCAGCGCCCAGGAAACCAGGCCACCAGTTTTGAGTGGGTGCCTGACAGAGGAGGTGGGGCTTTTATATCCTGAAACATTGGTACTCCAGTAGTGTGTGTGTCCCAGAATCCCCAGCCTGTACTCTCAATGATAAAAGACTATGGGAGTTGTAGTACAAAAATATCTGAGGTGTCAAAGGTGGCCTGGGGTTGTAATCCATAAAGTAAGTTTTTGGAACTTAAAATCCACTAGATTCACAAGTCCTGTAATTTAGCCCAGAGCTTCGGAAATTGGGTTCCCCTTGACATTTAGTCCAGTCATGTCTGACTCTAGGGCGCGGTGCTCATCCCCATTTCCAAGCTGTAGAGCCAGTGTTTGTCCGAAGACAGTCTTCCGTGGTCACGTAGCCAGTGCGACTAGACATGGAATGCCGTTACCTTCCCACCAAGATGGTACCTATTTATCTACTTGCATTTTTACATGCTTTCAAACTGCTAGGTTGGCAGGAGCTGGGACAAGCGGCGGGAGCTCACTCCGCCGCGTGGATTCGATCTTGTGACGGCTGGTCTTCTGACCTTGCAGCACAGAGGCTTCTGTGGGTTAACCCGCAGTGTCACCACGTCCCCTAATAGTGTTAATAGTGTTACAGCAGTCATTTGTTAGATCTTCTCTCGTACATGTGGTGGAGCATAAATTGCATGCATTAATTGAATTTCTCCCCAGTTGCAGAAAGCTTGTACTGTATCCAGGTTGCCCCATTTTACCTGATTATTCTTTGATTTTGACTTTTTCATCTACAGTTATCAGAAAATTTACTTCCTAGATTTTATCTCCAAAACTGGCTGGGCAGTTTCTGGGGCTGTTACCCCCTAAAAGTAAAATTTCCTATAATCCCTGTAACAAACTTTAACTGAGAGTCTATGGAACCTATGCTCATCCATATGACCTGGGATTCCAGTTCCCATCATCCTGGACCAGCCTGGTAAGTGGTGAGGGATGATGGGAGCAGGGATGATGGGAAGATGAATGATGGGAATAGGGTTTCATTAACATCTGGGGGGGGCGTCATTTTCCTGCCCTTGGCCTAGTTGTGTGAAATGACACTTGTTCAAATTAATTACCTTAACTGTGGATCCCCTTTCCTTTCCCTTCCTCTTGTTTATGGTTTCATCCATCAGAGCAGAGAACGGTCTTACGTTTCTGTTAAATAAAGCAACATGTGCAAAGGACACAATTTTTGATGTATAGTACCATTCTTTGTAGCTGACTGGATAGCTTGTTGAGTTAGGCATCTGCCTGCAGAGCCACAGGGAGTGAGACTTTGATTCTCCATTGTGTCTCCTGTGCAGTAGATCCAGCCTGTGTGACCTTGGGCAAGCTGCACATCCCCAGGGTGCCTTCAGAAGAAAGGGATGGTAGACCACTTCTACCCGGAAAACCCTAAAAAGCATCACCATAAGTCAACATTGACCTGATGGCACTTGATTATTATGTATGACAACATTCTTTGTAGAGCTGGTGAAGGTTACAGTTCAGACTACAACTCCTAAAATCCCCCATCCAGGTAACTACGGTGGTCCAAAAAGTAACTTCTCCAAAGTCTGGGTTAGTTGGTGCTGTCAAAAAAGGAAAAAAAATATTTTGCAGACCTTTCTATGTTTTGTACAGTGGCTCCCATTACAGTACAAAGCAAAAGCATTCCTATCCTCCGGCGTCTATGTTCACTGAAATGAGCAACCCATCAATCATTGTAATAAAGAAGATGATTATGAGATACTAACAAGAGTTCAGTAGGCAGCTACACAAACCGAAGGTTCCCTCTTCCACAGAGTGCAACATAGGGAAGCATAGACAGTAACCTCTTCCTTACACCCATTGTCTCGTTGGGAATAGCAGCATGATCACTTGGCTACATCGTTATTTAGCCCGGCAGTGTTAATTAGCGGGGTTAATTAGCAAGTGCCTTCTGTAGAAGGAAATCTTGACTTGGTTTAAGTTAATGAAGCTTCCCACATGGTGGTAAAAGTACTGAAATGTGCGGGTAAGAAAGAGTTGGATCAAAGGTGCGGGCATGATATGTCAAGGTTACTCAACTGATGCCCACTTCCCCATTTTGTTAATCATTTGAACTGGCAGTTATCTTGAAATCCATGGAAAGAAGGAGACATTTGTATGTGTATTAGGTATGAACAAATTGCTCCAACTCTTCTCCTTCTCATTTTTATACATCTTCAGTCATAAATCTGTTCTAATTTCTACCTCAGTCTGCATTTGCACGCACACACGCATGCGCTCACACACACACACACACAAACAAACAAGCACACACACACACATCTGCATTTTTGTTCCATTTGCAACTTTGCCTAAAAACCAATATTTTGTGATCAATTTTCATCCCTGTCCCCATTTTTGGTATGCTGTTTTTGGCCTGAGAATGCAGTGACCTATTAGAAGTGTGAAATCTCAACAGAGCTTGGAAAAGTTACTTATTTGGAAATATGGATCCTAAACCCAGCCCTGCAGTACAGCTATGAATCTGAAAAAAAAACACCTGCATTCCAAAGAGTGTTTGAATCAAACAAAAGGCAAATTAAGTCAATTCACTTAAAAATGTGGACCAAACAGAACATCGGTCCATCATTAATGCTTTTGAATGAAGAACATTTTGTTGTTATGTGGTATCAAATTGCTTCTTAGGGTTAGTCCATAAGTTTTCTTGAGGTATGTGGTATCTTCAAGGAGTGGTTTACCATTTTCAACCCATAATGACTTTTCATGGTTAAGAAGAGTTTTGAACCCAGGACTCCTAAGCCTTAGTCACTCTTTCCACTACACTCTCACAAAAAAATATATGCACAGTGACCTAAATCTGCTTCTTGTGCAGTGCAGTATTAAGTCAGTTATCTGTTGTAACATGGCTTTAGGGAGTCTGATGTTCAAACTGAGAATGGGCTGCAATACTTATGGGCTGCATTTGACTGCCAGACAGGCAATGCAAAGTCTTTGGACTGTGCACAAGAAGGACTGTTCTGTGGAGCTCAGTCCATCCAGAAATATGTTCTTCCTGGTGCATTTCTGAGACCATCCCATGTCCAGCTGGCCAGCTGCCATAAGGAGCAGCTGTGATGGTCTATATTCATGCATTTCTGCTGATAGCTCCAGTCTGGCCCCAGTATTTGGAACGAGACTCTTGTGTTTTTGCTTTGTGCTTCCCTTTAATGCCCCAACACATGAAAAACTTGCTGCACAGCAAGCAGTGCAGCATCGCCAGAGCTGTAACTAGCAAAATGTACCCCCAAATCAATGTTGTACAGAACATTTTGCCTCTTGGAGGAACACTATACAATTTAACAGGGAAAGGTGTTATTTCCGTGACTGTCCTCTCATTTCCAGTGGCATTCATGTTTACATGGTAACCAGTTGCTCTTTGTGAGACATCTCTCTCTCGTGATTACCATGTTCTCCCGATCCTGTGGTGCTTCAATCAAGGATTGCTCGCCAATTTTGCCTGATGGCTTTACGTCTGTGCAAGGCTGCCAGTGTGTCAGTAAGAGTCAAGCCTCAGATAGCATTCAAGTGGTTCTTCTGGAGGTGCTGTCTCTTGAGTTCTCGGATACCACTGAGAAACAGACGCTGTGCTGCAAAGAGGCGCATTAACAAAGGGGAACGTTAACTGTGTCAAGTTGGGCGGAGGGGAAGAGAAAGTCCTTTTTTTATAGCCCTTTATTATCATATAAAGAAGGCAGTAATAACCCTTTAAAGAGACATAAAAGC
The DNA here is from genome assembly GCF_051106095.1 of Pogona vitticeps. Classification (NCBI taxonomy): domain Eukaryota; kingdom Metazoa; phylum Chordata; class Lepidosauria; order Squamata; family Agamidae; genus Pogona; species Pogona vitticeps. The sequence goes on from NC_135790.1 coordinate 22,194,467, forward strand.
AGCTTAGGGACATGAAATGTCATTCTGTCTAAAGAGAGACAGAGCCGTTCCCTGCAAAATCAGGGCCACTAGCCTTTGCCAGGGTGAAACACATTTTGAATGCTTCCAAAACTAAAAGCTTTCTGCATGTAATCTTGCCAGAGCCACAACTAGCTAAATGCACCCCCAAATCAGCTCTGTAACTCATTACGTAAAAATAAATATAACTATAGCACTGAACACCTTGCCAGTATTTTCCTTTCTCCACTGCCTCAGCAGATCCTGACATCTTGGCTATGTGGGGTTTGCCCCAGAGGCCTTGTGTACTGTTGTCCTGTTTTTATTTTAGTAGATGGTAGGGGAGAGTCATTTGCTTGCTGGCTTGCTTTTCTTGGTTTTCCGGAGGAGGGCTCTCTCTCTCTCTCTCTCTCTCTCTCTGTGTTTTTTCCCTCTACCTTCTTTGATATTGTAAAAAAGTTATTTAGTTCATTTATTGTGTATTTATTCTGTTTGTCATTCCCCCCCCCCCCCCGGACCATTTCTTTTCTGCTTCTGTGGGGCTGTGTGGGCCAGTGGAATGGACTTTCTGATGGTGCCAATGTGCCACTGGGCTGTGTAGTTGTCTATGTCTGGAAGCTCTGCACAGCTGCAGACATTTTTTTCTCCTGGCATTGTGTTATTGTTAGTTGCATTGATGAGTGGGTGTTTTTGTGCCCTGCTTCCTTGTCTTCTCCCCACCCTCATTCAGCTGCCCAGGCTCTGACAGTCTCTGTTGTGCTCGATGGGTGACACTGAACTCATAATCTTGATAATATTAAACCAGTGCCTGCATAGGGTTTGTTAATGATTTTTCTTCCTCGTGCCTGGTTTGGGAATAGATTGATGCTCTGTTGCTTTGGCTTGTCTTTTTGGGGAGTAATTTTAAGTGTTCTTTAGGGCCTTCAGAGGCCCAGAAAATAGGAAGGGGAAAACATGAAATGAATGATCTGGAAGAGACTTTCCCTTTCGTGCAAAGCAAAAAGCCTAGTACACGAAAAATACAACAAAAAAGAGAGAGAGAATATGAAGGAAGCACTCTGAAAGAACCTGAAATAAAAGAAATAGGAAAATTTTCAGTGTGTACATTCCTATGAGTCTTTTCCAAAGATAAACAAGCTTTGAACATGGAGGCAGCGTTCAATATTATAAGACAGCTTAAAAAAATATTTATTGCCTTTCATTATTTATTTTTTGACAATTCTGCTTCTGTATACAGATAAAGCAGGTAGTGTTCAATAGGTTGGCAGTGCTCCTCCCCATATCAGAGATGTCTTCTTGTTTACTCCACCTAGCTGTAAGTGGCTAAACATTGGTAAAAATATTTTAAGCTTTCCCACCACAAGATATTGAAGCTTTCCATGCTGCTTTGCCAAGACGAGGGGCGTCAAAAAGCCAACTTGGTCTCGGAAGGCATTTTTTCTCATTACAAGGGGAAATGGCAATGTGGCAACAAATATTAATGAGATTCAGGAGAGAATCGTTTCTTTTCAATCAGTCTTTGTTTGCAATCAGGAGGACGATGCTATTTCCAACCCTGGGGAGGAGGGTTGTTTTTGTTCCTCGCAGAAAACTGCAACTGGAGGATGCTGTTTTGAAAGAAAAGGAATGAAAAGAAACACCAAGCTGCCACGAGGACTGCTAACTTTTGTATCTACTTCTACCCCTGTGACTTTCATGGCTGCTTCATCGGCAAGCGTTACCTGGCTGATAGCTTGCTTCCATGTTGTGAAAAGGTTCTGTTCCCGATGTTTAGACAAAGGCATTCAAAATTGCCTTTCTTCATCCGTTGGAGACCCTTGACACGAAAGCAAAACCTTTATGTTTCATGTAATGTTTGGCTGTGAGTCGTCTCTGTATTGGTGGGGTGAACCAAGCAAGCAAACTTCAAACTTGGTAACATTGACACACAAAATAACGACAGCCTCGTGGTGCAGTGGTTAAAACGCTGTACTGCAGCTAAAACTGTGCTCACGACCTGGGGTTCAAATCCCAGGTAGCCGGCTCAAGGTTGACTCAGCCTTCCATCCTTCCGAGGTCGGTAAAATGAGTACCCAGCTTGCTGGGGGGGGCAATGTGTAGCCTGTATAATTAAAATTGTAAACCGCCCGGAGAGTGCTTGTAGCGCTATGGGGCGGTATATAAGTCCAATAAATAAATAAATAAATAAATAAATAAATAAACCATGTTGTTCTTGTTCTGTTATACCAAGTGAAAAGAGCCATCCATCAGGATCAACTAGTACTCAAAAGTAAACACAGAGGATTCATTCCCCAGCTTAATTTCTGTTAGGTCAGTAGCTTGAGAATCTGAAAATAATATTCCTTAGAATTAGGCATATCTGTCTGTGTACATACAGTGGACTCTTGGCTTACAGACGGCTTGACTTACAGACTTTTTGAGTTACAGACTTCTCTGGCCGCAAAATTTAGGTTTGACTTGCAGCCTGAGAATTGACTTACAGACCAGAAAAAAACCAAAATGGAACAAAAACGGCCTGTTACGGGATTAATCGGTTTTCAGTGCACTGTAGGTCAATGGAGATTTGACTTACAGACTTTTTGACTTGAGAACCGCCTTCCAATACGGATTAAGTTCTCAAGTCAAGACCCCACTGTATGGGTAGACACTTATACATCACTATTGCCTGCCTAACACTTACACATCCTTATTGCCTGCCTAACAGTAGTCATGCTGTGTCAGATCATATACAATTAACTCAGTATTATATGTAGCACAAGCAAAGGATCGACTTCAGATGTGGTGAAATTACAGCTCATAATCACCGGCCATTGCTGTTGGCCTCCAACTCCCATCAACCTCACAATCCCTAGTTATGTTCTTGGAATCCAGAGTTTCCATTATGAGTAGAACTTAGACTACATATCCTATCATCTCTAGCCATGTTGTTGATCTCCGACTCCCGTCAACCCCAGTGACAGGAAGAGTTCAAGAAAGTATATAGTGGTATATATTGCCTCGTGGTTCCTCCTCAAAAAATCTGACTGGAATGGAAGGTGGGACTTCAGGCAGACAAAGCATGCACCCCACCACTGATTTACAGCCTTGGTCTTCACACCAGTGGCTTGAATCCTGCCCAGTCTCCAGTTCCTATCCATAGGTTCAAACAAACAGGACTTGAGTATGTGTTGCCAGCAATAGCCCCTGTTGAGTTTTCTCATCTATCTCCTCTTCTTTTCCCCAACCACTGAAATGACTTGTTTCATAGCAAAGTTTGTAGAGCCATTCTCCACAAGGTGCCAGTTTCAGACACCTTTTACCCTCCTTTTATTTGCTTTCCCCCACTAAATATTCATCAGTAACATTTAAGACAAAGGAAGGAGATAATTACAAGGGGAGAGTTTTTTTCGAGATATTAAAGGTTAACAGAATTCTTGGCATTTGTGCCTTGTCAATTTCCATGTAATTATGCTCTCAATTCCCAGAATTCAGAGACAACTCCGCCTGTTAACGTTCAACGATGGATGGTACCCCGGGAATTTAATTTATGAGATCATTTCTCAAAATTTTCAAATTCAAGCCAAGCATCTCACTTAATAGCACCACTCTTATTAATATTATTCTTGGATGGGGTATGCTGTGGGGGTCAACCTGAGTGGCAACCATATCAGAAATATATTCGTTAATAGAGTAGTGCTGCTTACTAGAGTTACTTAAGAATGAGTGTTTTGGCTAACCCCTTGTCCTGTGAAATTGAATCGTTCCTCATCTTGAAAGATGAACATCTAAAGATCCCAGGAGCTGACATGAAGAAATATCTCTGGTTAGAGTCAGATAACTATATTTCTTCAATGCTGTGACCGTAAATTATAATTCAGAATGATTATTTGAAATACCTATCACATTTTGCTCTTCTTTGTGATTGGTTTTTGGATGTAGATAGGCAGGGGTGGACAATAACACAGAAACACACAGAGAGATGGAGAGAAAAAGAATTCTTGTACAGCCAGAGAATCATGAATGGTTCATCTGATTCCAAATATAAAGATCTTGGAGGAGCAGAGCTTGAAATGAGAGATTGCAGGCTTAAGTGGAGTTCAGAAAAATAAGGTTTTTGTACTGCAACTACCAGAATCCCCAAAAGGCAAGGATGGAGGGCATGCCAAATGGGGACAATGGGAACTAGAATCTAAAATTGAAACTTTTCCAAGCTTTACATGTACAGTACAAGGAAATCTTGTGGTAAATGCAAGAGGGGTTTTATCTTTGTACATCAAGTACTCTCTTTTCTGCTGTTTACCATCCATCTATCATCTTAACTAATTTTGTAGGTTGGTTGGAAACACGTTTGAATTAAGAACAATTTATGTAAACAGCCAGACTATGTCAGACTGCAGGTGCAAGGATGTTACATTGGAAAGCTTCTTGATTACTTCCGATAGGCAGAAAATCACATCTCATGATGAAAGCAGAGGCCAGTGACTCAGATACAAAGCACATGTTTGGCATGCAGAAGGTCCATGGTTGAATCCTTGGTTTCACTAGATGGAGCAGAAAGAAATGATTCTTGAAATCTAGGGCACTGATCGTCAGTGTTGACAAAACTGCTGTACCTGAAGACAATAGTCTGATTCCTTGCATATCAAATTCACCTATGCATCTATGATTTGTTTGAACCCTTTCGCTGGCCATGCAGGTTTTCTGTTTGTGACATGCAGGGGCATTCAAATATGTGTCTTTTCTGTGGTTCCTGTCCTGGCTTGCTTCCAAAGGGTGCTTAATCTGGCCCTTGTTAGTTATGAGTGATGTCAGATTATGAGAGACTTTATCCCACATCTCAGTAGATGAGTGGAGAATGTCCCTGTCCTGTTGCTAGAAAAATATATTATATATTTTGGTTAAACGCGTGTCTGAAACACCAAAACTTGGCACAACTGCTTTATAAGTCCTACATGATCCATGTGTCAGGTATGCTCCTAGTCTCTTCCCACACGGCTTTGGATCATATTTTTCCAAGCTCTATGTTATCTCTAAAAGCAGAAAATCAGGTCAGGAAATGGCTATCTATATAGAGACAGATGTATATCAGTGTGCAGAATTAGTTGGGCCCCACTCAATAAATAAACTCCACACTTAAATGCTGCTGGATTTATGAGACTTTGTACTTTTCCGTTTCAAGCTAGAACTAAATATTTAACATTTCCCTTCTGCACTCCTGGGGAAAGTTGTGGCCTGGCTTTGCATCGACTCAAGAAAGTCAAGACATTTTCTGTCTCCACTCCTCCATCAAAACTTATTCTTATTAGAATTCTTTCTGGATTGTATTGTTAAAGCTTTAAGTTAATGCAATATGCATACAGAATACTACTAGATGACTGATGGAGCAGCCTCTGTTTTAACTGACATCGTCAGCTATCCTTATTCTGATCAAATGCAGACAGGGGGAAAAGTGGTGCAGGAGTGTGTACAGGGTGAGTTTCATTTTTCAAAACGTTAACGTAGCAAAGCCACTTCACAACCAGTGCAACAGATTTCTGTTGGATCTTTTTTTAAAAAGAAAAGAAAAGAAAAAGTAATATTGATTTGTACCAAGGACAGGAAAGATCAATTCTGTTTAATAACCTCCCCTGTGCCAGCATGACTCGGGACATCAGAGCCACCCAGGTTATTTATTTATTTATTTTTGAAACCGTGTATGAATATTTAAGTATTAAGCCCAGTATGCAGCTACAGCATTGTATGCATGATAATTGTGTTGGCAAGACCTGGATGATGATCCAAACATCCCGCCCTTTGAACGACAGAAGTGTGATTTGTGAAGAAGCCTCTTGTAATGGGGAAGCTAATGAGTGGGTGCAAATGGGAGACAGGAATGGCAGTCTGGCATGGGCGCATGACTGGACCTACACCACAAGTAAGATGGCCTGAGAGGATGAGCAATTGTATTACTGCAAGTAGGAGATGGGGTCATTAAAATTTAAGTGCTCCTTTCATTAAAAGAAGGAAGATAAAACACACACACAAAGTCCTATTGTGGAACAAAAAAACCTTGCAAGGATGGGTTGGACCATTTTTTTAAAAAAAATGCTATGTTTTCTCTTCGCTTGAAGTTTGTTCTGATTTCTTTCCCATGAGCTTACATTACATTGGTCTTCCTCCTCCCTGTGGGCTGAAATGGTACAGTCCACTTCAACCACCTCAGTATTCTATTATTACCTCAAAAGGCTGCAGGTGTGGTGCCTCAGCCTTAGATGACGACCCACTTGGAGCACCCGACTGAGCGAAGGAGGGGTCGGCAGAATTTAGAGGGGTTAGAAGGGGTTGTAGCGCCTCAGAGCACAGATGGGAGTCTCACCAGTTTTGAACCCCTTGCAGCTCTTCAACTTGAAAGCAAGCAAACACTCCTTGGATTAAGAAGACTTAACGAAATAGGAAGACTTGTGCCTTTAAAAAAAAAAAAAAAGTTTCAGGAAGGTTTTCTTTTCTTTTTTCCCCCTCAATGTGGATATGCAGCCAAAGATATGCAAGTCACCCTTTCGCCTTCTGGAAAGGACAGAAGGTCTCATAGCATGAGACGGAGGGCGGTGGCCACCTCAGGGTTTAGCAGCAGAAAGCAACACCTGGCCCCTGGCTGTTCCTCTAACCTTTGTGTGCATGCACCCCACGGCTTATTCTCTGCCCCCTAAATGCAACCAGTTGCCCACAGATGGAGGACGGCTTGCGGTTCTGTGGCCAGAGTTGCAGCAAGATCCAAACACCAGCCCAGTCAGCTAAAGAGGAGGAGGAGGCACTATCCTGTCCTTCACCTCCCACAGAAAATGACTCGACTGGCCCCGTGGGGCAGACAGGAGGCGGATGTGAAAATATCTGGAGAGGACAGAGAAAGGAAAAAGACTCAGATGTTTCTTAAGGAGGAGCGCAATACTAATGTACTGTACTGGGTGCAAGGCTGTGTCCTTTCCTGCTGTGAAGACAGGATGAGTTGCAACTCAGCAAAGGCAAGTTGCTTTTTCGCATCCCTTGTTCGTTGTTCTGACATCTCAAAACAAATGGCCCCTCCTTGATTCTCCCTTCTGTTTGTGGGCAGAGGAATTATGTGGGCCGTTCCACTGAATTTCTCCATGGGGAGGAGAAATTATCGAACAGTTCCTCGGAGACAGATTTCATGGGTAGCTGTAGCCTTGTTCGTTTGTTTATTTGTTTTTGTTTTTTCCTGAAGCATTAAAAAAAAACCACTACCACAGCAATTGGCAATAACAGTTGCATGGACTGTCTTCCCACCATTTTACATCTCCTATAACTCCCTAGACATGGATTGGGGACATTTTGTATGAGGAGACACTGTGGGGCTATCTCAAGGCAAAATAGTCGAAAGGGGGAGGGGGGAGAAAGAGAAGAGAAATGCAGACTTTCCATCCGAAAAAAGGCATTTCTGAGGAAAATTTTGCCTCAGCTCTACTTATCTTTCTTCAGGGCTCAGTAACTTTCTCTGGGTCTCCTGAATATTAAATTTCTGAGGGGTGACTGTTCATACAGTTTATCTGTATTGCAAATGCATATAAGAAGAATATGCTGACTTCCACCTTTGAAGAAATGAGTGTTTTGTCAGTGTTGTGGCATGGTATTACCAAACTAGATGGTGAACATGGAGGCTTTCAGAGGCTGTAATTTTATACACACACACACACACACACAAACACACAGCCCTCTTTGCCAGAAAAGATGATGGCTGGGGCTGGCAAAAACAGTAAGTGTGGGAGTGGTCAAGGGTATTTGGTCTGCCCATGTACACATATGAACATGTCCATGTTCCTACTCTGGAAGGGAGGAGTTCCCTCCTGACATCTTTTTCCAGGCTTGAACTGTGCAGCTGGGGAAATGGCAGATTGATGGATATATTATTGGACAAAGACGTACAAATACTCTTCAGCCACTTCATATATAAAGAAAGCACAAGGATCCTGAGCCACCTATATTTCTCTGATTTCTTCTCCTCTTTTGGAAGTTTAGTTAAGAAGCAATTTCTTTTCCATAGAGCTGAATGAGAAGGGTTGATAAAGGTTGAAATAATTGAAATTGGCACAGAACTACTACTATTTCTCCTTTCCTTGTTCCTTCTTTCAGCTACTATATATCTTATCTTTTTGCACATAGCAATGATATAGCCGTGGTACAGTGAGAGGGGAAGGAAGAGTTATATGCCCGAGAATCCCTGGGTAGGTTGCCATTCATGCAAATAGAACAGAGAAAGAATTGGAAATTAGTGTAATAGCAGTCAATGTCACAGAGAAAAAGATGTCATGCTCTCTAGAGAAATAATACTCAGTTCGCTTTGCTGTTCTTGGAAGGGGCATTTAATGGGCTTTTTCTTCCAGTGGGTAGAGTTCAGACCATATACATTTTTTCCCCAGTCTGGTGCCACATTCAGTCATTAGCTTCTTCAAATTTATGAATACCTAGCAATAGGGTGGCAGAGGTCCCTGAGATCAGATCTTGACATTAGAAGCAGACTTTACACTGGTTTGTTGCAACATAAACTGGTCTCAGGGCTCTATCTCCCTGACAATAAAACCCACTGTTGTATCGAGTTCTCCTAAAACAATCCAACCTAATTTTCAGCATACAAACAAAGTATAGGCACACATAGAACACCGTGCTAGGGGAGCATGCTTTTCTGCTCCTTTGCCAGAGGTTTCTTCCAGTAGATCTGGAATTGATTCATTTGAGTGGATTTAGGATATGCCTGCACCCCATCCACTTAGAAGGGAAAAAAAAATATCTCTACAACCAGCTAGAAGATTTTTTTTGCCAAAAATTAAAAGCACCACACTTGCCAAAACTAAAATAAAAGCACAGTTGCACCCCCTTGCTTGCCCAATTCCCCATGGAGGGTCTTTCATATGCTGGGGACTCAATTTTTAACTTTCCACCCCTTCTGATTGTAACTACAGAGAGTAACTGTCTGTAAAGATACCTTTTTCTATTTTAAATGTTTCTAGAGTGATTTCATCATTCAAAATTCTAGTTTTAATGCAAAGGAAATAAAGGAGAAGAGTCTGATGAGACTGAACTGATCTCTCCACATTTCTGAGTTGTTGTTTTTCTACAAAACATTCCTTTTTTTATAAAGGAATAACCAGAAATCCCCAATAGTTGTAAGTTCCAGCAATTCAGTGGGCCTACTGTAGTGGAACTTTGTATGCTAAACAACGGGATTTCAGCCAGTATAAGGAAGCTTCAAAAGCTTTGGTGAAAAATTGTAGGGTTCCCAATCATAGACTATTATGTTCTGTTAGTTTTCCAATGTTTTTTTTCCCCCTATCCACAATGGCAAAGCTCTTTAGGAGGAAAACGCAAACTAGACATCAGGGTGCAAATAGCTGGAAAGCTGTTATAAAGGAGGTGTGGTGGTGAAGGGGGTCCTAATAAACTGGCACAAAGCTGAACTGCTGGAAGTTTATTACTTAATACAAAGATTCATGTCATATTTTCCTTTCCCCATTTTATTTCAGTTACTGCTTTCTGTGGCTTTTGCTGCATGCGCTTCAAATTCAGGCAAGCACACATACAAAAAGTCTTTAAACTTATGGCAAAACGAAGATGAGAACTGTCAAATTTCACCTTGTTGAGCATCACTTCAATCAATGATTCTGTTATAAACAGTCTTTCTCTGTGTGTGGGGAAACAGGTTCATGACACTTTCTGACACAGAGCTGCCAGCTCTCAGCTTCCTCCTGCTTTATATGAGAAAGTCGGCTAGTTGCTCTTGTTCTGCTCATTCCAAACTGATATATTGCACAGAACACTTATTCCTACACTGAAGTTCTTGAGAAATATTACTGACAATTAAGAATTGCTTGCTTGCTTGCTTGCTTGCTTGCTTGCTTGCTTGCTTGCTTGCTTGCTTGCTTGCTTGCTTGCTTCCTTCCTTCCTTCCTTCCTTCCTTCCTTCCTTCCTTCCTTCCTTTTTTCTTGCAAGGATGACTTAAGAGATGCATGATGACTAACACAGCAGTCTTAAATTGAGAGTAGGGTTGAAGGAACCTTTTGAAGAAACTTCCTCTTCCTCTCTCTCTCTCTCTCTCTCTCTCTCTCTCTCTCTCTCTTCTTGGCAAATCCTTCTATCCTCATATTTTCCAGCTGTTGTAAGCCATAGGAGAGAAGATCTTAGTGCTTAGCACAGCTAACACAGGGTTGGGTGTTTCTTCTGGATTTGTGCTGAAAGGAAGATGGCTTTGAATAGGAATCCAGAATCAATCCAAGACCACAGTAACTCATTTCTGTGGTTCCTGAATCAGAGCTTGGAACTACAACCCACAGAACTCCAGAGACTGATAGACATACTTTGTGGCAGGTCATTCTAACAGAAGAATTCCCCCCCCCCCAAAAAAAGTAACTTCCAAGTGCTGGCTGAAACGCCCTAAGTTGGGCCTCCTTATTGTCAGAAATACCTTTTCTGGTGCTCCGGTTGCCCTAAAGGCCACCACACCAACAAAGCTTCTTTCCACCAAATAATGGCTGTTCTACCCCATGTTGTCTGTGCCCCACAGCCAGCAGCCAGGTAGGTATAAGATATCTCCATAAGAGTGTGAGCTGTGGAGCTCATGGTTCAAGGGTCATTTCAGGTGTGTCTGGTTCATCTCAAGGTTGATCCAACCAGGTAAGGTTCACATATCTCTTCCTCCAATCAGCTTTTCTTATGCGCTGTTTCTGGCGCAGAAATAACTGACTTACTTTAAAGAAAATTCCCCCGTGAGGCCTGAGGCAGAGAACTGTAGCTAGACATGAAACCCATCAGTGAGACACCACTGGCAATTGAAGATGCATCTTCATTCTGCTCTTCTTCCTGAGGACATTTATTATGAGCATAGCATTGTTGGAAATAATTTACCCATCGCCGAGCATGCATGAGTCACCACAACCCTATTATTATTATTATAAGGTTCTTTACTTCTGGATGGGTCTGCTGAGACCTTGAATATAATCCAACATGAGCTTCTCTTTTGCAAATTCCACTTCCTCTGAAATTGAAGGACGTGCTCTTGCTGATAGAATCATATCCTGATATAAATTCCACTGTCACACTTGCTAGAGTTTAACCAATATTTCTATCATCTCCTTCTCTCTCGTTCTTTGTCCCTCCACCTCTCATATATATATATATATGTCATTCCCCATCAAAAAAAGAGAGAGAAACAGCAATGCTGATTTTGAGCAAACTTGAGTTTGAAAACAATACAAGAAACTCTGTTAAACTTTCAGTAAAGATATTATTAATATTTAACTAGCATTTATTTAAACTTAGATCAATTGTCCTATTAAATTTAAATTAACTGTGCATTTGGGAACCTTTCCCTAAAACCTATCTGGGACTTTTTCACTACTGATCCCTCCCAATGGCTACACCTTTATGCTGGGCAACTAGCCATTAAAAAAAAGAACATTCAATTTTCCCTTTAAAGTATAATGATTGGGAAACTGTTTGCCCTCGTCTACACCCTCTGCTCTCTGCAGTCTTTATTACTTTGGTAAAGAATTTAACACTTTCAAGGCCATGTTCGAATAGCTTTGCCTTTATTGCTAACAAGGATAATGGGCAGTCAAGCAGTCTGATGCTGTGAATACAAAACATTTTCATTCAAGTAAGTTGAGGGTCTAGTCAACAGATGAGGGTCTAGTCAACAGATGTCACAAAGTGGCTGGCAACAAATAGACAGCCTTGCTCCTCAAGAATGCCTTGAGAAGGAATAAAGAAGTCAAGTATGGCATGTAGGAATGACCAGTGGCCATGCTGAACATTCTGGGAACTGTGGTCCAAAAAAAAAAAAAAAGTAACATTTTCCAGTGGACCGGTGCTAATCTAGAGCACCGAACTATGCATGTGTCATATATATATCTATTTCAATGAAAAGAAATATCCTATTTTGTGACCCATGTCCTTTGTAATTCACTGCTCTTTTGTTTTTTGTTTTTTTGCCTCTGCTTTTGTTTCTTCAGGGCGTTGTTAGCCAACTTGGCTTATAACTCCTACAAACTCCAGCATGACTAGTGATCAGGGATGATGGAAGCTATTGTTGAAAATACCAGCAGAGATTCAGGATGATGGAGGCTGCTTTGAAGGATGCTATGTAAGCTGTTGATAGGATGATTTACTAGAAGGCAACTTCCAGGGCTTGTTACCTTCCCCCTCCACACATACATATTCCCTGGGACTATGTAATTCAGTGGACCCATTTTGTATCTGGCACAGTGATTTGAGGCTGCAGTATTCCAGATGCTGTTAAACTCCAACTTCCGTCAGCCCCAGCAAGCTTAACCAGTGAGCAGGGTATGAAGGGAACTCTAGTCCAGCAAACTCTGGAAGACTACAGACTCTCCATCCGTATATAGGAGCACTAAGCAAGTTGTTTATGTCTTTCGGAGCAGTCACCCTGGCCTTTTGTGCTTGCTCTATGCATGTGATTAGCTTCAGAAAAGCTTAGCTTTAGAAAAGTGTGTGTGTGTGTGTGTGTGTGTGTGTGTGTGTGTGTGTGTGTGTGTGTGTGTGTGTGTGTGTGTGTGTGTGTGTGTGTGAGAGAGAGAGAGAGAGAGAGAGAGAGAGAGAGAGAGAGAGAGAGAGAGAGAAGGCATTTTTTCCTCTGATTTGCACAAACCACAATGAGAAAAGAAAAGTTTCAGTTTTGTGCAGAGGTGAGACCTTGGCGAAGGGATGAATCTGAGACTCTTCAGTAAGCTGGCTTGCTCCATCAAGATAATCTGTCGCAAGTATAAATGAGATGTTTGTGATTCCCCCCACCCCCAGGTGAAGCCTTTGGAATTTTTAAATCCCTAGAGAGGTTGTTACGAAGTAAATGAATGCCTCTTGCAGCTGATGGATCAGAACCTTTAGCAAAGTGAGGTGATTACAGGGTGCAGGGAAAGCCTCGGAGAGCAAGCACTTAGATCAGAAACGCAGTGCTGTAAAAATGTCCCTTTTTAAATGCCTTCCTCCGCTCCTATACTAGGTGCAAGCGGTGCTCACATCTGCTTGCAATGCTGTTTAGCCAGTCTATTTGTGTTGTCTGCCAGGAGAGGGGGCCTTTCGCCTTCTCAGAAAAGGGAAAGAAGCTTGATTAATCTCTGCTCTGTTGCCTACCAGCAGAGGACTTTCTGGCTTTTAATCTACTATGTAGACTTGTTTCATAGCAATAATAATAATAATAATAAATTTTTAAATGACTTTTTTAAAAAATAAATGGGATAGACAGAACCAGCCTGTCTTCATTTGCAACAGAGTGGAACCAAGCCCTAAAAGCATCATGTGCTCTTCCAGAGGGTCTCCTTGTAGCTGATTTTTCAAAGGAATACTCTGATTTCACTGGTCTCTGCATCAAAGGACATGAGAGGGTTTCTTACCTCTCCACTGTTCCACCATCACAGCTGGACTCCATGCCCAGCTTCTTCTCTCTTGGAGCTCCTGCATAATTTAAAGGTCTCTTGGCTTCTTCCCCTCAACTTTACCCCTCTCTTTCTTTTTCTTTTGCATGTGCATATGCATATGTTTATTGTGTTTATTGTCTATAGATATTTTTAAATCCTGAAGCAATTACAGCTGTCCAGGGACAAGACAAGGTGCGACAAGCTGATTTGTGTATATGTTGTGCAAATGCAAAAGGAAGGAAGGGGGGTGGAGGAGAAGTCAGAGGTGAGGAGCAAGGAGCTTGGCTGAGGTTTTGTACATCCTAGCTTTGTCTGTCTGTCTGTCTGTCTGTCTGTCTGTCTGTCTGTCTGTCTGTCTGTCTGTCTGTCTCTCTCTCTCTCTCTCTCTCTCTCTCTGTGTGTGTGTGTGTGTGTGTGTGTGTGTGTGAGAGAGAGAGAGAGAGAGAGAGATTGAATGAAGCAATTAAAGAATACACATCATTTCCAGAGAAGAGCTTGGATGGGAATGAGTGCCAATGCAGATCTGAAGTTCCATGAATTCTCAGTCCACAGTTAGGATGAATTTGGCCTGTCCGATTGCTTCAAGCAACTCAACTGGAGTGTCTCTACCCTCTTAATTCTTAGAATCGGAACTGTTTGCTAAAGTGTCTTTGAACTGGGGGGGTTCTGATGACTATAAATATGCAGCTGTGATTACTTGAAGAGGAAATAAAATCAAATTAAAACTAGTATCACAAAGTTACTGTCTCACCAAAACCAACAAACTTTTACTAGCCTGCTTACACTTCTGTAATAGTGGACATATGTTAGAAGAACAGTTAAATGTTGGTGAAGATTCATGCTTGGTTGCTTGGAGAACATCTTGCTTGCCGTAGGCCAGCAGGCAAGTGGCCTATTACAAACTTGATGCCAAGTCACTCTGCATTTACCTCATTGTGTTGTCGTGGAAGTAAATGTTAAAATTTAAAAATAAAAGAAATAAAACATAAAAATGGTATAGACAGAACCAACATACCTTCATTTGCAAGCGTGTGGAACCAGGAGCTTCACTGAGCTCCTTGTTGAAAAGTGAGATATGATGGCAATTAAAGGGGAAAGTGCTAATACACGTAGGGATTTCCCCCGTGGCCTGAATCACTTATTAATCAGAACTTAACATGGCTATTTTTTTTAACTGCAACTATGAAAGGCACTGGATTCAGATGATGGAGTGGGAACCCATCAGCCTTATGAAGAAACTTGCCCCATACAAATGGGCACAACCTATTTTAGAATGAGGTTCTGCAAAATATGCTGCCTTTCTCTTTTGCAGTCCCAAATTCGAATGGAGAAGCTGTACGGCAGAGGGCAAGCTGCAGCTGTTCTGTACAAGCAGTCGTTAACAGTAGATCAGATCAGGGTTCAGAAACTACCCAAAAGCCAACCCACAGGAAGTTGTCTCTCTTGCACTGAGAGGGGACTTTGGGCATCCACTTAGCTCTGCATTGCAGACAAAATCAATAATGCTCATCCTTTATGTACTTTATTACTGCTTCCCCTTAACTCAAAGAGCTTCCAGTAACCTAGCAAATAGCACCATATGTACTGGGAAAACATCAGCACGGGGGGGGGAGTTAATGTTGAATTACAGGGCTCAAAGGAAGGATAGCGGAAGCAAGTCCACCTGCTTTAAGACAAAGTCTCCAGCATTGCAGTCTTGCATATCCAGCTCACACATATGTGAACTATGCAAAGCTGTCTCACTCTTGTCTAGATCATTGGATCAGCGAGCCCGCCTGTTCTGATTAGCTGCGGCTCAGATTTGAGTTCTTGTCTTGCCCTAGAAGGAAGAAATGACACAGAAGGGACCTGGCACCTAATTTATCTACAGGTTATGGTGAGTTATTGAGTGTTTCCAATAATTTAGCAACTGGCAGTCAGGTTAAAGTAGAGAAGCCAAACCAATGTGTATTATTAGTAGAGATGGGGACGAATATAAAAAAGAATTGCTTTTTCCAACGAATATAGCTGATTCGTTAAATATTTGTTGATCCGTATTTGTGGGATCCAGAGATCCTCACAAATATGAAGAGATATTTATTTACCCATTTTTATTTGCCCTTTGTATTAAAAAAACAAAACAAAAAACACCATTCTGCCTACCGGCCGCCAATCAGCTGATTGATGGCACAAAGGCAGCCACCCCCACACACAGCCACCCAATACCACAGCCTGCCCCCATCTCTTCCTTTCCCTACCTTAGGCCACCCACCCACCACCCACCGACACCCTCTTACCTTAATTGCTGCTGCCCAGGTCTTCTGGCCTTGGAGCCACGCATGTAAAAATGGAGACTGGCTGCCCTTTTCAAAGATGGTGGCTGCAGCTTCATTTAGGGTAGGGAAGCTACAGCTGCCATCTTTGCAAAGGCCAGCCTGGATTCCCTTAGCCTACCTAATGCACTAACGCACAGTGTTATGAAGATGAACTCCAGCCAGTCTTGGGTGCCTCTCTCTCGTGTGTGTGTGTGTGTGTGTGCGTGTGTGTGCGTGTGTGTGCGTGTGTGTGTGTGTGTGTGTGTGTGTAATCCTAACTGTGGTATTTGGAAACAAGCCAGCATCAAACCTTAGTTTACATATTTCAACATACTGTAGTTCAGTCTAACCACAATTCAGGGGTCAGACAGAAAGAAAGAAAAATGTTCTTAATCCAAAAGGAGGAACATTCTTATGATGCTCTCATGGCCATACTTGAGGAGAGCAAGGATGTGCCCAGTCCAAAGCCCGCTGCAACTCAGTCTCCTGACAGTAAACCACAGGGTTTGGCATTACAGGTCTACTGGGCCAGGCAAAAGCTTTCAGCAATCGGAAATATTATTTACATGTTTGTTCCTTCTTTTAAAAAATGAGCCTTTCCTTCTATGAACACAAGGTGTACATGCTTCTCCTCCTCCCCTCTTTATCTTTACAGGAACTCTGTGAGGTAGGTCAGGCCGAGGTATTGTGATTGTCCCAAGGTCACCTCAATGAGTCCAGTATGGGGGGATTTGAACCAAAGTTTTACAAATCTTACTCCAGACCTGTGATTGGGTTCTTCTGAAATGGGTGATGGTTCCTTCATTTTGGCGGGAACGAGAGATGGCGGTGATTTGAACTGTTCAACAAACTTAGCTTTATTCTCATCTGCTTCTTGATTAACAACATTAAATGGATCAAAACTGCTTAAGTCTGGAATCAGTCCATAACTCAGTATCTTTGGTTCTGATGTAAATACTCCTCCCTTCACATCGGGGCTGGACCAAAGCGCTCGCGGTCAGTCATCTGCTGCATTGGGGTACTCCTCACTGCACACACCGTCCCACAGCACGGATGCCTCACCCAATCCCCCTCCAAGGGTGGGGTGTTGCATGTGGGACCAGGACGGATTACCTTCCTCCCTCCATATTTGTTGCTAGGGTAAACCACAACTGTCCATTCTAGTGGCTTCACAACCCTCCCTTCATCCCTGGGGGAAGAGGGATCTGGTAGCAATCCTCCTGCCATCTTGAGGTTTGGAAACTCTCTCAGCAGGTCACAGACCTTGTTAGCTTGTTCATCCACTCTATCTATTTGCACCTCTTACTCCCTTCTTTCTTGCCCACTTCGATTCTAAATCCCCACACTTCTTCTTCCCCTTTTATAACCTCCTCCCATAATATCAGATCTTGCTCCTCTCCTTTGTCTCCCTCATCTTCCGCCAGGCGGATCTCTATCACCTTATCGCCCTTAAATTCCTCTTCCTCTATGAGTTTTCTCTCTACACATCCAGATGTCTCCTCCTGTCTATCCTCCACTGAGGATGGCACACTAGCCCTTTGTCCTTCACAAGACCTCTAACAACTATAACACAAAATATGAAAACTGGTTTGGTGCTGTTCTCAGGTGGTGATCCTTGGTGCATTCATGTATGCCCATATTTCCTGTCTCGAGTGTTCAAGGATAAGAAATATTAATAATGATGTGATGTCAAGTCCATTCTGACTTCTGGTGACTCTTTTCAGAGTTTTCTAGGTAGAGAAGTGGTTTACCATTCCCTTCTTCTGGGGCGTACACTGGGACTTTGGAGTACGCCCAAGGCCACACAGGCTGGCTCTACATCGCAGGAGGCAGAGCAGGGAATTGAACTCCCAACTTCTGGCTCCGCAGCCAGATGCCTAAATCATGGAGCTTTCCAGGCACTATTTCCCTCCAGGAAGGAAAGAGTGTTTTCCCCATTGTTCCCTTAACCACTGGTCCGTATAGCTCTCAATTTTTCTTCTTTCTTTCCGTAGATCAAGAGAAGCTATAACACATCCCCCACTCCACCAAATTGCAATGCTTTATTCTCCAAGGTTGTTAATCCACATTCTTTCACGAGTGCTAAAGCCACGCAGTCCGTAATCTTAAAAAGAGATTGGAAAGTGAGGAAATAAACAGCCTTGGAAAGAAATCCCCTCCTCTTGCGACCCATCAGCACGAGCAATAATAATAAAGCTTTATTATTTTATAGAGTGTCTTCTCTGCCTGGCGCATCTCCGAATGCTTGAGATTAAATAGCACAGTTAGCGAATTAAATAATAGTTTACAGAGTATTGGATGGCTCAGGGGATTAGTAATGGAGCTATGGATCCTTTCACATCTGGGTCACCAGTTTGAAATCCAAACTCATGTTGGTAGCGATTTTTAATAAGGTGCTGATGTTGAACAGCTAGCAGGTGCTTTACGTGAAATGAATGGGTGATTTTCGGGTAGAAGAGTGAATGTGTTCCTTAAATACTAAATTTTATACATGGAAATGTCTAGAAATCAGGAATTGATCCCCCTGCACCAAGCCCAGTTTATTTCTTAGGGCCATTTCACACACCTAAGCAGTGCATAGAAAGCTACTTCTTACCTCTGACATACCTTCTGTAAGAGCCAGGTCACAATTAAACCAAGTTAGGCCCTTTAAAGACTGCTTGTTTTCAACTGAAAAGATAATCAGTGCCCGTCAGTGGCAATTTGGTAGGAAAAAAATCCCCACATTCAGTGGTAGTGTAGCACAATACAAAGTGTTGCAGAAAAACAATAACAACAACAAAACGTATACTTACCTTCATTCCTTTTTCCACAAGCTCTTACGGGGCATGAAGGTTGTGTTCTTGTGTTCAGTGGGCCTTACTCCCAAGTAAGTGTGGGTATGACTGAAGCCCAGGAGATCCTATGTATATGGAGTGTTTACTACAAAAGCATCAATTAGCCTTTTGTGGCAGCTTGAAGTCTGGCCTGTTTTATTGGGGATAACCTTTTGTGGACTTTAGCCTTCTTTTATAGGTGTTTTTTAGGCAAAAAAAGGTCCTCTTCCCCCTCCCCTCTGTGTGTGTGTGTGTGTGTGTGTGTGTGTGTGTGTGTGTGTGTGTGTGTGTGTGTGAGAGAGAGAGAGAGAGAGAGAGAGAGAGAGAGAGATGAGAAGCAAGGCACTCTGGTGTCGAGGCTGCAGAATACCCCAGATTTGGGCAAAATGCAGTTATTCTGGATGTGCAAAAATAAGGATGAGGAAGCAGGATGCATCCCATGTGTTGTATAAAAAATGTAGCCACACTACCTCTGGGATCCACCAGCATCATACCCGCCCCCCAAATTTTAAATGTTTCTGATTTTTTCCCCATCATGTCTCTCACAGAGGACAAGGGATTTTGTTGTTGTTGTTTAGTTGTTGTGTGCGACGCTTCGTGACCCCATGGACCAGAGCATGCCAGGCCCTCCTGTCTTCCACTGCCTCCCGGAGTTGAGTCAAATTCATGTTGGTAGCTTCGGTGACACTGTCCAGCCATCTCGTCCTCTGTCGTCCCCTTCTCCTCCTGCCTTCATTCTTTCCCAACATCATGTTTTTTTCCAGGGAGTCTTCTCTTCTCATGAGATGACCAAAGTTTTGGAGCCTCACCTTCAGGATCTGTCTTTCCAGTGAGCACTCAGGGTTGATTTCCTTCAGAATGGATAGTTTTGATCTCCTTGCAGTCCAGGGGACTTTCAAGAGTCTCCTCCAGTGCCACAATTCAAAAGCATCAATTCTTCAGCAATCAGCCTTCTTTATAGTCCAGCTCTCACTTCCATACATCGCTACTAGAAAAAAATAATAGCTTCGACTATGCGGACCTCCTGTACAATGTTACGAGCCTTCAACCATAATTCTTCAGGCACTCTGTCCACCAATTCTAATTAAATCTGTTCTTCACTTTCACTGTGTATTCATAAAGGATTTGGTTTAGATTATACCTGACTAGCTCAGTGGCTTTTCGTACTTTCTTCAGTTTAAGCTTGAGTTTTGCTATAAGAAGCTGATGATCAGAACCACAATCAGCTCCAGGTCCTGTTTTTGCTGACTGTATAGAGCTTCTCCATTTTTGGCTGCAGAGAATATAATCAATCTGATTTTGGTATTGCCCATCTGGTGATGTCTATGTGTAGAGTCACGTCTTGTGTTGTTGGAAAAGGGCGTTTGTGATGACCAGCTTGTTCTTTTGACAAAACTCTATTAGCCTTTGCCCTGCTTCATTTTGAACTCCAAGGCCAAACTTACCTGTTGTTCCTTTTATCTCTTGACTCCCTACTTTAGCATTCCAGTCCCCTATAATGAGAAGAACATCTTTCTTTGGTGTCAGTTCTAGAAGGTGTTGTAAATCTTCAAAGAATTGGTCAATTTCAGCCTCTTCAGCATTGGTGGTTGGTGCATAAACTTGGATTACTGTGATGTTGAAAGGTCTGCCTTGGATTCGTATTGAAATCATTCTATCATTTTTGAGATTGTATCCCATTACAGCTTTTCCCACTCTTTTGTTAACTATGAGGACTACTCCATTTCTTCAGTGGAATTCTTGCCCACAATAGTAGATATGATAATCGTCTGAACTGAATTCTCCCATTCCTGTCCATTTCCGTTCACTGAAGCCCAGGATGTCAATGCTTATTCTTGCCATCTCCTGTTTACCCACATCTAGCGTCCCAAGGTTCATAAATCTTACATTCCAGGTTCCTGTGCAGTATTTTTCTTTGCAGCATCGGACTTTCCTTTCACTTCCAGGCGCGTCCACAGCTGAGCATCCTTTCGGCTTTGACCCAACCATTTCATTAGCTATGGAGCTACTTGTACTTTTCCTCCACTCTTCCTCAGTAGCATGTTGGACGCCTTCCGACCCGAGGGGCTCATCTTCCAGTGCCATATCTTTTAGCCTTTTGTTTCTATTGATGGAGTTTTCTTGGCAAAGATACTGGAGTGGCTTACCAGTTCCTGCTCCAGGTGGATCATGTTTAGTCAGTATTCTCCACTATGACCTGTCCATCTTGGGTGTCTCTGCATGGCATAGCCCATAGCTTCTCTGAATTACTCAAGCCCCTTCACCTTGACAAGACAGCAATCCATGAAGGAATGTTCTTTAGTGGCAGGCAAACTAGGAGTCAGGGATACAGAATATTCTGCTTTAGAAAGGATGACATCAGCAGTCAAGGTGGAGTATTCTAGGTCTTGAAACTAGCACTTTCCTTAGTTTTGGGCACCTTACATTTCTAGCTCACAGAACTGAAGTACAGTATCTGACTGCAGAGCTAAGTGTAGGGAGCTCATTCTTCATTGTGTCTGTCTGATCATGAGCACACCCCCAGAAGAAGGAAATGATAAACCATATCCCAGTACTCTGTACCGAGGGAAAGTCATCCTAAGGGTTGCCATAAACTGATTTGATGCATCTAACTGTTATTGTATAAGAATCATTAGTAACATATGTGCTTCCAACATGAAATGGAATATCTGGTGATCAAGAAGCTGGTTGTGACAAGCAGTTTCAGCGTCTACTGCCTTTCATCTGCAAATGGATCTCAGGGCTTTTCATTTCATCTCATAAACAATAGAGTCTCAAATTTCAGGTTCTCACAATCAGTTGTCAATTACTCTCCAGCAAAGAGTAACCTGAGAATCATCCAGGAGGGTGGTTGCACTCGCTTCCACAAAGGGAGGATGATGTTCAAAATACAGGATTATGCAATCAGAAAATGAAGGAGAAAATAATTTGATGTTGTAAATATGACTCAAGGGATGGCTCCAAGCATGTGGCTGTGTGTGAACAGGCTCTAAGATGCCTTATATATTTGTGTGCATAAGGGTACCTGAGGTGGAATAGCACTCAAACCTTAACTGCTGACACCTTTTCTAAGTCATGTGTCAGCTGCTTCCGCATCAATTTCTGCTGCTGCTGAATGATATTTCCATATGCATTCACTCATCCTTACAATAGCCTTCTTAAGGAAGCATGGTGGTGCTATTATTTCCATTTAACAGATGGAACAACTGAGGACTAACTAAACAGAAAGTGGGTAGGCTCATGTCCGCTTAACACCTTTGTGTAGCTGACGTTAAAGGAGTGTAACTTGTGTAGTTCTTTATGCCTTTTAGCTTCTGCCCTGGGTGTGTGTCTTGGGTGTGGGGAGGGCATCTGTGAGGAAAGATGAAGAGGGTTCAAATACTGGCGAGGCTGAGCACCCAAAGTCTTTTGCTGAGTCCTCAGGTTCCTCTAGCCTCAGGTGATGGACACTGACCAGGGTTCCAGAGGAGCTGCTGTCTTTCTAGCCCTTACCTGGAGATGGGGTGGCACCTGAGACGTTCCCCACGCAAAACACGTGGCTCTTGGCTACCGCCCCTTCCAAGCCGTTCTGCTGCATCCTATGAGGCCTTAGAAGAGAAGGTCCCGCGAGTGTTAAGCGCAGCCTGCCAAAGGGGGGGGGGGGAAGCAACATCCTACGGCTCTGCCTCTCCTTCCCCTTCCCGCAGGCGGGCCAGAACTTGCTCAGACAGGGGGGCCTGAGAGGGTGAAACCCGGCCCCACCACCCCAGCCCCCAGGTGCAACCCGGCACAGGAAGGGTTAAAGCAGAGGCGTCTCCCCCCCCTTCCCCTCCCGACGGCGCACCCCTCCCCGGTGTCCTTGGCTGAGATTAATGTGCTAAGAGTCTCTGAGCCGCTCCGCGATGCCTGCGCCGGGGAGCCCAAGTGTTGGTCAGTGATGGAGTTGCTGCCATGACAACCCCTGCAAGTCAGCGCGGGTGTGCGCGCCGGCGAGCGAGAGGCGAGCGCGAGTCGGGAGTCGGCGGGAGAGGAGGAGATGCTCCAGCAAGGCGAGCGGCGCAGCAGAGCCGGCGGAGTAGTAGCAGCCCAAGAAGCAGCCGCCGGTGCCTCCGCCGCGGCCGCCGCCGCCCGCTTTGGCGCACCATCATCATCCCGCTGAGAGCGAGCGCCGAGGCCGGCCGCTAGCTCCGCGCCCGCCCGCCCGCTCGCCTGCCTCCCCTCGCCAAGCCTTCCCGCGGCGCTCGGGCAACTCTTGGCGGAGCCTTGGGCCGGATCGGGGCCGAACCAGCCCCGAAGTTCCCGCGGCGAGCGGCGGGAGAGCCGCGCCACCCGCCCGCCTTTCCACCCCGGAGACCCCCGCTTGCTTGCCTTCCCCGGCGCCGGCAGTCTTAGGCGGGCTGCTGGTCCCCTCCGGAGCTGGGAGTTTGGGAACTCTGGCGCAGCGGAGGCGGCGGGGCGGCGAACCGCGGAGGCGCGGCAGAGCGCCCGCCCGCCAGCCCTGCCTGCCGCGCCTCTCCGGCAAAGTGAGATGCACGAACTCTTAATCCGAAGCCCTGGTTCGTGAGACAGCCAGCGACTCCGCCACCTTGCCCTCCTCTTCTTCCTCCCCTTTTTTTCTTCCTCCCTGGGGAACTTCCCTCTGGATGCTGTTTTGGGAGGCTCGGATCTCTAAACACCGCACAAAGCAGACTCTGGATTTCTCGGGGCTCCGCTGCCAACCTCCAGAAAGCGCTGGGTGCTTCTCTGCCTCCCTCTCTCTACCCCCTCCCTCTCTTCGTCACTTTCCCCCCCTCCCTTTTGCCTTCACACTTTTGCACCGTCAGGTGTCTCTGTAACTAAATACGTATAACGATTTTACATTTTTGGATATATATATTTATTTTTGGCTTTGTTTGGAAGCAAATACTGTACACACACACAAAAAAAGTCCCTGCAGCCCAGGATGGGGGTCGGTGGGGGCTGCTTAGTCCTGCCCTGGCGGTGCCTAGTCGTCCTGTGTCTCAGGCTGCTCTTCCTTGTGCCCGCAGGAGTGCCCGTGCGCAGCGGAGAGGCCACCTTCCCCAAGGCGATGGACAACGTGACCGTCAGGCAAGGGGAGAGCGCCACCCTCAGGTAGGAAAAGAGTCTTTCCTCTGGGTTGGCTTGGGCAAGGAGCTGGGACGGAGTGAGTGAGCGGGCGGGCGCGGGGGGGGGAGGGTCCGGTCGGGGGTCCCTTGCCTTTGCGCTCTGTCGTGGACGCTTTTTTCCCTCCCCGCAGGTGTGCTGCGGAGGTGGCGGAGATTCTGGGAAGGGTGTGCTGGGCTAGAGCGGAAGCGCGGCTGCCAGCCTGCCTGGTGGGTCCAGGAGGCAGAGCTTTTGGTCATAGGGTGCCTTGGCGGTAGCCGAAGCCACTGATCTCTGGCAAATTCTCTCTGACAGCAGCGTGCAGTATGGCAAGTCTTTGGTTTCGGGTGCAACCAGGCTGGAGTCCTGGGTCTCCCTCTTCATTTCGCACTTTCTGGCTAATGTTGGCGGAGAGGGTTATTATTACACTATAGATACCAGGAGGTGTGTCTGGCAGGAAGGTGAGGAGATCTTCATGGCAGCCTTAGCAGGCAAGGTCTGTGCCTCGTTTGTGGCTGTCAAGAAACAATAGACCATCGTTACTGTTCTGCTAAGGGCAGCTTTGGATTCTCTCCCGGCCATGTGGCTCTTCTAGCATTCTGGAAGATCTTGGAACCCTTGGTTTTTGTTATTTTCTCCTGTTTTCTGTGGCCAGAAACAGATATTGGAGAGAACTGGGGGTAACTGGAAGAGGGAACACTCTTAGCTAACATGACTATCTGAGAGTCAGCCTGAGCTCCCCTCACCTCTGGGGAAAATTCAGATTAGTTTGCTTTGTTTCCTGATTGGTCTTCAGGACTTAAGCCTCAGATGCCTTTGAAGTCTGATTTCACAAACACAGAAAGATTGCTTGAGTTGCCTCTCCCCCCACCATTAACATGCTTTCAGCTCTAATTGCAGGCACTCTCTAAAGTCTGTGTCTGTCCTGCATTATGGGGACATGAAGGGAGGGCTGTGTGTGTATGTGTGTCTGTTTGGATAGGGGAGGGATGCGACTGTTTATAATTTGTGGGTCCAAACTGAATGCAAAAGTTGGCCCAGGGACAAAATTCCTCTCCTCCCCCCCCCCACTCCCCTGTTGGAGGGGGAAAGTGTTGTTTGTCCTGATTCTGCCCTTAGCTTGTGGTTGCATTTTGCTTAGCCCTTCGCAGTGAATCAAGCAGGCTCTTGGGTTGAGAGCGGAGGACAGAGATATTAGTCAGTAGTAGGAAGGACAACAGTTTGAAAAGAGGGAGAAAACAATGACGATGCATTAGCAGTAGACCCAATCAAATAACATACAGTATTCCTTCTTCGACTGCCAAGCAGTGTAACATGGTATTAATAGAGTCGAAGTTAAATGAGCTGTATACACCGTGTTAGGAGGCTGTTCCATAGTAAGGAGAGAACTGTGTAACTATATAACAAATCCAAGATTCCCCCCCCCCCCAAAGAAGCCCGGTTGCTGAAGTTGTGAACTTCCTTTGAATCTCTTGGCAAGATCACAGTTTTTCCAAGATCTTTCAGAAGAAGGGAAAGATGGCTAAATCCACTGTAGACTGCAATCCTACACTCACTTACTCCAGAGTAAACCCTATATAAGGCATGCCAAGGACGTGAGTGGTCTTAACCGACCAGATAGGCAGGATATAAAATAAATAAATAAAATAAAATAAATAAATGATGGGCAGCTTGATGGAAAAGTCAAGTCACGGTGTGGTTGCTGTGAAAAGCAAGCCAACAAGCAGCAAATTCTGTGTTAGAAATAATTAGGAAAGGAACTACCAATAATAATAAAAAATTCTGATACCATAAATGCCTTTATAGAAAACTTTGACACGCCTGTGTTCGGAATACTCTGCATAGTTCTAATGGCCACACCTTTAAAGAGGAGGGGGTGTTGTTGTAGAGCTGGAAAGGGGTGCTAACCAAAATGATCAAGGAGGTGCGAAATCCCCTATGGTATGGATTCCTGTAAGTGAACTGCTGGATAGCTCAGTGGATTAGGTTTCTGGTTCTGAATCCAGAGGTTGGGAGTTTGATTCCCTGCTGTGTCTCCTTGTCAGGGGCCAGACTTGATGATCCATAGGGTCCCTTACAGCTTCTGTGATTCTGAGATTATTATAAGTGAATTTGCTGTAGAATTTAGTTTGTCCTTTGCAGGAACTATTTAGGAATGCTGGCCGCTATCAGCACTTTTGATAGTTCCTGTAAAGTTCCGAATAAAGCTTGGCGTGGATCAAGGGCCACCTGTTACCCATATGTTGTAGGAGGCACGACTGAGATGTACAACATGATATGTGATGTAGAGAAAAGTGGAGATCGAGATGGTTTTCCTCTCTCATAATACTAGAGGCAGTCCTGATTCATGCAGCAGGCACCTCAGCAATAGAATTTGCTACCTAAAGATGTAATAGAGGCCACTAATGTTGATGGCTTTAGAAGGGAATTAGACAGATTCATGGAGGAAAAGGCAAGAAATAGCTACTAGTCATTATCATTATATATTACCTCCATAATCAAAGACAGTCTATCTCTATATCTCAGTACCAATTGCTGAGGCAAAGCATAAGTAGGAAGATGCTGCTGAATTCAAGGCTTGACCATACACTTTCCATTAGCATCTATTTGGCTGCTTGCTTAACAAAATGCTAGAAAAGGTAGATCTTTGTTCTGATCCATAAGGGCCCTCCTTGTGTCCTTACACTGGCTGGATAGCTCCGTGTGGTTTTGAAGTTGGTTGGAAGTTTGATTCCCCACAGTGCCTCCTACAAGGGAAGGTTAGCTTGTGTGGCCTTGGGCAAGGTTCATAGTACCATTGCTTTCTTCCAGAAAACACTTCTGAGTACTTTCGACCTGGAAAATCCTGGTAGATCAAGATTATAAAAACATTGACTGGTATTATGTAACAGTTACAAGTTTTGAACTTTTGACCAAAAACCGAAGTATCTGTTAAATATCAGTGCAGTATGTACAGTATCCTGTTCCTAATATTGCCATTTTCATAGCTCTGATGCTTTGATTTCTGAGAACTGCAACTGCTTATAATACTGTGTGAAATTTCTTGATATTGTTTCCAAAGCCCCAATGACTATGGGGATCTCTGAAATGTGTCTTCCAGAAGTGAGATGTTTCGATTGCCAGATATCTGTACTTTGTTAGTTTTTCCAGTTCTTTATTTTCAACTCTGGCATCCCCTGGAATTGCAATGTCAATGATGATGATGATGATGGTAATGATTATGATGATTTCTTTACCAGTAAACATGCTTAGAATAGTGCTTTCAATCTGTAAAGGAACAATTCTCTACATGTGTGAAGTTTTCAATCAGATTTGGGGAACTTTTTGACCTCCAGGTTTTTTTGAACTATAAATCCCACAAATATTTTCCTTTGGCCTTACTGGATTGGAGTTGAAAGCTGTTAGTATTCCAGATACACGATTAAACCAGATTCTTATGATTGAAAAAAAAATCACAGTTGCATAACACTAACTATGTATAGTTCTATGAACTAGGATTTATAGTAAAGCAACCTACAGTTTTAACTTCCTTTAAAAATTTTGGAATGTTGAGTGGAATATTTGATTTTGTTATGGGCTTAAAAGTAAAGCTTGAATTGAACAACTGGTGCTTTTGGGGAAATTGGGTATGGGGAAGAATTGGTGGAGACAGAGTTAAAGCAGTGGACTTACATTCTGTGAATATCTATACACCATTTTTATAGGTAAAAATCAGGTTAAGATACTTGACCTTACTTAGAAAGGTAACTAGAGACTTAAAAGAGAGGACAACTGTAGAGAATGACCATTGTAGCATCTCATACACTTACAGAAGACAAAATAGAAGGTTTACAGCGTAAATCCAATGGCCAAAACAGTGTTGGTTAGTGCAATAGAGTAGGCCCACTGAATCGGTGGGAATTTGTTGAGTCAACTCCTCCATAAGTTCCATTGGTATAAATTGGCCTAGTTTAGTGTAGTAAGTCATAGTTAGAGTAGGCCCATTTCGTATAGTAAATCACAGATAGAATACAGTGGTGCCCCGCTTGACGACGATAATGCGTTCCAGCAAAATAGCTGTACAGCAAAATCATCGTCAAGCAAAAAATGAAAACAAAACAAAACCTGGAATGCATTGAAAACCGGTCAATGCATTCCAATGGGGGAAATACCTGCTCGTCCAGCGAAGATCCTCAATAGGGCGGCCATTTTGCGATGCCGGTGTAGTGAAAATAGGTCCGGAAAACAGCGGGGAGCCATTTTGCCAACCGCCAATCAGCTGTTTTTAATAGTCGTCTAGCGAACAATTGATTTGTGAAGCAGGGTCCAAATCATCGTGAAGCGAAAAAAACCATTGAAACCATTGTTTTGCGATCGCTATAGCGATTGCAAAAAAACCTCATCGTTAAGCATTTTTGTCATCAAGTGGGGTCATCGTCAAGTGGGGCACCACTGTAAGTCCATTTGAATCAATGGAACTTAAGGAGGAGTTGACTTACCAGATATCACTTGATTCAATGGCCCTACTCTAGTGTAATGTATGAGAGTAAGCAACACAATTTTCTTTTCTCTGAAAGGAGTGGTGAGGGCAGTACCAGCATTATGGAACTCATAATCGAAAGGGAGTGCATGACTGCTCTTTGGAGTTCTCTGTAGCTGTTTCCGCTCAGTCTTTGTTATCTGCTCATTTGCCCTGTGATGTAAGGAGCATTTAAGAGAAGAAATCTGAGAGGTTAAAGAGCTTTACAAGGGCAATTTGGCAAAGATAAGACTGTTGGTGGCTACTGGTTGTGATAACTTCATGGCTACCTCCAGGACCAGAGTACTTACTAAAGAATAAGCCTACAGGAATAGAGTATGACTCACTTTTGTGTAAAACTGCACAAGTTTGCATAGATTGACTACTTGCACACTTACCTGGGACTCCGCACCATTTAACAGAATAGAACTTGCTTCTGTATTGGATCAGACTTTTAAATAGTAATAACCATGTTGTGTGTGTATGTGTGTATGTGTGTGTGTGTGTGTGTGTAATATTCTGCATTCACTTTATTTTAGTTTTGTGTAGATATTTTTATGCTATATATTTTATAATTTCTTTTGGAAGGCGGATTTAGAACAGCATTTTTTTTTTAGGCCAAAGAAAATAGAAGCTTTCTCTAGTAAATAGTGACAGTTGGAGTCCAGCCATATTTTCCACACTTCCATGAATACATTTTGTAATTTCTTTTATTATATTTTTGTACCTCTTGAATAATCTTCGGGGGAAATTATAGTTTGCAGGAGAAAGATGCAAAACAGCCTCATCAGTGTGAAATTGTGACAAATCTTGTAATCAGGAAGCTTTATGCCAGTACTAAAAATTGTTCTGTTTAATTATGCAAGTGAGAATGAGTTGCAAAACTTGTTTCTGGTCCCAAAATATTTTGTATTAAATTTATTAGATTTGGAGCCCGTTTCAAGATATTTCACCTACCCTTGGTCATGGTATGCGTATTATACAAGCCCTTCTCTAATCCTCCTTAAATTTCCTAGCAGAAGACCAGACTGTGGTTAAAACCCGAGGTGTCTTGTGTTCTGAGCATCCCTTCCCTTTGCGCACGAGCCACCTATAGCCATAACATCATGTCTACCAATCAGTTGTCTACATACCTTGGCGACTTCCAAAGTTCTGTCGATATGAACCCAAAAACAAACCAGGAAGTTCGTCAAAAATCCAAATTTGACAAACCCAACCCAACCCAAATCAATGAACTTTTCTTGTGATTTAACCAACTTCCTGGTTTGTTTTCTCCACCCCCAAAGCCTGACCCCCTACCCTCGTCACGTCCCTACCTTGTGTTGATGTCTCCTCCTCTGTTGCCACCATCTTAAGAGATAGCACCTGGTTTCCCTTCTCAAAGCCAGGCCTGCTGGTTCTGTATATGTACCTGCCCATTGGCTGATCTCTGTCTCTCAAGATGACAAAGAGGAGGAGATGGCAGGGCAAAGTAGGGAGGCAATGGAGGCAGCGGGAAAGGGGTTCAGTTTCCCCTTCCCCAGGCACAAACTTTATTTAAAAAAAATGAACCAGTTTGATTTTTTTAAAAAAATTTGGGAAGTTCATGGGCAGCTACGAACCACCATTTTTTTTGGTGGTTCATGCCCATCTCCATTCGATACATTTGTCCAGTTATCAGAATTCAGATTTGAAGGAAACAAAACTCTTTGGTGATGGTTGGTAACCCAGCAGAGCCTTTCTTGCATTTATTGTGTTGCCGTAGAACCTGTTTGTGCATGAAGTCACTGCAAGAGTAAACGAGTGGCTCTACATGCAGGGGAGTACACAAAGTCAGACTGCAGGGATGGGTTTGTCCTTATTAGCACAAGTACTGCAGCAGAGGAGCATGAGTAAGCATGGCTTATCCCAAAGAGGAGCAAGGCTGACAAATATCTGTGTCTGCACTGCGCTGCAAAAGCCAGCTCCTTGAAAAAGCCTTTTGAAGGCCTACTTCTCTAGCTTTTTTTGTAACAAAAGAAATCCTTACAAATTCCTTCCTTGCTGTAATTTTTTTTCATCTCCATTTTTGAAGCGAATTAAGGGTTTAATTAAAGCAGTGATTCCCAACCTTGGGTCACCAGATGTTCTACAACTCCGAGAAATCCTTGCCGGCACAGCTAGTGGTGAAGGCTTTTGGAAGTTTTAGTCCAAGAACATCTGGGGACTCAAGGTTGAGAGTCACTGAATTAAAGGCTTCTTGAACTGGGAGCCACTGATGGAAAAAAAGAGGTCTGTACAGGACGCCCTGTAGCCCTGTGCTCCACCCCACTCCCTCAACAAAGTATGGTTCAAAATAGTGCAAGTCTTGTAAGGAGTTCAAAGAGAGCATGGAAGGAAGAGGAAAAGACCTGGATCTCATTGAGTTCAGCCTCGTATCATCTGAGCTGTGGGAAGCATAACTGAAAGAAGCAGTGCGGAACCAGGTTGTTTTGCTTCTGTGTGGACAAGCCCCCCAAGAAACATTCTGCTCTGTCCCTCAGTCAGGGAAACAGCTGGCACCATTTTGGACTGGTGAGGCATGTATGCATCTTGTATAAGCACTTTTTTTGAAGAAACTTTCTTGATAGGTGTGTTGGTGGGACACACACACACACACACACACACACACACACACACACACACACACACACGCAGAGAGAGAGAGACTGCATATGCTTAAAGAGACTTAAACCAAGGAATCAAGCTTTATATAAACAGCGACAACCATCCATAGTTGCATGCACACACATGCACAACAGATATGAACATCATTTCTGTGCTGCCTATATGAGGGTATATAGCAAATGGGAAAGGGTTGTTGCAAACAAGGCAAGGAGCTATCTCCATGGTTATGGCTGTATTCCCCACACCACCCCCAATGTTTTTTTCCTGGCAGCCATAATCAGGGAGTTGACTGGTAGCTCCCAATTGTACAGCTCTATTAATTGCATTTTTATTGATTTATTTGTAAGCTCAACTTCAGACTACTCTCTCTCTCTCTCTCTCTCTCCCCCCCCCAGCCCATGTAACAATCATGGCTGGAGTCTCATGCATTAGAAGTAACACCATCTGAAAAGCAAGAAAGGCGGTACAGTGTTGAACTTGTGTTTTTCATACAAAAAGTTTTGATGTTAATTCTTAGCATTAGCAGGTCAAATTTGGAAATGCACAGACAATACAGAAATATTGAGCTTGATGGCCTACTGATCTGAGATGATAGAAGGCTGGAGTGGATGACTATGTGGATGGAGAATATTCTGCCACCAAAAATTCAGAGATCATACTACATGCTCCCCCATGGCCCTTAGCAAGAGGGGGGAAAAAGAATCAAGAAGTGGTCAGAAGTCTACTTTCACTTCTGAAACAAATATGTGAATGCAAATGTGTCCAGTAAATGTTGTAACCCCCCCCCTCCATCCACTAGCATCCTGTTGACAAGGCAAATTATCCTTCTTGTGGGATGGGGCCTATTAAAAGTTCTTGAGGGCTGTGATGTGTACCCCAGTCCTCCACTTAGCCCATTATTAGTATAAGTCATCATCTTGTGTTCCTAAGGTGGATTTTAGAAAATAGACAACTGAAAAATCTGAACGTCCCACCTGGTGTGCTTAAAGGTTCTGTCTGGCTCAATATAAGACAGTTCCTCAAACAATGAGATTTCGGATGTTTCCAAACATCTCATAGCATTACCAAACAATACTAAAACAAGGCAATTAGGCAGCAAAAGCTTTGTCCAAAAGAAACCTTGCTTCTAAGTTCAGATGCTGCATATCAAGGACTTTGCTGGTGTGAATCAGCCCTTTAGCGTCTGGTATGATTAGTTTCTTCCTATCACTGGTTCCTGCATCCCCATTTCCTTCCCTGCCCTGACTTATTCCCTGTATTCTTGTCCAACCATCAGAATCCTTGTTATCAGATCTGTATTCATGTTCTTTCCAGGGTTCAGGCTCGTGGCTCGACGTTCCCATGAAATATTCATCTCATTTTGATGTTCGTAAAGTTCAGTGCCTGATATTTTTCATCCTCTGAAATTATTTATTTCAGAGCTCTGGACTATAAAAATATAACTCTGACCTGCTTCCGTCCTCTACCCCTCCTTTCTTCAACTTTCCTGGGGATTACTGCATTTTGAAAAGGCCTGGCATTTCAGGTGTTCCTTCTGCACTGGTAGATAAATTCTTCACCCTGTTTCTGATGAGAGACAGGCCGTGTGTATATGCTTGCGGCTTGTGGGACCCTGTTGATTTGCACATGACTGGACAATTCTTGGAAAACAATATTTCTCATCACTAGCGTGCCAAAATATGCATCCTATACGGACCCTTGTCTTCATGTTTCAAAGCTGTAAGCAGCTAGGGTGGAGATGAGGAACTACCAACCCTCTGAGTAATGTAGACTTTGGCAACTCTGAAACTTCAGCAAGCCAACGGTAAGGGATTTAAGGAGCCGTAGTCCAAAGGTTCTCCAATAGAGATGGGCATGAACCAGAAAAGCAGTGCCACGAACTGCCACAAACACCTGGAAAAATTAACCAGTTTGCAGTTTGTTTTTCTAGTTAGTTCCTTGCCCCTCTGCCACCCTCCTGCCCCTCTCAACTCCCTATCTGCTCCTGCCACCTCCGCTGCCTCGGAGGCAGTGAGCCCAGCTTCCCTCCCAAGAGCCAGATGTGGCCTCTGAGCATGTGCCCACTGCCCAGCTGATAGGCGGGCACCTGCTCAGACCCAGCAAGCAGCCAGCTCCTGGCAGGGAAGCCGCATCCACTGCCTCTGAGAATAACAGTGGTGGTCGATGCAGCAGCGGTGGTGGCGGAGAAGGAGGAGGAAGAGGAGGCAAAAGCAGGGAAGGGAAGAGGGCAGGTGAGCACCCACTTTTGATGAACAAAACCAAGCTTCAGCAAAACAGGATCCTTGAACTGGTTCCCAAACTGAACCGCAAACCAGACTGGGTATTATTATTATTATTTTTTGGCTCATTTCATGCCCATCTCTATTGTGCAATGGCTGCCACTTCACTCACTGAAATGGTTGTGAAAATATGTGGGAATGCTACTTAGGCTTCTCATGCACAAGACATCGCTTTCTACCTTTGCTGCTTCATTTACAAGGGATAAAACTGATTAACGGAATTGGCTGATTTTAAGGGAAAACAGGGAACGTGAGCAGAACTCTGTGCAGTCTTCACTTCTGTGTATATTGACAGGTGAACTAAATGTTCTCATTGAAATTCCTTTGGAACAACTCTATGCTGTCATGTAGCAGGGTGGCAAAAGAGATTCAGGCGCAGTGGGGGAATAGATATAAGGTGATGGCCAGTGTTCTCCATATATATTCACCATAGACCTGTAAAGAGGAATCTACTCCCTGCCCTGCTGTTATCTATCACCATGTACAATATGCCATTGAGGAAGCCCCAATTACCACTGGGGTATCTGGGAATTGCAGTCTAATGGCATCTAGAGATGCAAGTTTGGAGACCATATTATTGAAAAGTTCATAAGAGGTCTATATTCATGTGTCCAAAATAATACCACCCATGAATCAGAGAGAAATATGGATAGGCAACAGGAAACCCTGATGCTCACAGAAATCCACACAGTCTTTGTAAGTCCCCCCCCCCTCCAAAGCTCAGTGAGAATCAAGAATGCTAAGGAAATAGAAAATTCTTTCTGTCGGATGC
Organism: Pogona vitticeps; assembly: GCF_051106095.1. Classification (NCBI taxonomy): domain Eukaryota; kingdom Metazoa; phylum Chordata; class Lepidosauria; order Squamata; family Agamidae; genus Pogona; species Pogona vitticeps. The sequence continues at coordinate 22,228,228 of NC_135790.1, forward strand.
TAGAAGGAACAAGAATAAGAAGTAGAACAGAATGGAGAAATATGGAAGAAGGGATGGTTGGCTGAAGGGCTTGAACCCTCAACTCTACTCCACCACATTTTGCTTTAGTCTCCATTTACAACATCATGTACTGAATAACAGTGATGTCTAGTTTACTCCTGTTTATGAGGTATGACTCTTTATTATTCCAATGGCTTTATGTGCCTGCTGTCAATGCTACGTGGCTGGTGGCTCAAAAGAGCTTCTCTCCTATCTTAGAAGGTTTCTAGCATCCTCCACCCCCTTTGGAAGCTGCACATCACTTCTGTAAGGAGAACTGGGAGAAGTACTTCATTGCTGACTTCTTTCTCAAACTTGCTGATCAAGAAAATAATTATTAGCAGCAGGAGGTGATGGAATTCAGGAATCTTTTCTCCATTCTGCTCTTGACATCTCATCTGCATTTCCTTGTGCTTCTCCTTGAGCGGCACTAAACACAAAAAAAGCTGCTGGTTCACTTTGGGCCTCCTTTGAAATGAGTTCTGAGAGTTCCAGGTATATTTAGTAGCAGGTACAGTTCAAGAGAAGATTGCTAGAAGCAGCTCCTAGTCTTGTCGTTTGCTTGGTGTTTCCGGCATGCTTTGGGTTTCTTTTTCCCTTCTCTCTCTCTCACTCACTCACTGCAAAAGCAGTTTATTGCTAAATCGGAGAGTCAGCAGAACAGAGAGATGACAGTGAAAGGAGATGAAACTAGTCTGAAGTAAAAAGATTGTGATATGCACGGATTTTGAAAAGCAATTTATGTCTGCGGAAATCTCGAGTCCTTGTAGCTTGGCCAGTTGGGTGTTTCGCTTTATAGCTCTCCTAAGAGAATTAGGAGTTGATGTAGAACTGCTTGCGTCTCGGATCTAGAGACCGAAAAGAATTTCACATTATTCACTGATGAGGATGGTGTGGTGTGGTACTGTTAATGATGATGATGATGATGTTTTTTTTACTTGGATATGCACATTGCACAAATGTGTAAATACTGACCAAATTAGGGTGTTATGGGTGGTTCCTAAATTGACCCGGGGTGGAGCAAGTAGCCCCTGGTTGCTCAGGGGATGAAGCAAAACCCTGTGTGTGTCCATTACCATGTCTAGCACTTTGGGCTTAAAAATCAAAATAAAAAGGAAGGTTCACTGCAGGAGAAAATGACATTTAAATAAAATTGGAGTACTAGTAGACCGTATCAGGAAGGTTGAAGTGATATCAAAGGAAATGGCAATTAAGCTGTACCTACCAATAAAGTCCAAGCTATCTCCTAGAGGGTCCAACTACTGAAGCTCTAGGATGAGCAAGGCTTTGAGTGAGGCTGCTAGCGTGCAGCAGTTGCTCTCAACATTTTTTTAATCTGCAGTGCGATGTTGTAAGGGACTTCCATCAGTATACAGTGGGGTCTTGACTTGAGAACTTAATCCGTATTGGAAGGCGGTTCTCAAGTCAAAAAGTTCTCAAGTCAAATCTGCATTTCCCATAGGAATGCATTGAAAACCATTTGATCCGTATCGTCTCTTTTCCGTCCATAGAAACTAATGGGAAGCTGCTATTCCGCCTTTCTTAGGTCAAGAAAGGTTCAGGGAAGGCAGGGAAAATACAGTCCAGGCAGTACCAGGCAGTCTGAAGACTGTCTCCCAATCCACTCTCTAAACGCTGGGAGGAGTGAGGAAGCAGACAGGCACCCTTTTCACTGGCCAACAGTTAACTGAAAGTTCAAATTTTGCACTTTCCCTGCCTCCCACATGGTTTTTTTTTTCAGTTTGTAACTCAAATCTAAGTATGTAAGTCAAGTCAATATTTTCCTATGAGAGTAGTTTGTAAGTCAAAATGTTCTTAACTCGGGCCATTCTTAAGTCAAGACCCCACTGTAGTAAATTGTTTGGGCTAAGCCTGTTTCCCTGTTAAAAACCTTAGTTCCAGTATTAGGACTATGTGTGTGTGTGTGCGCGCACACACATGCACAAATAAATGCCAGTCCAGTTTGCTCCTGTGCATGGATTCAGGTACAGCATCTTTATTTCAAGCCATAAAACAATTTATTCTAGCTCCAGGGTTGAGGGGGTTGGAAAGGCTGTGCTCGTGGCAGTCTGTGGTGTTCTCATAGCTTACATTTTTTCTCCTGCCTTATTATTCACACCTTTGTCTTTGCTTGTCTCGAAGGATCTTCTCTTCCCAACCCCATGTGGAGCAGAAGGGGAAGAGGAACTGTATGGGCAGATGGGCAGGCTCTTTAGCATTCAGAATGAATGCCACTATATAGCAGTTAGTCATCCCACCAGCCAATAGTTATTCTGCCTGATAAAGAGCAGCCTATTTGCAAGCTGTAGACTGCAACTTTATGCCAATGTGTATGTGTTTGGATGAAACCTTTTATTACAGAGAACACGTCATTAGAAGAGGGGATTCCTTAAGTGCTGAAAGCATCAGACTGTAACACCAGATTTTTCACGTCTCCTGGCATTTGCAAATTAGCTTCTTTTGCTTCACAAGTGGTCTTATGCATCTTCATTTGCAAGTCTGATTTCTCAGACACAAAGGACTCAGGCCCTTGAAGCACTGAAGTGATTTTAGCTTTTAATGATATATTATCTATAAGATGTAGTTTGGCCCTTTGAATTTCCTTTTAATAGCCCTCCAGAGTTCCTTTTACCCAGCCTTCTCAAGGTTGGAACTCTGCAGGTGTGTTAGACAACCATGCTGCCTTATTCCCAGGTAGCGTGGCTACAGTACCTAGTAGTGATGTAAGTTATCAAAGACATCTGGAGTATAACGACAGGCCCTTCAGAAGAGTCTGATTGTTTGATGCATTATCACACACCCACACCCTGCTGCGATGTAATACTGTAAAAAGAGGAAGTGTAATCCCAGGCATGTCTACTCAGAAGTAAGACACTGTTGCTTCAACAGGGATCCATCTCAGGAAAGTATATGTGGGGTCATATCTTAAAGACTGATATGGTATCCTGCCGTTAGGAAAGAGGAAAACTTACCCCATGTGAAATGTAAATGCACTAGCATCAACACAAATATAAACGAGGGGAAATGTGAACTCCGTGAAGCTGTGGAAATGTTTATATTGGCAATGTAAAAAGCCAAGTCTGTAACTCTCAGCAATAGAAGCTCAATGAGATTTGACTTAGGGATGAGAAAGCTCCAACTATCAATATCCAATATCAACTAAGAACATGCTTGGTGAGTCTTGGCATGGATGTCTGTTTCTTAGGTCTCTAAATAATAGTTTTTTTTACCACCAAAGTAGGATCCCAGTTATGGGCCCTCTTTCTCTGGAACTAGCACCGCAATGACTTAAGAATTGCTGTAGAAGTTTAAACTGCTTGATAGGAAAATTCAGAGCTCCAGGTAGCCTGCTCGTGCTCAGAAACCTGTGTGTTCATGTGTGTATGGTTGTTGGCTACTTGGCTGCTGCTTTCCACTGCCCTCTGGGCTAAATCCAAAGTTAACATGAAACACGGAATGAATGGTACTTGTTAAATCGACACTCCTGTAAATCCCGTTAATTTAATGGGCTCACCCTAGTTTGGACTAATAGTTGGATTTTACCCAACAATTCTTTTGTTTTGTTCTTGGTGTTGGTGTTGTTTGCTCAACATCAATACACTTTATTCGTCTGCCACTGAAGGTGCAACCTGCTTCCCTAATATGTTTATTCTACTCATAGCTGAGCTTGGTGTGCTTAGACTGGCTTCTTAGTGGAAGATCTTGCCCAGAATAACCTCATGCAGAATAGCCTCTTGTGTAGACAAATGGGGCGTGCTCCAGGAAACATTAAACCCTTTAAATTAGGTTCCATCCACTGGCTGATGGGTGCACATGTCACTCTGTCATTTAAATTAATAGAATAGGAAGTAATTCAGCAGGATCCTGTTCAGAGAGACAGAAAAGGGCCTCCAAACGCTTCAGGGCTCACAAAAGGATGAATCTTGGTATGTGGTATTGTCCTAGCTTGCCCACTTAAATGGAACTTCCAAGAATATGGTCTGAGTGAGGATCAGGCTTCGATTGCAGCATCCTAAAGAGAACGCTCAATGTGTCCCACTGAATCAGCAACTGTATAGTGAATTAGCTGTAAGGACTGTTCCAGCCTTAAGACATTCTGAAGAAGGACACATACTTTGGCAATCGTGACAATTAGACATTGGAGCAATTTCTTGACTGACACTGTGATTAAGCATAATCCAGTGTGAATTTGCAAGAGATAATACAGTCTATCTCTGTTGTATCGTGGGAACAGATGGCAGCTACACTCGGGTAAGCATAAGGTATGCATAAACCATGTTCCAACACAGTGGTTCAGAGCAACCCTGGAGTTCGTTCTGGGCCAAACCTATTGGGTTGATCGTTGTCATGTGTACAGTTGGCTACGGCATTGAGAAAGAGATGAGGGAGCCCATTTCCACTGATGGATAACAGAGTAAACGCAGGTAGAACTACATTCCAGCAGGAGCAGCTGGTGAAATATTGCATTTCCTCCCATCCGAGAATGAGAATTTTTGACCACATCTATGTTTCCAGCCATAAACAGCCCGAACGCCTGTGTCTCTTTTATCAGACACATGCAGGGCCCAGAATGGCTAAAAAGACAACAACTATACACGATTCATCCATTTGGATTTTGGAACCTAGTTCTGTGTTAAATATCCTGCCTGCCTGCTTGCCTGGTATCTTTCCCAAGCCCTGGCTCTACTCCAGGGCCTCATCCTGCATATTGAGTGGAAAAGTCATATTTCTGACTGAGACCTACCACTGGGAACAGAATAAAGAAATCTGCTTTAGGAAGGAAGCTCCACTACTGTGCAGTACATAAATCTTTTCTAGATAAATAAAGAAGTCTGGTTCTCCACCTTCCATTCATCCTTTTATGTTACACTTATAAGTGCAGAGTAGAAAACAGCTGATTCAAACTACAGGCGCAACTCTCCCAAACAACTTGTTTGCAATTTGTATTTAATCTGTTGATCTTGGAGCGAATCCTAATGCTCTTATAAAACAACAGTCAAAGTTGAGACAAACAAGTTCTGTAAAGTTTAAGCAAAGTTTTTCAAGAAAATTTAAGCAAAGTTTTTCAAGATAACTCTAAAGAGCTTCTTCTCCAGGACATACTTTGTAATCTAAAAATAAAAAAATAAAAAATCATCATCTGGTTACTTAAATTCATAGCTTTTCAAGTAAAAAAGAAATCACAGTTTGGTCTAGTGGATTAAGTTGGTTATATTTATGAATGTGGGGAAAATCTTATCAGTATTTTACTTAGGAATGCTAAAATATTGTGATTTAATTTCTTGTGGAAACTTAATGTGGCGGGACATTTAAATGGCAGCTTCCCATGTCCAGTTACCCAAGATTTTGGAAAAGTTAGTTTTCTGAACTGAAACTCCCAGAACCCATTAGGCAGTATGGCTATTGGTTATATAGTGGTGCCTTGCTTAACGATGACAATCCATTCTAGGAAAATCGCTGTTAAGCGAAAACATCGTAAAGCGAAATTTAAAAGCCCATTGAAACACATTGAAAATTCCTCAGTGCGTTCCAATGGGCTAAAAACTCACCGTCCAGCGAAGATCCTCCATACGGCAGGCATTTTCGGTGCCTGTATAGCAAGGAATCTGTCCCTAGCACAGCGGGGAGCCATTTTAAGCACCCGGTGGCCATTTTGAAAACCTGACGATCAGCTGTTTTTGATCGTCATAAAGCGAAAATCGGTTCCCAAAGCAGGTTCATTTTCATTGTCGTAAAGCAAAAATCGGTTCCCGACCATCGCTAAGCGAAATTCCCTATTTAGACCATCGTCGTAAAGCAGATTCATCATAATGTGGGGCAATCATTAAGCGGGGCACAACTGTAGTTGTTGTTTGGAGTTCAAATTCAAATAAAGTAATTTTCAAACTTTTACTTGTGAGCACAGGACAAAATAATCATATATACCTTAATAAAAGACTGAAATAAAGCCAACTACTACTGAAAGCAGATAAAATAAATGTGCCTTCAACCACTGTCCAAATGCAGTGACCAATAGATTGTTGCAAAATATTGCATCCATAATGGCATAGTTGTTGCAGCCAGTTTTGCAACTGGTTGAGTGCTTCATTGCACAACTAGAGGACCATAGGACCATGTGACAGATGGCAAACAGTTTCTTCTTGCTAGCACAGGTGCTGTTACAGGATTTCATAATGCAATAGGATACCAGCCAGTGAGGATATATGCCAAAAGAATGCCTGGGAGTAGTGAATTCTAGGCATGTGGCACTGCCATTTAAAATACTCTGTGTTGCATCACTGCCCATTACTTCTTGTTGTATATGTGTGTGCTCTAAAGCAGAATCCCGAAGGCAATCTTAACAGTCAGGGATGTGGTCATGTGGAAGCAAATAGTCTGTCAAGTTGCCCTGAAGCCAGGTCATTTAAAGGTTTAAAGGGCAATGCTAGCATTTGGACACAAGCTTAAAATAAATTGGTAGCTACAATTGCTCTTGAACAGGAATCAGGACTTGTTCTCTAGTCTGACTTAGGCCACACCAGCGACTCAACTGAAACTTGACTCTCTTTTTTTCCCCAGTTACTAACCTGACTTGCAGCTTGGAACCCACCCGCCCCCTCTCTTTTTTTCTGGGGGAAAAGGGCTTGTTTTTAATAGGAGCTTGGATTTGGGGCATGGTACCAAAGACTCTCAGTCCCACAGACTTGCCCACTCCCTGCTCTTCAGGCACGGACAATGTCTATTTTAGTGCGAAGAATACTTTCTAATATTTGCATGAACCGAATATCCAAAGTTAGAAAATGCAACAGGTGGGCAAAATACACCAGTTCATATTTGAACTTGTACAAACTCTGACCAACCCTACTTCTGAACAGAATTTGAAATGATCTTTGGAAACAGCTCCACTCCAAGCATGTCACTATATATAGTCCAGTATGAATGTCATCAAGACTTATCAAGCTCGAAATCATTTGTAAAAGAATACCCAAAGAACATACAGTATTTGCCGAAATCCTGTTGCTTGGTGGAATTGTTTGCCCTAAAGTAGGCCCAGAGAATCAGTGGGGTTTTGGTGAGACAACTCACCGATAATTTATATTGATTCAAATGAGCCTACCCTAGTACAACTTACTATGCTAGATATCAGCCGAAGGGGTTGTGTTTACAATGGAAGATCTCTCTCTGAAACACTTTGGGTTAAATAACATTTTTTAGAAAAGTCCTGCCTCCTTTTCTCCATGTGTAAGTGTACCACGACCTGCTTTTCTCAGAAAGCTTACAAGTGGCATTTCTGGTTCAACTCCAGCAGGCTGTATAGAATGTTTTTTTAGTCCCTTTCTGTGTTGTCGTTGTTGTTGCTGCTGCTGCTTCTGTTTCTGTAATCATAGCTTGAATGGCCCTGATCTGGGTCTGAATAGGCCTGGATGAGAACAGCCATGGCCAAGCAGAACTCTGTGTAAACAGCTCTTCCGGATTAGCGTTGAGCGACAGCTTGCCGAACAGCTTGTAACAAGAGCCGCGTTGACTCCATTTTAGGGCCTGGCATTCCTCTGTAGTCTTGGAGAGCAGAGGACTGCGCCACACAGCACAGGGCCTGCAGGTGGAGAAATGTGCATGCATCCAAGAAACAGAGATGAGTTAAAGAGGAATTGGAAACAATGTAGGGAGAATGCTCTAAGGGGAGAAGCCATCTCCGCTGCATTAGCAAGACAAGGGAGAGATGTCAGCCTTTTCTCACCAAGTTTGCCCTTCACAGCACCAACTGTCAGTAATTTAACTAATGTTTTGTAAATAATGGTGGCATTCAGACAGCTGTCACCATGCCTGCTGTAAACACTCCTTTTGTCACACACCAAAAAAAGGAGAGAGAAAACCTGGCAGTGCCACTCTGTTTCCCCTGGAAGTATAGCCTAGGCTGCCAGTTGGCTTTTGCACCCAGGACTGTCGGGGAGAACACATGGAGACCAATGGGCTGCAGTAGCCATTGATGATGGAGCTGGTGCCCAGTATGAGAGTTAATGCTTTGCTTCTGTGGAAAATAAACAGGAGCGCTTGGTGAAACTGCCACTTTAGCTGAAACTCAGCAACTTTTTTTTGGAACTTCTAAACTACTTTCTAAAGAGGAAACCATGGAGCAAAGCCATGCTGAATCTGTTGCTTAGAAGCCCATTCTGGCAATTGAAATTCTGTTGGAAATCAAGTGAAGAGAGGAATAGACCTTCCCCTGACTATTGGCTAAATGGCAGTGCTGCTCAGCTGATGTTTCTAGAGTTCGTTAAAGATGCTTGCTCAGTCCGTCCATCCATCTGTCTATCCGTCCATCCGTCCACCCGTCCACCCGTCCACCCACCCATCCATCCATCCGTCCATCCGTCCATCCGTCCATCCGTCCATCCTTCCTTCCTTCCTTCCTTCCTTCCTTCCTTCCTTCCTTCCTTCCTTCCTTCCTTCCTTCCTTCCTTCCTTCCTTCCTTCCTTCCTTCCTTCCTTCCTTCCTTCCTTCCTTCCTTCCGAAGCTCCATGATGCTTCTTTCATGAGCGTAGATGGCTGGTGGCTACTAGCTAGGCCAGGGACAACTCCCCAGATGTTTAGCTGTGGGCTTGAAAAAAGTAGCTGGAGTGTAAATATAAGTAAGAAAAAAGACAGATGTGTTGCAGCTAGCTGGAGGTAGGAAGCGCCTATGTTTGTCCATGTAACCACAGTTTTGCTGTTGGGGAGTGGATGCTCCTTTAGATGGTTCCACTGTTTCCCTTGGTGCTTCTCTATCTCCTCATGCTAAACATGCATATTTATAAATAAACAGATATGACAAAACACCATAAGGTGCTAGTACTCTTTTCCTCCAGAGGAATAAGTCCTGTAGGATCTTCCTACTGCTATGGGAACTGGGAAGGCCCTCCCTCCCCCACAGCTGAATATGCACAGGCATGAGTGCTGTTCTTATGCTTCAGTTCAAACACTTTTTTGATTTCTAATAATAGGCTGCTCGTAGGCTGATTTGTTTGTTCCTTTTTTATGCCGTTCAAGCTACCATCTTATGCACATGGAACATAGTGGGTTTAGCATTTTAGAAAGGAACTAGGCATGTAACAGCAACAAGTGGAAAGGCTATAAACAGATGGATGGGCAGGTGAGCTTGAGTATCTTGTCTCCTCTTGGCTTTTCTAAGTGACTACTTGTTATGCAAATCGCTCTGCTTCCTCCTTCTTTGAAGAGGTCACTTAGCAATTGTCATTTTCCCTTTGCAGGAGGTATCCAAACGTGGGGTCTCCATAGCAGCTTAGTTTACCAGCTAACATATGTGCATTAACTTGTGTGGCTAAGTCAAGTATTTTTTTTCTGCTGCATTATGTTTATGTGGGTTGCTTGAAACATTGAATGTAATGTTTCCATTTTACCTAAACTCCCGTTTCCAGAATAAATAGAGTACTTGTTTACTCCTGTTTCATCGTCTTAAGCTCACGGCACTAATGCACTTCGCTTCACCAGCAGAAATGCCAAATGCAACTACTGGTGGGTCTTTCATCTAAGCAAATACTCACAGATTTATTTTCTAGACCAAATCTTAGGGTTTTTTTTTTTCCTATTTTGCAATCATGGTCCCCAATAAAGCTAGATGCCGGAAATGTTTAGATCATTCTCATCTCAGATCACTGGAGAGTTCTGATGGTAACATATTATGTACTGAAAAAAGGACATACATTGAAATCATGTTTGCATTTGTGATCGTGTATTACTAGATGCTAGTTATCTGAGTTGGTGGGGATGGTATGGAGTGTTCAGGACCGTTCCAATTGTTCAAGAGGAAGGCTGCCAGAATGTCTGCAGTTACTCCAGCTGTTGTGGGAGAAGAGAAAGCTGTTAGCTTAACTAAAATTTAGACCCAATGCAGGACCTGTCTGCAGGAAAGACAGGAGTATATAGGTTACCCTGAATGGAGATTCAGAAGAAGTTTCAGGAAGCAGGAATCTGAGGACCAGAGATGCCGAGCCAGTTTCTCATATTGATTTGAAATAGCCAGTCTCTGGGCTTAAGGCCCCTTGTATAAAAATGTGCTAAAGAGTGGCCAATTAATGTTTTCAACAATATTTTGCAGCCTTAAGCAATTACTACCAGAATATTTCATGATATACGTAGAAGGTAATGGATCCTGGAGATGCTGTTCTCCTGACCTGCAGCCTGCAGAGGTCATCAAGCTAATTCTACTTCTCTCACTGGCCTGCTATGTTTCTGCCCTTCCCCCTGTCCTCCACCTCCTGTTGCCAGTAACTCCCATACCCTCTGGGGGTTCTGGTGTCTGCCATACCTCCATTTGATGTGCAGTTGTCATTCAACTTTCAAGTGCTTCACTTTTAGCAGCTGTAGGCTGCAATCAAGATCAATTAAAATCAATGAGAATTTTGCTAATGGCTTCAAAGGGATGTAGCTTGCACCCATAATTATTCTTTGAGTATAAATGTGTATGTGCCTTTAGAATGCACACAAGCCTTTTTCTTTCCTTTGGCCTCCAAAATCTATAACTGCATCAGACTTTCCTTGGTACAGCGAGGTCTGGAGAGGCAGACAAAGACATGCTAGGAGACAGGTAAATTTGTTTGGCTATTACAACTGACTTCCTCTGAATTTGGCTCCCGGCCTCGATTTGCATTCTGTCCACTCCAGCTATTGGAACAAGTGGAGATTGACTGAGTGTATATATACACCTTGTACACAGCTAATGAATTGGGATGGATACAGTTAAGAGGTAGAGTCACTCACACAGACAGTCCTTAGAGAGATGCAGGACATAGATGAAGTGAAGGAGAATCTGCACAGATTAAGACAACGGATTTGTGCAAAAGATAGATTTGGAGGAATTGCACAGCAGTCCAGGCCCCTGCTATGAACTAGATGGTGAGAAAGAAATTGACTCCCCCCCTTTCCCTAAAAATATTTATCCATTCAGATCAGCTTGCTCTTTTTTTTTTTTTGCCAGACTGTCCTTTGCAAAAATAAGCGTTTCACTTACCAAATCCTTGATCCATCAACCCTCTTTCCTTATCTCGGTGTCCTGTCTCTGCAGGGATAAACCGAAATATTTTGCAGCCTTAAGCAAATGGCAAAAAGGCCATTTCCAGCCTGCACAGCTGCCTTGAATTTTATTCCAGCAGTTGTAATGGGGCGGTGTCCTACTTTGCCTCTGAAAGCGACATGCAGTTTCAGAGAGACCACGTTATCCTCTGTGGCACACCTAGCTCTCTCTTTCAAGAGAAGGCAAAGATTAGGGGATGCAGATTGTATCATCCCACCACCCCTTGTCTCCCAATGTGGTCAAAACATCCTGTGCATAAGCAGGGCCAGTCCGACCTTGCTTCTTTTCTTTCCGGACGATATCAGTCTTCCATCAAACTGAAGAGCTTTTCTCTTTCTTGCCTTTGATGGACTGGTGGACAATGCCATCTAATGGTAGTAGCCATTTCCAGGTGCTAGGACATAAACTTCTGGAAGGAGAGGTCTTTTTTCTCTCCTTTTCTTCTTTTTGGAAGGATCTCTGCCAAGCATAGAGAGCCCCACTATTCTCAGAACGTGGAAAAGTTATGATTTTGGACTGCATTTCCCAATATGCCCCAATTTGTTTTGGGAATCCTGGCAGATTTAGACAGACAGACAGACAGACAGACAGACAGACAGACAGACAGACAGACAGAAAGAAAGAAAGAAAGAAAGAAAGAAAGAAAGAAAGAAAGAAAGAAAGAAAGAAAGAAAGAAAGAAAGAAAGAAAGAAAGAAAGAAATTCTTTCAAGCTGTGGCTGTTCTTATGTATGAGGGTTATTTATGCACAGAAGTTGAGTTTTCGTAGCCTCACTCTCCTGGAACATTTATTATTCTGAGCCAACCAATTGTTTCTTGTTGCCCATTCTGACTTAGACATGCTGGTGAATGAACATGTGCTCTACCAATGAGTTACACATCCCTGAACTAAAGAGACTTAGAACATCTGGAATTAATTTATATTGTGCAAAATCATAGCTGTTTAAACTCAACAGTGACTGCAGTGGCAGTGAATTATGCAGTGGCCTTTTCTAGACCATTTTTGAGATGCCAGGAAATAAAAATGTGACATTTATGGGCAACTATGTGCTCTACCACTGAACAACCACATTTCCCTTATGCTCACATAACCTCTGGAACCGCCTTTCTGTATGTGGAGATGTTTTCTTTACTGGGACAGTATGGGAAGCATTCAAACATATAATAATCACCTGCTTTCTGAAAATCTATAGACTAGCAACACTTTCTGAATTTTATGATCCTCTGTTTCTGTAGAGTAGCCCTACATAAATATTCATATTTACCAATATAAACAAATTTCAAGGGATCTTTCTTAACAGAGACACTATCCACTGCTCTTTCCATTCACTCTTCACTTTTGTTTAATCGTATGCTTAAGTAAACACATGGGTTCCCATGGTGCTTTTCTAAAAACAGCATTCTTGTGTTTTGTGTCAATAGAATCAGTTTCCCTGCATGAAAATGTACTGTGGTGAGATTTAATGCCAAGCTGTTGCATGTCTGTGTTTCTTTGTGGATGCTACTACTACTGTTATTATAAAACCACTGCATCCAGACATATATTGGTTATTGAGCAATATGACAGAGATATATTTCTGAAAATGTACTGCTCTTGCCCATCCCATTTTCTGTTTGATCTGCCGAGGTAACTCAGAAAAATGACATCTTTGAGCACAATACTTTTTTAGTATTTTTTTTTTCAGGAAAAGATGGAATAGAATTTATCTAGTTCCTTTATGTTATTCTTTGAAGAGGACAAAAATGATTAATTGCTGATATTTGGGGCAAGGTGGTTGTTATTTCTGTTTTTTTTTTTTAAAGTTTTTGAAACCCAATTGTTACTTCCAGGCTCTCTGACTTCAAACCTCATTTGTTAAAAACTGCCATGAATTCTTTCCACCACGAACCTAGGAAATCTCCTCATTGACAAACCAGGAAGGCCTGTAGGGAAGAAAGCAGCAGCAAATCCATTTCTTCTCATGCTTCCTTGCAGTGTCTTGAAACGGCATCTAGCAAAGATATCCACATTGATACTAGAGACTCTGATTCACCCTTACCAGGCTAACTGGCATATGATCAAAACAGTTGTGCTTTAGGTGTTGAACATCCTCATATTGGTGACGAAGAATTATTATACAGAGTGGCCTGTAGATCATACAATGGTCTTGTCCTGAAAAGTAATTAAAATGTCCATAAAATGCCTGTCTATATGCATATTTACTTGTTCATTTCTTCACTTTCTTGAGAGCATGGTTTTCCCAAGGGGACTTACAATACAAGAGGACTCTCACCAGATGTCCATTGACGCTAACCTTTGGCCCTCTGATCAGTCTGTTCATTTTGTCTTCTTTCACTGGGATAAGATTTCTTGAGGTTTAGATATTTTCACCCACACCTATTTTGATCTTGTGTGTGTGTGAGAGAGGGGGGTGTATTTTGGAAGACCCTAAATCTTGTATCTGCCTCCTGCTTTTAGGGCCGTCATTGACCTTGAAGTAAGTTGCGTCCAACACTTCACTGAGTAGATACGGAAGATCAAAGCCATTCCTTGATGGTAATAATAGAATGAGTGCAGCTGGAATGGCTTTTCAATTCATAGAATCCTACTTTCCAAAAGTTCCTTCTAATATGTCTGGCAAGAGAGAGAACGAGGAAAGGAGAGAAAGAATATCACCGCAAGAAGAAAGTCAAGTAAGCGAGGAGAGAATGCATTAGCTCTCAAGCTAACAGCATGCTCCCCTCCTATTATGTTCTCCCCTACCCTTAGCCTTTGAAACAGAACAATGGCCTGGAGCTTTCTCGGCAGATGGACAATGTGTGTGCCTTAACCACTTAACAGCCATTAGCCTAATTTTACGTATTGGAGCCAAATTAAATAATAAGTAAGAGGCTATGAAAAGCTGGTTTGGAGACTGTGTTACTGCTTTTCTCTTGATAACCCTTCTCATAAACAGATGCTCCCTCTCTACCCTGTTAACCTTGCAAAGAGGGTGGGAGTCTCTCTCTGTGTGTATTCATGTGCATGCATCTCTTTCTTTGCTTTGATAAGAGACTGTCATATGTGGAGGTGGGGGAGGGAGTGAAGATTTCATCCACTGCGGCCAGAAGATCAAGAGGGATAATTTTCTTCACCCAGCTGAAGACTGTTGACATTATCCCTTTTTCTGATCCTTGCAACTATGTGCAGTGATAAACAGCAAGTCAAATTTGCACTCATGCCCTAACTGATGAAATATACCAAATGAATCATTTCAGTCGGCAAACTTCTCTATACCTGCTGGTCACTGCTGGGACCACCCGGAGCTGGTTTTGTGGCAGCGTTTCCAAATTGGATGTTCGTGGAGGCAAGTTGGGAAAGGACCCCTGAAACAAATAAGAGCAGCTGGCAATGGCTCCTGCAAACTTACCCTCCAAGCTGGCTTTCTCCTTCAGCAACCCAAGGTTTTTTCCTCCCCATGAAGACAAGTGCCTTCTAATTTGTGACTATAGGCTGAGATCTATGTACGTATGTTATTCCAATGTCCTTGCAGGTGCTAACCCGTTAAGAATGTTTAACTCTTGCAAGTCAGTAGAGCACAGTAGCTGTGTGTTAGCAGGGCAAACTAGCTATGAACCTTTGCTCAGTTACCTCAAGGAGGGGTTGCAGTTTACGAACAACACATATTGGGCACACACCAAATCCTTGAAGATAATGGCCAGTCGGTCGCCATCATCTAGACAGACAAATGCCAAAATCTTGTCAAGAGAATCATGCATTTAAGGCCAATCACCCAACATTCTTCCTTCTTTGGGAGATTGCCCTCGATCTGGACAGTTGCACAGTCAATGAAAAACCAGGTGCACGGAAGTGAGCTTTCTGTTTTGGGAATACAGTTGCATAGTAGCCTTGTTTTGATCATACAAGCGAAGAGGATTCTGGCACCAGGAGCCTTGACTCAGTAAAAGGGAACTTCACATGCCCACACATTCACACCATTGTATGAAAGGAATGAAACCACCCTTAGAGGTGTTACCAGAATTTGTTGAAGGAAATACAGCACAAGTACATAAATAAATATGAAGCCATGCTTCACAAAAAGGCTAGTTCGCCTCCTCTAGTAGAGAGGGACTGGATCGTTCAGTTGGATTTCTAGGTTGTTTTTTGTAAAAATCCATTGATCTTCTTCCTGCAAGAAAGTTCCTGTTATCTTGTAATTAAGTGTGCACATTATGGATTATCGATCCATGGAGGCAGACAGTTCTTTTCATGTTTTCATTTACTTAGTGCTCATTTGCCACTTTCAAGAAAAAAAAAGGTGTTCAGTGCCATCTGGATCAGTTCAGTAATTGCAACAATAACTATGTATAGCAGGCTGATATTATTAACCCATTTTGCAGATGAGGGGTGGGGACTGAGGCTGATGAAATGCTGGCTTGCTTAAAGGCTCCAAGTGAACATATACCTGAATTAAATGAGATATAAACCCATGTTTGTTTAGAAAACTGCATTGTAGAATTTAGAGGTGTGTGAAAATAGCCGCAGGACTGGGTTCCAGGTCACATATTAGTTTAAAAAACAGTATGTTAGGTGAAATGTTTGCCATAAAAGGTTAAGCAAATAGATTTCATCCATAGTCTTAGTCAGTGTAGATGGAGGATTTAGATGGACTAACAACAAATTACGTCCTGGGGCAGCTAAACATTTTCTCTATCAGAAGCTTGCCTACTATGAGGGCTCCTCTGCTCTTGAGGAGGGCAAAAAAGGGCTTGGGAGGGAGCCATGGAGTTCTGGGGAGAAGATGCATTCTACAACTGGGAGAGTCACAAAGATTTTTTTCCCCTCCTAGAAAGCTTTTGTCACCTTCAGAACTTCTGTATTTTCCTTTGAAGGTTAAGGGAGACAGGAGGGCTTCAGGTCACAACCGCTAGCTCCTTCCGTATGGGAAATTCACCTTGGTATTTTTGAGATTCTTGTCAGAATTATCCATTTTCTATACATCCTACAACTTGTTGTGAGACAAATTGCACTCTGCTTCAGAAATCTGTGCATTTGGCTCATAGGTAGTCCACGTCATCCATATAAATCCATGGTTGCATTTTAAAAATGTGAATGACGCGGTAGTAGGACCTCCCTATCTGTGGGATCAGTGTCCCCTGATTCCCTGATCCACTGGCTGAAAATATGGAATTAAAAAAACCCCAAAATACATATTTATATGTATTTCCAGGATGTATTTACCAGACCTGGCCCTTAGAGGGAGGGAGAGACAATACAATTCGTAGCATTCAGTACTTCCACAATTTTTTTGCAATGGGGGGGCGGGGGGGGGCTGAAGGACTTAGAAATGTTGGATACAGCAGTCCTCCTCTCTCTCTCTCTGTGTGTGTGTGTGTGTGTGTGTTTGTTAGTTAGACAGCATCTTAAAAAGCAGAGACATCACCTTGCCGACAAAAGTCCCAATAGTCAAAGCTATGGTTTTTCCAGTAGTGATGTATGGGAGTGAGAGCTGGACCATAAAGAAGACTGATTGCCAAAGAATGATGTTTTTGAATTGTGGTGCTGGAGGAGACTCTTGAGAGTCTCCTGGACTGCAAGGAGAACAAACCTATCCATTTTGAAGGACATCAACCCTGAGTGCTCACTGGAAGGACAGATTCTGAAGCTGAGGTTCCAGTACTTTGGCCATCTCATAAGAAGAGAAGACTCCTTGGAAAAGACCTTAATGTTAGGAAAATGTGAGGGCAAGAGGAGAAGGGGATGACAGAGGATGAGATGGTTGGACAGTGTCACCGAAGCAACCAACATGAATTTGACCCAATTCTGTGAGGCAGTGGAAGACAGGAGGCCTGGTGTGCTCTTGTCCATGGGGTCACAAAGAGTCGGACATGACTAAAGGACTATATAACAAAAATGTTTGTGTGTATTCATATACACACAAAGAAGTGCATATAGAAATAGATACATACAGAAAAGTGCTCAAATAAATGCATATATTAGAGAAAATGTGTACAGAAAATGAATATAAATTTCCTCATGGGAATTAAAAAGCAGAAGCAAAGTCTCATGAGTCTGCATGTGTCATATACCATTGCCCAGCAATGAGATTGTTAAAGGAATTGTTGCTTTTGAATTTGGACCAGGATGGGAAGGGGAAGCACTATGGTATTAATTTGGAAGAGGAACTGGGGTCCAAGACGTTCAGGAAAACAGTCAACTAGGCCAATGGCTCTTAACCTTTGTTACTCGGATGCTTTTGAACTGCAACTCCCAGAAACCCCAGTCAGGACAGCTGGTGGTGAAGGCTTCTGGGAGTTGCAGTCCAAAACTCCTGAGTAACCCAAGGTTAAGAACCAGTGAACTAGGCACTAGCTACGCATGAGTTAAATCATGTTTTGTTTTCTTTTGTCTTTAGTTTCATAACTGCTGTATCAGACCACCTCCAGTTCCTTTTCTCTCATTGTGGCAGTAATAAACGCCTTCGTGTCTTTGCAGAGGTCTGAGTCTGCTTTTATTTTAAATAGTCACTAGGAAATTGCTTAACTGACAGAGTTTAAATTGTTCATATTTGCAGGATGATATTAAAGGAAAACTAGATAAATGGTAGCTAGACTTGAAAAATGGCAGATACAGATATATGTAGATAGAGATATAAATATAAATATAAATATAGATTGTCAGGATCTGGGTGGTGGAAGGGTTCCCCCTGCACCACTGCTCTGACAGCTGTAGGATCGGAGCCAGCTTGGTCCCTGGAAGAGCCCAGTGCTTGCAGGATCAAGTCCTGCTGGGGCAGTAGCTGCTAGGACTCTCAGGTGGCCACTGCCCTCAAGCAGCAGATTTTGCAATGCCAGTGTATTTTTGCCATCTATCCATGGCATGGATCCACATGAATTTTAATGTACGCTCATCTCCAAATCATTGCCCATCTCCATTTTCTTGGTTGTGGCACTGGCGTGAGAGGTTGGACTGGAATCTTCTTTGAAGTGGCATATTTTCTTCCCACTTGTACTCTGCAACCCAATGGTGCGCTCATGGTGTTGATGATGATGAGGCTTGCCAGGTCTCAGAGAATGAGCTGTTTGCCAGGAAATGGCTGTTGGGCTCCCCTGAATCTCCAGGCCAGGCAAACAAATGTGAGGAGCAGTGGTGGAAGGGAAGGAGCGAGTCTTGTTAATTGTTACAGGGTGGCCATAGTGTTTGGGTACCCAACTCCAACCCTCTCCGAATGGCACCAGGGCTCACTGGCTTCCTGTGTCTGTCCAACACGACACATAATATACTTGCTTAGGAGCTCAGAAAGGGAACCCACAATGCCTAGCTCACTGCCTCACACATGCATGGAGAAATACTGTGTTCCCAGTTCCTGTGACATCACAAGGACCCACACCATGACTTCACAAAGACCAACCCCAGCCATTGGGCCGCAGATATAATGAGGGGATGGGGTAGATAATCCCGTGACAGTTCCTGACAAACAAGACAGCACTTCAAAACCATTCTGGAAAATTCTTTTATTGGTTTTGGAAAAGAGGCTAAATGGGTACCCTCAGCGGAGACAATGACCTGGTTCAGCTGCAGCAGGACGCCTGCCTTCTGGTCCCTCACATCCCCCTGGGGAAGAGGATGCTTCGGGCCCTGCAAGAGAAAGAGAGAGGGAAAAAACAACAACTAAGGGGCAAGCTCATCCACTGCTGTCAACCAGCTTCAATCCAGGCGTATCTACCAACCAATGTTCTGGCAACTTCATCCCAAAGTTCCGCCTCCCAACATCCACTGGCTTCCACCAGGAATATCCACCCATTTATCTCTTCACTCTGCTTCTGAAGCTAGCCTCCGCCAGCTCCCGAGTGCTTGGGTCACACTCATGCCCCGGCGACATCCCCATGGAATGCCAGCCAGCCCATTCACACACACATTCACATACACAACAACCGCCCCCTGACACACACACACACCTTCACTCCATCAGCCATTCACACACACGACAGGGCTTCCATCCACCAATATCCACCCAGCTTCCACCAGCTGGTTTCAGGAGGCCAATGTCCCCCGGCCTCATCCACCAACCTCTGCCGGCCTCCGCCTTGCAGCCTCAGCCAACTTCCGCAGGGAGATTCCACCAGCTTCTGTCTGCCAAAGTCCACCGACTTCTCCCCGGTCCATCGCCGACATCAGCCAGCTTCAAGCCACGCATCTCTGCCAGCCTCGAACTGTTAACTCGCAAGCCCACTAAGAAATTCATCTGCTTTCGTGTGAGAACTTGCCTAGGGCAGAAGGGTTGGGTCACCTGCAGCCACTACCACTCTCTCTGCCAGACTGCCCTCTGGCCACTGGCCTCCCCTCTGCTCTCCTGCCCTGCCCAGCAAGCTCCTTTTATCTGCCAGCAGAGCGGTGGGGCCCCTGTGAGGTCACAAAGACCCAGGAGAGTGGGGTTGAGTTCCCAAGGCAGCAGCAGCAGCACCTCAGGATTGGCTGAGTCCTGAAGATGATGTCAACAGTCCCTCTGAACATGTGATTCATCCACAAAAGCTTGCATTTTACATGATTTTTTTTTATTTGTGGCCTATTAATGTATCCCTCGTGACCAATGCCTCCTTCCTTCCTCCCTTCCTCCCTTCCTTCCTCCCTCCCTCCCTCCCTCCCTTCCTTCCTTCCTTCCTTCCTTCCTTCCTTCCTTCCTTCCTTCCTTCCTTCCTTCCTTCCTTCCTTCCTTCCTTCCTTCCTTCCTTCCTTCCTTCCTCTTCTTTTTCATTCAAAAGACACTGCAACTTTTTCTTTCTTTCCCTTTCCATTCTTTAGCTCCCACATGCCTTGGGAGAGCCCAAGTGTTAATGGTAGCATTCCCAACAGCAACCTTGATCTATACGATTATAGCAGCCTAAAGGTATAAGACCTGGAGCACTGTATAACTCTGATACTACAGCACAAGGACACCACTGTCATAGATCCGGGATGCTCTTAGGAACATTGCCATTGGTGTTTCTGGGAGGCTTCCTTGGTGCCTGTTGCTTTGTGGAAGGAGCCTCATATGTTTTGGATCTGAGCATAGAGAGGTGGAGGAGGGGAAGATGCAGTGTGGGTTCAAACGGGGGGGGGGGAGAAAAGGATGGAAAGAACACTCATTCTTAATGCTAAAAATAAGGAACATCATTTGGTGGTGGCTGTTAATGTTGAAATAGTTACAAGTTACATGTTAAAAAGTAATTCCATAATTCCAAAATGTGAAGTGGAAATAACATACCTCAAGCAAAAATTGCAAGTGGAATTTATACGCATTTGTACGACATTTCCTTTAAGTGGTTATAAAATCCCTCTATGAAATCCCACCAAATTGGTCCAGTTTTGTTTATAACCTGTCTGCTATCTAGACTGAGGAGCTCTTGGAAGACATTCATACAACAAATACTCCCGTTTCTTTTGCAACTCATAGGCATTCAAAAAGTAGTTTGAGAGTTTTGGAGATTCCTTTCAGAAAATTAAAACTGAAATAAAATTATGTATACAGGTGTGTCTGCAGAAGAATGCAGTGCATGTGTGGCCTGTTTGATCTTGCCTCTTAGATTAAGTCTTAGTTCTTAGCTCTTTCTCTCTCATTGAAACACAAATAACATAGGAAGATGTTCCGTGTAGTGTCTAATATAACTTCAAGACTAATTGAAAAATGACAGGATGTCTCTAGCCTTTGAAATAATTTGACTTGTGGCACAGTGGTTAAACTGCAGTACTGCATTTAAGCTTCTGCTCACACAACCTGAGTTTGATCTGAATTCAGGTAGCCCCCTCAAGGTTGTCTCAGCCTTCTGAAGTTGGTAAAATGAATACCCAGCTCGCTTGGAAGGCAAAGTATTTCTTGTTTAATTATGTTGTAAATCTCTAAGCACTATAGGTTGATAGATAAGTCAAGATAATAATAAAAACAATAAGCTGTACCTGGAAATAGCTATAGGATCTATTTGGCCCAGAGAGTTACTTCTCAAACAGAAAATATTAACTCTCTCTCATTCCCCTTCTCTCTCTGGTCTGGAAAAAAAGTATGAAAGTACAATTTGTTCTTCTTCTGCCTATTTATTTATTTGTTTGTTTGATTTTTATATCGCCCACCTGGCTGCCAAGGCCACTCTATAGCTGGATGTTACAGGGAATGATGCTCAGAGGCCTTGGGAATATTCAGGAAGAGTCTCTTTTTACATGTCAGGGCTCTCGGCTGGCTTGCATTTATTGACTGCCAGTAATTTAGGAACAAGGGCAGTTGTTCTCCAGAGAGCTTCTTTGCCAATGTCTGTGACATTTCAGACTGGTCCTGGAGATGGCAAACAGAACAGCTGGCGGCTGCAGAGTCATGCACTTGACCTACCAATCCAAATAACAGTGGCTCGGGCACGTTTACTTTGAGGGAGAGACAGAGGCAGACGCACACAGGGGAAGAGGGAAGGAGAGAGGCTGGGGAGAAGGTGAAGTAGACAAAAGGGTTAAGAGCCTCGCGATGCCATGGTTGAGCCGCAGAGCAGCAGCCAAATGTGTGCTCCGGGTTCAATCCCAGAGAGCCAACTCAAGGTTGACTCAGCCTTCCATCCTTCTGGAGTCAATAAACTGAGTACCCAATAGGTTGGGGCAATCAGGAAGTCTTTTGCACAGGATGTGGCTGACTAAATGACTGTATTGTACTATACAAGCGTTCCAGTGCAACGCATTGGGTGGAGTATTGGATTAGGACCTGGGAGGTCCAATGGCTCGTTACTCTCTCCAGCCTCACTTATCTCACAGGACTCTTATGAGGACAACGTACGGTTCCTTTGCTCTTGCGGGAGGAAAACCAAGGTCTCCATGACGAATAGAACGAACGTGACTCTTTTGTTTGGTCTGGAATCAGTCACCTTCCCACACTCTATGTCACAATTTTCTTTTGCTTTCTCCCGACAATAGCAAGCCTGGTATCAAGTGCTGCATCCTCGGTGCATTGGTCCATGCATGATTCAGCACCACCTGTTGAGCTAGGCATGTTTCTCACCGAAACAGCTCAGGGTTTCTTCTTGCTGTCCATCTGCATGTTCTTCTTTAATGCACAGATGGCCACAGCGTGTTTCAGACATGTGTACTAGTGGTGAAATGTGAGGTCTCGGAAGCCCCCTAGTATGGATTGATTCATTCATTAGAAATAATCTGAGAAGTTTGATGTAGATTGTGAATGACAGGAGGCACCAGAGGGGATGGGACCACATTATAGCTTTGCATGGAATGAAGTACATAACTCGTCCATATGCACACTTTTTAAAGAAACAGGAGCTTGCTGCTGATGTTCTTTCCCTCCCATGATATTACACACACACACACACACACACACACACACACACACACACACATCCAGTCTGCTTTATCTACAACCATTCTAAACACTGTAGACCTTCACGTTTCCCTGACACTTATACCTCTACAACACATTTATTCAGGGCCAGAATCCTATTGGTACTCTTGCAATGTTTAGAAAAAAACTGTTGTGGCTAATTGCAGCAAATTGACAAGGTGTAGGGGCACATCACAATTGAGCAGTCAGCCGAGATACATCTCATCGTCCCATCAATTATCCACAGCCACTTGCACTAGCCTTGAACAAGTACAAGTACGCTTCTGGCCATATTGCTTCTAACTGCACATTTTAAAACAAAGTAGATATGCATGGACCTAAATATGTAGGGTGTGATGCAGCTTTGTAAAGTGAGAGGGGTGCATCAACAAAGTTTGCAGGTGCCTTGATATGTAGAAGCTAGGATACTTAGTTTAATTATGTCCATGTAGCAAGCATTGCAACATACCAAGAGGCTTCTCAAAATAGGCAAAGTGGATTTCCCCTTGTTTGCTGTTTTGTTTCCAGCCCACCCCATGTTTCACCTTGTTGTGACTTCCAGTTTCGACTCTGATCTGACGCAACTAAGAAAATTAAATTCTAACTTTAATTCTAGAATGGGAGCAGATGCAGTATTCCACAACATTCAGTTAATTTGCAGCTTCCCCTTCTTCCTCGGATACTGGCACACATACAGGTATTCAAAACAACTGCCGAAAAGGAATCACAGTTACTGTTCTTCTGTACAGGATCTCATCAAAATTATTTGGGTCTAACATTTTACTAATACACACATGAGTACCTGTACAGGTCCAGAGATCTAATTGTTACATACAGCACTGATGTTACCTGTCTGTCATGGGTTTGGAGGGAAAGTTCCATCCTATGGGGAGTGGAAGGCGGGACATCAGGAGGAGGGGCTGTACTGTATATATATGTGGAGCGTGTGTGGTGAGAGGGAGACACTGTGAGACACTGGGATGTGACAAAGCAGCAGCTGGGAAGAAGAAGCTGGTGTGGGAGTCTGTGTGTCAGACAGGGTACTACTGTGTGTCAGAGTACCAACCTGATAGGTTCAGGTGTCTGTTGGTTAGCCAGAACTGATAGGTTCAGGGTCTGTGCTTCAAGTTAAGGGTTCTGTGTGAACCAAACTGTATGCTTGTATGAGTGAGAATAAGCCACGTTACTTTATCTATTCACCTGATTGTTTTATTTTTCCCTGTGTGTATTTAAAATAAACCTTATTCTTTTTATTGTTTAAAAATCCATCCCTGGTCTGTGTGACTTCTTAAAGGGAATGGTTGGTGGCAGCTTAGTGTAACTGTGTGGCAGATCCCAGTAGGTCTGGGTTTGTCACATTGATTGGTGTCCAGCGTGTGGGATACGACTGGTCCAGTTGTCCAGCGGTCCAGCAAAGCCTTGGCAAGTGTGCCCAGAGCAAGGGGGGTCTAGTCAGGGACAATCTGAGGCGCGTAGGTAATCTTCTAGGTGTACCTCACGGGGAGGTGCGCTAGTGGAAGAACGTGCCAACTGGGAAGACTAGATTAGGGTGCTCTGAGGCAGCCTGGTTTTGGCGGGAAAAAGCTGAGGCAAAACTGCGTAGTAACAGTGATCTAGCTTGCCAGCTGAGAGGCCCAGCAGAGGGGGGTAGGCTCTGACTCGATACTGTTGCAAGTTAGTGCTGAAGAACAGCAGCAATCTCTAGGGAGAGCTGGTTCTGAGGCAAGAAGGAAAAAAGTGGTCGTTTTATTTTGAGGCTTGACTTTTTAAATCAGCCTGTTCTGAGGGGGGATTATGCCCTTGACTCGAAGCCAGATGGCTGAAATGAGTGAAGTGAAAGACCCCCAGATTGACCAAGGTTCTGAGGATGAATTTGGCTCAGTGCAAGGTGACAGCACAGGAGAGCAGGACCCAGAACTCAGAAAAATACTCCTAGCCCAACAGCATGAACTGAGGATGAGGCAATTTGAAGTGGAGGAAAGGTTAGAGAGAGAAAAAATGGAGGAAAGGGAAAGAGAGAAACAGCGGCAATTTGAAATACAGAGAATTGAATTGGAATTGCAGAGAGAGAAAATGGCGTTTGAATTAAAAAAATTGGAACTGATGAATCAGAACAATAATAATAATAGGGATTCTGAGGGAGGCCAACTGTCTAAAGCTGACCTGAAGAAATTCCCTGTGTACCACAAGGGAGATTGTCCTGAGGTGTTCTTTTCCCTAGTGGAAAGAGCGTTTGTGGACTTCTCAGTGAGGGAAACTGAGAAGATGACCATCATGCGGTCTTTAATCAGTGGTAGCCTGGCTGAGGTTTATGCCGAGATGCCTGAGGAACTGATGAAAGATTTTGCAGAGTTTAAAAAACTGGTCTTTGCCAGACATGGGATAAATGCAGAGCAGCTGAGACAAAGATTCAGGTCCCTCACCAAGAAACCAGAACAGACTTTTACCCAAGTGGGGGCCCAATTGGTGAGGCTGCTTGAGAAATGGCTATCGCAGGAGGGGACAGAGAACTTTCAACAGCTTAAAGATTTGATAGCGCTGGAACAGTTCTATTCAGTCCTGCATGGGGAATTGAAATTCCAGGTGAGGGAAAGGAAACCGAGGTCTGTGGCAGCAGCCGCAGAGATCGCCGATTTTATTTCCCAAATAAGAAAGCCCTTGGGTGAGGGGAAATCTGTAGGTAAACCCAAAGAAACCTACAGCAAGTACTCTCAGGGACCAGGGAGAAGCCAGCAAGGGGGAGGGGCCCATGGTGAAGGGAAGCCCTCAGACATGAAACTAAGACCTCAGATTTTGGAGGGAAAATCAAAACAAGATGAGAGAGAATCAAAATACACCAGAAAATGTTATTTCTGTCAGGGAAAGGGTCATCTAATCTCAGAGTGTGAGAAATTAAAGCAGCTAAAAGGAATGGTGCCTCAGGAGTCTAGTGGGACCAAGCCAAAAGCTGTGTTCTGTGTCCAGAAAGAGCAAGGCTCAGTGTCACTGAGGGAGCCTGTTGCCATGGCTACTCAGTCTGGAACAGCTACCTATGCTGATCAGGCTGAGGAAAATGGTCCTCTTGTGGAGGTAAAGCGCTGCTTGCTGATAAAAACAGATTCTCAGTTGTTTGAGACAGCCGGGGTGGACGTAGGAATACTTGACCGTCAGTATAGGGGGCTGCGGGACACTTGTTCCCAGGTAACCCTGTGCCATCCAGATATTATTCCTAGGGAGTTTATAATCCCAAATGAGAGCATGAAGGTGGCAGGGATTGAGGGGCAGGTCATCTCCCTGCCAGTAGCAGAGGTACCTGTCAACTTTCAAGGCTGGAGGGGAGCTTGGCGGCTAGCGATTTCATCGACTCTGCCAGCAGCCGTGCTCGTGGGAAATGACCTGGCTGAACATGTGAAACGGGTGCTAGTGATTACACGCTCACAAGCCACCACAGGGACAGTTCAGGGGGGTAATGATGAGCCAGAGACGGAAGCAGAGGGGAGTTCAGAAGCTGTGGTGGAAACCTTAACCACAGACAGCAGATTTGGACAGGAGCAAAAGGCAGACGCCACTCTCCAAAAGTGTTTTGAACAGGTGACTGACGCCCAGCTAACACCTGAAACCCCAGTGAGATTTCTGGAGGAAAAGGGGATTTTATATAGAGAGACCCTGAGGAATATCTCAAAAGGGGGAGATGGGATCAGAAGTCAGCTGGTGGTACCTGAAAAGTATCGCCCCATGATCTTACAAAGGGGTCACTCTGACATGTTTGCTGCACACTTAGGGGTGAAAGGGCCCCTTGATTTGATCAAACAAATTTGGGAGCAGGTCACCCAGGATGACCCACAAGACGTTGTGACATACATAGACACTTTGATGAATGACCTAAGGAGAAATCTAGAGCTGGCAGCAGAAAACCTGCAAGCTCAGAAGGTCAGACAGAAAACATGGTATGACCACAAAGCTAGAGAGAGGCACTTTGACCCAGGGGAGGAAGTGCTTTGGCTTAGGCCCTGCAGAGAGAATAAACTGCAGCTCAAATGGGCAGGACCATATAGGGTCATTTCCAAGATGTCAGACCTGAACTACCTAATAGAGCAGGAGGAGAACCAAGCAAGGAGGGTGGTTCATGTGAATGCCCTAAAACCCTACTACAGAGGGGAACAGAGGGTTTTATTCGCGATAAAAGCAGCTGAGAGTGAGGAAGCTGAATTACCCTTCTGGGAGGGTAGAGGGGAAGTAAAATACAACCCAGAGGAGGTAAAGATCAGTCCTGCACTCACCCAAGACCAGCAGCAAGAACTAAAAATGCTGCTTAGTAAATATCAACAGGTGTTCTCCAACAAGCCGGGGATAGTGAAGGGAGTGATGCATCGGATCCACACAGGGGATGCACCCCCGCAGGCAGTATCCCCATACCGAGTAACGGGACCCTATAGGGACAAGGTGCGGAAGGAGCTGGACGAGATGCTGAGGGAGAACATAATCGTCCCCTCTTCTAGTCCTTGGTCCTCTCCGATAGTCCTTGTAGACAAGCCTGATGGGAGCATTAGGTTTTGTGTCGATTACAGGAAATTAAACCGTGTAACCACTCCTGATGCCTACCCAATGCCCAGGCTAGACAACCTGATTGAAACCATAGGGGGTTGTCGGTTCATCTCATCATTGGACCTGGTAAAGGGATATTGGCAATTAAGAATTGATCCCAGGGATCAAGAAAAGACTGCCTTTTGCAGCCCTTTTGGTCTCTATGAGTTTCGAGTCCTGAGCTTTGGTCTCAGAAATGCACCAGCCACATTCCAAAGGCTGATGGACCAGACCTTGGCAGGGCTCAGTGACTTTACAGTGGCCTACATTGACGACATAGGGATCTTCAGTAATACCTGGGAAGATCACCTGATACACCTGGAGTTAGTGCTGCAGAGGTTAAGTGCAGCAGGGCTAACAGTAAAGGCCAGCAAGTGTCAGCTGGGTAGCCCAGAAATAAAATACTTGGGTCACATGGTAGGGGGAGGAATGATAAAACCCCTGGAGGCCAAAATAGAAGCAGTTCGTGATTGGCCTAGACCCAACACCAAGAAAAAGGTCAAATCATTTCTTGGGTTGGTGGGCTACTACAGAAAGTTCATCCCGAGGTTTAGCGAGATTGCGGCTCCGCTGACCGATCTGACGAGGAAGAAGGCTGATGACCGCATCCCGTGGACCAGCGACTGTGAGGCGGCGTTCCAGAGGTTGAAGGAGGCGTTAATCAACTATCCTGTCCTGCGTGCTCCAGACTTCGACCGGGAGTTCATCATCTACACCGATGCATCTAACAGCGGGGTAGGAGCAGTTCTGTGCCAGGAGGATGAGAATGGTGACCAGCATCCAGTATCCTACCTGAGTAGGAAACTTCAAAAAGGTGAGAGACATTTGGCAACCGTGGAGAAGGAGTGTTTGGCCATAGTCTACGCGATCCAGAAGGCCAAGCCTTACATCTGGGGAAGACATTTTATTCTGTGTACTGACCATTCACCATTGCAATGGTTAAAGACAATGAAAACCCACAATAGCAAACTTATGAGGTGGGCTTTAAACCTACAGGACTATGACTTTGAAGTGAAGGTGGTCAGAGGGTCAGTGAACTGTGTTGCTGACGCCTTGTCAAGAAGACCTGAAGAATGAAGACGGCGAAAGAACATGGACTATGTGTATATAATGGTGAACAAAAAGTTAAATGTACCTGGTTTTTTGACTTTGGTTTGTATGAATAAAGGTAAATGGATGTAATGTATATGGTAAATGTTTAAATGCCTATTTGCTATGGTTTAACTTAGAATGTAAGTATAAGTAAGTATAATATGGTATGTATAACTGTTGTTGTGTATTTTATACAGGTTGTTTTTTGGTGAAAAGCACCTTAGCTTTCCCCCTACAAAACAACTTATAAAGAGGGGAGGTGTTACATACAGCACTGATGTTACCTGTCTGTCATGGGTTTGGAGGGAAAGTTCCATCCTATGGGGAGTGGAAGGCGGGACATCAGGAGGAGGGGCTGTACTGTATATATATGTGGAGCGTGTGTGGTGAAGGGAGACACTGTGAGACACTGGGATGTGACAAAGCAGCAGCTGGGAAGAAGAAGCTGGTGTGGGAGTCTGTGTGTCAGACAGGGTACTACTGTGTGTCAGAGTACCAACCTGATAGGTTCAGGTGTCTGTTGGTTAGCCAGAACTGATAGGTTCAGGGTCTGTGCTTCAAGTTAAGGGTTCTGTGTGAACCAAACTGTATGCTTGTATGAGTGAGAATAAGCCACGTTACTTTATCTATTCACCTGATTGTTTTATTTTTCCCTGTGTGTATTTAAAATAAACCTTATTCTTTTTATTGTTTAAAAATCCATCCCTGGTCTGTGTGACTTCTTAAAGGGAATGGTTGGTGGCAGCTTAGTGTAACTGTGTGGCAGATCCCAGTAGGTCTGGGTTTGTCACACTAATCTCCCCTGTGAAATCAAATAAGGAGGAGTGTTGGTAGCTTTCTTGCAGGGTAGTTGTTCTACCCAGGCCTTGTTCTACATTAAGACCTGTTTTAGGTTGAGAAAATGTGTTTGGTTAGTCCTACTACTTTCTGATCTCAGCAGTTCTGCCTGGAAAAACAAACAAACAGGTTCTGTAATCTCCATTTTAATTTAAACCATTTTCTTAAACTTTTGGCTACATGACTTAGGAAATACAAGTGAAGGGGGTTTGTGAATGCCAAGTTTCGTTGCTCATTTTTCAGTCTCTGTTGATTTCTTGACTTTTCTCTCCTCTCCTTGTGGTAGAACTGGATATGTCCTGGTGGTGCATGTTTGGGAGTGGAAAAGAAACCGAGGAAAGAAACAGGGAAGAAATATTAGGAGTTTGCAAACCTAACCTTCAGCTGGATTAGACTAAGCCGGAGGCTCCTTGGACAAATGACTGATCGAGGAGAAAAGATAATAAAGGAAACAAAAGGGATGTTTGGGGAACCTCACTGCTGCCCCCACCTTTTGGAAGAAAAGCTTCCATGGTGATGGGAAGTTTGCAGACTGTAAATATTGGTAGATACTTGAATACCAGCCCCAGGGTCAAGTGTCTGACTCCCTTTAATCTTGTATGGAAGGCCTGTTGCTACCTAGTTACCTTGGACAGTTTTGCATCTGATAAAGTCAAGTAAGACAAAGCTACACATGATGTTAGCTGTTGTCAATATTTGAGAAACTTCCCCCCCTCCTTTCCCCAGAATATTGTGAATATTCCCAGAATATTTCAGCCAGGGTGGTTACTGGCTACAGTGACTGGAAATTTGGAGAACTGCTGTCCGAAGAAAGACCTGTAATCTTTTAAAAAGCAACTTTGCAAAATTGTGCATCTCTCTACCTCATGATCTGTGGTGGTCTTTTAGGTGGGGGAGGAGAAAAGACAAGTTTAGAAAGCATCTGCTTGGACCTAATCTAGATGAAACTCGAATACACATCGGTATATTTTGAAAACCTGGAGATAGTGCCATTTACAGTCTTAAACCAGAATCTTGAATTGCATTGATAAACAGGTATCCTATGAATACAGAATACTGAGCTAGGACACAGAGCTTCCCTCAGCTCTTTTTTTTTTCCTTTAAAGAAACACAAATAAATATCCAGACAGAACTGGACCAAGTGGGCAGAGAATAGAAAAATGCCAGGGGCAGATGCTTAGCACTCCACAAGGGTCTGGATTGCTACGGCCTGGATTACTGTCATAAAGCAGTGTGCCAAAGTGTCCTGGGAAGCAGCCTTGTATGGAATCCAACCTCGTCCCGCCATGCTGGCCTGCTGTTCCAATTTAGCCACCTGACCTCTTTTTTTTTCTGCTGCTCTGCTGCCCAAAACAGGTCCAAAAAAAATGTGGCTGTCTTGTCTCCAGGCGTGCGTCAGTGAAGGAGACTGAACAGAAGAGAAAGCAGCTTTTTCACACCAGGCACTGGGTTTGCTGCTAGTTGCTAAATTATCGTGGGTCTGGTGTTCTGTCTTTTTAAACAAGAGCTTGGAAGAGGTACTTTTTGGACTCCAGGTTTCCGAAGAGTATCCTTTCCAAACTCTCCCGTTGGGCATCTTGGTCAGGATGGAAAAACAAGACAGTGAAATTAATTTGTTAGCACCATTTTTTTAAAAGTTTCCCCATCTAGCAGAACAACCATTACTTTACCTATCACCTTAACAAAGGATTTATAAGTCATGTGACCTCTTTTTTTTTTTACACTTTCAAAGAGTTATTTATGTCTATACTCCTTGTCTTCACAAAGAAGGCACCCATACACCTTTCAACTCTATGCAAGGGATTCTCACCTGAGCACCTCTGGTATTCGTGGGCTACTCTCAGAACCCCAAGTCAGCGCATTGATCAACAGGATTTCTGGAGGCTATAGTGCAACAATATCAGCAGTGTCACTGATGGGAATGGGATTTGGCTGCTGTGGCCTGCATAGCTTAGTGGGAGCGGTGCAACTTTTTGTCAAATTGGCAATGGCATTTTCATGCAAAGTGCAAAGCTTTTAAAGTATTCTGTTAAAGAAGTGTGTCTAAAAAGTGCCAGAGAATTTATCGTCTCTTGTAGAGCTGGTTTTGTTAGGCATCTTCTCTGCCGTTAGAGAAATGAGATCAATGAATCTTTTCTCGATCTAATGGTTTTCATATTGAAACGACCATCCCAAGGAATTTGTAGTTCCTGGGGGGGGGGGGGGTGCCAGGATGGAAAAAAGAATTCCAAGGTGACAAAAAGAGCATTTTTGAAGAAGCTAATAACAAATGTGCTAGTGGTAGGTGGTGAAAAACCATGCCCTGTTGCCTGTAATCCCTAGTTTGTTTGTTTTTTACCTTTCGATCTAATTAGGCCATTGATAATGCTAATTCCACAAGTCAAGCATTATCGCTGGGTGATGCTAGGACACTTACACAAAGGTTCCCTTCATGCCTTGCTCATGTGAAAGGTCATCACTGGAGCATCCGTGGCATAAAAAAGGAGTCAGGGGTTTTTCCTAGCACAGAACTATTTCACTGCCTATTGAGCCTGGAGGTGATACTTAACCCCTGGCAATCTGCTGAGTGGCTTTTAACAAGTCTGGGTCAAATGTTGGAGAATCGCTAATGTAGCACACACTTTTTTTTTACATCAGCACACACTCATCACTTTTTCTTTGAAGCCTTTGACAGCTGTTTTGGAAGCTACCAACCGTTCTGCACTTGGGTCTCGAGAGCCTGACATGACCTCCACTACAAGTGGTAAAGTGGATGCTTAAGGCTTTAATGAATGGGGATTTTTCAGGGTTAGCCAGTATTCTTTCAAACTCGTGTCCAGCTGGCTTTGATGCCTTTTCTGAAGATGTACAAATTGTAGGAACTGTTAGAAGGGATCTTAAGATACCAGCATGAAGCACATCAGTATGGGGAGGTTGGAGGTAATCAAAGGAGTGCATAATACATCAACCTCCATCCCTTTTTTTTTTTTTTTTTTTGCTTGCTTCTCTCCTGTCAGCGATTGGATATCATTGTGTTTATTCTGATTTGCTTAGCTGCAGCTGCTCTTCACAGTTTTTAGATGCACCTGCTCTAAATAGGGATGCGTTTCATCCAAACCGGTCTCAGGGAAAGGTCCTTAAGGAAGTGAACGAGCGTTTACCATCTGTCTCTCTTGATTACCAATGAGACAAAAAATAGAGAAAAGCAGATTTTATTCTGTAATTTAAAGCTGAGCAATGTGTGGTAGCCCCTGTCTGCTGTTGGGCTACAGTTGCCATCAGCTGCAATGGACATCACTGGCGGGAGATCTGGGAAGCTGTAGTCCAGAAAGATCTGGAGAGATACAAGTTATATGTCTCTGCTATAGTCGTTCCAATGTTCTGCTTCTCTTGAACTCCTATTTCAGGTAGGCTCTAGCAGGTATTCTCTATTCCAAGTTGACAGTTACACATTTCAGCCAAGTGCTGTCTTAACTGCAGAGCTAGAACAGACCTTCTGAATCATCAAATCCAGCCCCTATCGAAGGAGGCACAGTGGCAAATCAAACTCTGTACCCCTGGCTCCACAGACAGAGACCTTAACCACTGACCACAGCAGTTATATAAAACTCCCCCACTCCAATTTGTTCCCATAAAAAAATGAGGGAAGAGGTTTATTTTTTTGAAAAAAACAAACATTCCAAAAAAAATGGGCCAGAATCCTTTTACATACTAATGCCATCATAACTCCAGCAATGCAGATTTCACTGGCGAATTTCCTCCGGTGAAGTCAATGCTTGTTAAGTCCCATGTCTGCTATGTGATAGGAAAAACAAGCACCATTTTTTTTTTAAATTGGTGGCAATTCATCTGTGAAAATGACAATGTTGGTGTTTATGCCAGTGAGCATAAGTAACAAGATTCTGGCTGTGCCTCGTTTTTAAATCGATTTTTAAAAAGTGAATATTGTAATATTTCTTTAAACAAAAGAACACAGTTCTGTAATTGCACAAATATTGCTATCAGAGATTCTTGGAATTGTTCCTATTTGTCTTTCTCCATATCTGACAGGATTCCCTGCCTGTCTGACTTGCAGATATGCAGATATATCCTTCCTCTCATAAGGATAATGGATTCCAATATTTCAAATTCCATTCTAGCAAAGATGTCTAATCTGTGTAGCTGGTAAACTGCAACACCTGAATCTGGAGTGGAATCCACAAGAGGCGGGTTGTATTAGAAGCCCCGTTATCACAATATGTAGCTACAATCCCTCCTTCCGGCTAGCTGTACAGGTGCAGCCCCATATAGTATATCAGCCCGGGTCCGCATGCTTCAAGAAAGGCTGCCAGCTTTCTAGAGGTAGAGATACAAGGTCGATGTCCATCAACCAAGGGCTAAAACTGAATGTATTTACAACTCCGCAGTCAATGGCTTGAAATTGGCCCCCAGCTTAGCTCAGCAGCAGTATGACAAGCTGAGCAAATGTCCGGTGATTGGCAGCTGGCCAGGAATGTTCTGCACTGGGACTCCAGTGAGAGGCGAGTGGAGTTTATCACTAACTTTCAGCGAGCCGGCTGGGAGTGTCTTGAATGGGGAGGACATTAGAATTGGAAAGAGTAAGGAAGCCGCAGGCAGGCACCGTGCTTGATTGCTTTCCTGATTGGTACAACGGGAGAAGGGGGGGGAATGCATTAGAGAGAGAATGTTTGATTTAAAAAACGCCTGAATGGCAAGCAAGCACTGTCTCTGTTTGTTTTCTTTTTTTTCCCCCTCCCTCCTCTTTTTCAGCTGAAGACTTGTAAAAATTTTATGAAGCATTAATGGTTCAGAGACCTCTCTCTCTTTTGCTCTCAAGCAAGTTTTATGAGGCCAGTGTTACCCTTTCCTCACACATCTGACCCAATGTAATACTCTTAAGAAAAGCTAAAGAAGGGAGGCATATTTGTGCATATTGAGCTAACTTGGTGAATGGTTAGCACTGGAAGGATACGGAGAGAGGGAAGTGGAATCCGACCGTATTCCCTCCTGTATTGCAGAGTTAAATTAGGTTGAGTCCATGTGTGTATTTCCAGGACAAGCATCTCTGAAGGAAAGGATGAAGGGGAGGATAGACATTAAGAAACTTGAGGTAAACATGAGAGGTTATTAAAGCTGTATTCTGTAAATTAAGTCCCGGTCTTAAGCACCCACATGGTCTCCTCATCCTACTGCATTAGGGTGGAAAACTAATTAGATCTGCAGGAAAAGAACAAGTGGAAAGGAAAGCTTAACACTCTCCTTTGGGTCTAACAAGTTCCCTAGAAATAGATATTTGATTAGCAAATTGATCATTTAAAAATAAACAGCATAGTTTTTTCCTCGTGCTACATTATGTGATATCCACACCTGTGAGACTGAGAACAAATATACCATATATCTCTAGACTTGAATACATATTCACCTGGGCAGCTGTGCTGCACTAATATTAGAAAATATAACCTGTTGAGTCACTGTAAAGGAGGTGCCGTGTCTGCCTTGGGCTCCTAGGAGGTCAGTTGTGGCCTGAGGCAAGTTATATCCATGTGGTTGTGTTATTGTGGTAGTTTAAAATTGTTGTTGTTGTTGTTGTTTAGTCATTTAGTCATGTCTGACTCTTCGTGACCCCATGGACCAGAGCATGCCAGGCCCTCCTGTCTTCCACTGCCTCCTGGAGTTGGGTCAAATTCATGTTGGTTGCTTCGATGACACTCCAACCATCTCATCCTCTGTTGTCCACTTCTCCTCCTGCCTTCACACCTTCCCAACATCAGGGGCTTTTCTAGGGAGTCTTCTCTTCTCATGAGATGACCAAAGTATTGGAGCCTCAGCTTCAGGATCTGTCCTTCCAGTGAGCACTCAGGGTTGATTTCCTTCAGAACAGGTAGGTTTGTTCTCCTTGCAGTCCAGGGGACTCTCAAGAGCCTCCTCCAACACCACAATTCAAAAGCATTAATTCTTCAGTGGTCAGCCTTCTTTATGGTCCAGCTCTCACTTCCGTACATCACTACAGGAAAAAAAAAAACATAGCTTTGACTATTCGGACTTTTGTTGGGCAAGGTGATGTCTCTGCTTTTTAAGATGCTGTCGAGGTTTGTCATCGCTTTCCTCCCAAATACCTAGGATCAAAGGCAATATGTACATAAACATCAATATTTGTAATAACCTGATATACTAGGAGGAGTTGATAGTGTGGAATACTGAGTTGGCCTCATTCTGAGCTGATGTCACAAACAGTGGTGACATCTGAAAGTCTTGTTACTACATATTATTCACATGCTAGAATAAGGAGAGGGCTATTAGTAGGTTTTGTCCTCATGCTTGCTCTAGATAAAAATCCTGGAAATGCCCTAAAAATCTTTTCTCTGCACTGCCCAATACTCTCCTGTAGCTGCACATTTCTGGGACAATTAGTCATAGTGGATAATCCATCTTTCATGGGAGGTGGTCTAATTATTCCGTAATGGTGTTTTTTTTTCCCATGGAGGTAAATCATGGTACTGAGATTTGATAAATGTCCCCTCATATTCTGCATTATATAGAGACAATAGCCAAAATCCTATTATGGAAAACCATGTGCATAGCAAGAACTGTACAAGCTGTTTTTTTGTGGCTGTGTTGTGGACCCACTACTGCTTGCCTGCACTATGGTCGTAATGGAATTATATAGTGCCATGAGATTCCAGCAGTGCATCTTTGTAAAATAGATATTTGGGAATTAAAAGAAACTGATTGTAGTAACTTTTTTTTTTTTTTTTTTGCAGAAGAGGAGAGGATAATTTCGTTTCATGTCTACAGTGAAAGTTAGCTTCTGTTAAAGAGTTAGAGATACAAGGTATGGCAAACATAGTTCAGATTGAATGTGACTTCAAAGAGAGAGTTTGCTAAAAACCCCAAAACGAAACGCCAGATACATTTTTGAAACAGGTGATGATATTGATAGGTTACAGGTTTTATCAGAAACAACATGCTTCCATTTATTTCGACAAGCTGCAGCTAACCTCTGTGGATTGAAATGTTTCCCATTCCTTGTACAGTTTAAATAATAGAACCGAGTTAAAATTGCTGAGATAGTCCAATTTATCTGGAATGAGAATATTGTTTTGATATGCTAAATAGTTCTGATTTCAGACCTACCAGCCGCCGTGCATCTTTTCATTTCAAGATTGACAATAACAGACAGTCTGGTGACACCTTAAAGAATTTATATGAGATGCCCCTGATGAAGTAGGAAATACTTCAGCTCATGAAAATGTTTGCTAAATGAAACTTTGTGGGTTTTTTTTTAAATGCCACTAGTCTCTTTTAGCTGTGATAGTCTAAAGTCACTGCTCTCTTAAGGATTGGCTACTATACCCCATTTTGTGTTGTGCAACCCTTGATGACTCTCTAGAAGCTTCATCTGGTGAACAATTTGTGGCGGATTGTTTCCTTGCAACCATTACCACAACCTTACAGAAAATGCTAGCATCTGATTTGCAGTTGTTGAGGGAAAGAGTAGTGACTAATAGCTGACCTTGATTTGATGCAGCGCAGACATTTTTAAAATTCTTGCTGCCTAGACTTTGATCAGGCGCTTTAACATTTTGCTGGTAGGAACGTGGATGAATCTGAATATTCCTGAAGCTATTTGAAAGCATACCAGGAGATGACCTATTAGTGTAGGCAAGATATATCGCTGATGGCTTCGAGCTTCATTTCGAAAGACATGATACTTGGCGGCGGGGCATACGACAAATTATGCCATTTTCCTATGTAGGCCTTGATTCTCCCAAGGGGTTTGAAACTGCTAATGCTCTCCGTCTTTGGCTCTATTTGCTGTGAATTCAGCAGCAAAAGACATTTGAATTATTTAATGGCGTAGGAAGACATGGAAAGCCATTAGGCGAGGACATGGGTCCCATGAGGTCTTCAAGAGTTTTCTAACCCACCCTAAATAACCCTGAACCTCAACCGGTAGTGACAAAAGATGCTGAATTAAAAAATATCATGGGGGGGGTATGAAGAGGTGAATGGAAATGGGGCAGCTGCTGAGGCAGGAAGTGACACCTCACATTATCGTCTTTGGTAATGTTGATTTTGGGATTCCTCTGTGGGATAGCGTTCAGAACTACTTATTGTAAACGTGACTGAGGGAAGCCGAAGGGCAGCCTTAATGCTTTTAAGTGAAGAGAGGGAGGGAGAGAAGGTTTGTAATGAATGGCATGCTCAACAGGAATTTCCCCATAATGCAAAGCAGGGCAATATTTACCCCCTTTCTGGTACACCGTGGAATATGATTGCTGATGGGGGGAAAGCAACGGTTAGGTTTTATGCCATCGGTGTTAAATTAGCGCTAAACGGTGTTAACATCATGGCCTCCACCAGCAAGGCATACGATGGAGTTTTTATTTTTGAAAGTATATTAAAAAATTATTCTGGGTGGTTCCAAACTCCACCTCCTCATCACAGGTACCAGCATTCTCCTCTAAAAAGGCTAGATTGTTCAGGCAGTACAAAGGACCTTCAACAGGGTCTACCCTACCATCAGTAAGGATGTTATTGCTGCCATAGACAACTGACTTTGACTGCCAAGCAAGGGAGGAAAAATAATAGTTATTTAATTTAAATAACCTCTTGGTTTGGTGGTTAAGCAGCAGTATTGCAGTGACTTGAGTTCAATCCTGAGGATGCTGGCTGAAGGTTGACTCAACCTGCCATCTTTCCAAGGTTGGTAAACTGAGTACCCAGCTCATTGGTGAGGGAGCAATATGTAGTCTGCATAATTAAATTGTAAGCTTTAAGCTCAGTGGCATATACACAGCACACTTTGCATTGCTTATACTTTATTTATATTCTCCAGGACAAGGAGAAATGCTGTTAGTATTTCCTGCTTCCAGAAACATATGGGACATTCTTTAGTACTATGCATCTTTACTTGGGCTAGGGGCACAATCTGGCAGTTTGCCTAAGGATGTTTAGAAAGCAAAATTAGTAACAAAATTGATTTTCTAAAAAGTCTGAATGCATATATCATTCCCTTTTAAGTCATACCAGTGATACTGTCTTAAGCATGCTTAAGCATTGCAGAGTCTTAAGTCTTGCTGAACTCCATGGTTACTTATTTGCAAACACAGACACAGGAAAGGGATGGAATTGTATATTATGTCAGACTCATGTTGCTGAGCACTTTATATTGTGACTCTGCAGTTTGGTTTATAATTAGACTGTTGCAGATAGCTGTGATAGTACTTAGGGCTGCCCTTGAAGATAATTCAGGAACTTTGATTGGATCAGAAAACAGCAATCGGATGTTTGACTGAGGATCTTCATCTTAACATTTAAGTCTTGTTTTCAGTGATCTGTGTTGGCTTCCAGGTTATTTCTTGGTTCCTTTCATAGTGTTGGGCTTGACCACTAGAGCTTTAACCACCTCTGAACCCAGATACTTAAGGGAGTGCTTCTTCCATATGAACTGTGCACACAAGTTAATGTTTCTTTCAGAGTATCTTGTGTATGTTGGAGTTTTATTTACAACCTCACATGCTGTCTGTAATTTGAGTGAAAGGGAATATTTTTCTGTTCTGGGGTGATTGCCTATCTATCCAGCATTAACCAATCATTCCTTCTACTTTTTGAATTCAAATAAAGCCTTGTCTCTCTGCTGAGTGTTCTCTCTCTCTTTTTTGTTAATTTAGAAATCAGTTGTTCATTTGCTGTTGATCTGTTCAGTTGATTGCTAAGTATGTATCCAGTATAGAAAAGCAGCATACATAAGTCTTTAACTTTAAGTAACTGTAAGTAGGTTTCTCCTACAAATATCTCAGAGGAAGTTATTGGGACATTAAGTGATAGTTAATAAGAAAGGGGTTGGACTCTGGGGAATTTGTAGCAATTCTCTTTGAATCTCAGTATCTCTACTGTGTGGCAAAAAGGAATTTTATCAGAAATTCAAAGCTCTTAAGCAGTGTATATGCCTCTGTCAGTATAGATTAT
The DNA here is from genome assembly GCF_051106095.1 of Pogona vitticeps. NCBI lineage: Eukaryota > Metazoa > Chordata > Lepidosauria > Squamata > Agamidae > Pogona > Pogona vitticeps. The sequence goes on from NC_135790.1 coordinate 22,267,063, forward strand.
GCATATGGAGATTATTTAGTGGGGGCAAATTTAAAGTAGGTTCCTCTGCATAAGAAAGAAACCAATACTTGTATTTTCCCTTCATTGACCAATTAAGAAAGACCTTTCTGTTCTCATGGGCTTTTAGTAGCTACTGTAATTGCTGCTAATATTCTTTTATTGAATTCTGTTTCACTTTTGAGATTGTGAACATTTACAGATAATTACACATTTTATCGCAGTTTCTTTTTGTGATAAATTGTTTTTATTGTAGACTGGTTGGCATTTTTAACAGAAAAGGAACATAATATTATTTGAAATGAATACAATTAAAACTGAATGAGAATTTCCCCAAAACTACAATGGTTAAAAAAAAAGAGTGGATTTAGCTGAAGCTTCCAGAATTAGAAGGCTAGTCCAGTTTCTATGATATCTATTGGATGATCGAACTGATGTCTTAGTCTTTTTAAAAAGCATTTGTTTTACTTTAAGTGAATTCCTTTTAATTTTGCTCTTAACCTGAATTGACTTGACATAATGGATGCTAAGGAAAACTGAGATGATAGTCCATCTTTCTTTTTTTCCCCTTCCTGGTTCTCCTCCTCCTCCATCATCATCATATTGAGCTAAAATGTACATTTTTAAGATATGTGAATAAAAGAGATTGCAATGTACTGTATCAGACCTCCTCCATCATTTCCACTGTTTATTTTAAATTAGAATTAAACTGTGCATTCATAAATATTGAACCAGGATCCCGTGTACTCTCTATACAAATTTATTTTCACTTAGGATCGGTAGGAAACACCATACAATACATATGCCAACCCCAGAAATTCCACCCACTTATGGGAGTAGCATTTTGGAGACTTTGAGAAGGAGAAAAGTGCTGAAAACCTATGATGAACAACATCCTGCCCTTTCTTTGAAGCTTCCCATTTTGAACTACATCTCTGCAGTTGGGATATCTTATGATTTTATGCCCCCCCCCCAGTTTCCTAAATTCTCTACCCATAGAAAGCACATATGCTAGAGTAAAAGACACAGAGGCAAACTTTTTCCTGTTGTGCTGTTTTTCTGTGTACCTGCAAGTGAACACTAGGTATGTTCTTGATCTGAAGGCTACTATCTGAGGCCTGGTGTACCAAAGGAATGTTCAGCACATAAACATGGTGTACACAGGGATTCTGCATCAAAGATTTAGGGATTTCTTCCAAGGCATGTTGATTGGAAACATTTCCCTGGAAAGAAAAGAAGTCCTAAAGCCACTATCTGAGGCAGCTTTCATGTGCATCTCATTCTTAGTTCTTTGTGTTCTTTCATGTGGGGTTTTACCAAGTTGGTGTTTTTCCTGGAGGTGTCCACGTGTCAGGGCTAGAAGTGCAGTTACTCATTTGTGCAAAAGCTTAGAGTATGCTTGGGGACCCTTTATGACTGAAAAGTGATATGTAAGTGGAAGATGACTTTAATTGCAGCCTTAACAGGAATTAGAGCCTTCTTTGTCAGAACAGTGCTCCAGTTATGGCATTTGTTATTGCAGCAAAGCAACAGGGGGGGGGAAGTTAGATGGTCAAGGATACAAGAAACAGGCAGAGCGACAAGAGAGGTTTTCCCCATTGAGAGGATTCAGTTTCCTACTATGCAGCAAACACTTCTGATTTATTACAATTGTAAAGTGAGGGCAAGATCAAAACACTGAGAATTAAAATTATGTGTGGCATTACAAATGATATACAACAGGCAATCCCTCCTGACATTTATGGGAAACTGTCAGAGGAGAGGAAGAGATAAATAGACATGTCCTGTGCTGCTTCCTACCCCTCCAACACAGTCTTCAGTCATGGAAGGAGATAAAATATCAGCCATGGCATGCAGCAGTCAAGAATTAATGCTTGCATTTCTCTTTATCATCCATGCTTCCCTAAAACTACAAACCTAAGATGACATCCTGTAGAAAACTGTCCCAAAACCTAAAAATCTTAAGATGTACAAAACTGTACTAAATAAGACTAGCATTTCTGTATCCATTCCTTTAGCCTCTATCAGAAGATGCACAAGCCAGCCCTTTAGGTGACAAATTTATGATCAGGGAACGTGAGTGCATGTTGTGTGAAAGAATGGGTTGCACTCATTCATCCTACTAGAGATGTGCATGAACCAGTGTTTTGGGAGTTTCTCCCAGTTTGTTTACTGCTGCAGAAGGTGTTTGGCAGTTTAGCACTCTGCTCCTGTAGAAGCAGAGTCCCGGCTTCCCTGTCCCACCTCTTATGGACACAGCTTCTGAGTGGGCATCCACTGGAGATGGTGCCAAACCACCGAACACCCATTGCAGCGGTAAACAAACCAGGACGAACGGCTAAACGTCCCTACTTCCTACCACTGTGAGATGTTTGAGCAATCTACATGCTAACATCTGATCGCTACTCAAAAGTCCAGCTGAACTCACAAAGGTCAAGTCTTGATGATTTCCTGCATTACTGGCTAAAAAAAAATACTGTGGCTGCAGCATGCATGGAGATATCTTTGTAGCCATTGAGCTCTGGTGTGTAGAAGAGACAGCCATCCAGCATTTAAAGCCACTGTGTAGACTAAAATCAAGCTTTCTTCCTTCTCCAGTATTACTTACCCTGAGATTTGCTTCCATACCTGGAGAAACATAGCAAAGCCTAAACACCCATCAGGACTACTACTACAGTGGTGCCTCGCTAGACGATGATAATCCATTCCACTGAAATCACTGTTTAGCGAAATCATTGTCTAGCAAAAAGCATTTCCCCATTGGAATGCATTGAAACCTGTTTAATGTGTTCCAATGCGGAAGAATCGTCATTGTCTAGCGAAGATCGGCCATAGGGAAGCACTTTGCAAACCGCCGATCAGCTGTTTAAATAGCTGTCTTGCGAAGTTTAGGTCCCGAAAACACCCATTTTGTGAGTGCGGAAGGAGCTGTCAAAATCATTGTCTAGCAAAAATCGGTTTGCGAAGCAGGGACCAAACATTGTCCAGTGAAATTCCCCCATAGGAATCACTGTTTTGCGAATCGCTATAGCGGTCACAAAAAAATCAGTGTCTAGTGAAAAAACTGTCATGCGGGGTAACTGTCTAGCGAGGCACCACTGTACTACTACTACTACTACTACTACTACTACTACTACTACTACTACTACTACTACTACTTCCATTAAGTAAATATCTTAGGTCTTGTTTTCGTATTGTTCAAGAACTGATTTTTCCAAGCACTAATTCTGATCAGCATTCATAGAGTCACCAGCAGGTGAACAAGACTTTCTGACAACCTGCTTTGGCTGGTGGACTGCTAGCAGCCCAACTTTAGAATGAAGGAACAGGATTTGTCTTTGAGTCCTTGTGGACTGGCTATTCTTGAGACATGAATGAATCTATTCTTTCTCTTTGAGCATAATTTATTTGTAGCCAGCGTGAACTAGCTATAGCTTGTCTTTGAGAAATGAGTGTTGCAAGCCTTTAATTAATGTTTATAAAACACTCAATGATCCTTTGATAATAGATGCCTTAGAAGAGCAATGTATTACCATTATTAACAGTGTCATAAAGATAATATTGACACAGTCTTTGTCATTCAGTATGCCCCATGTGATCACTTGAAGGGGCAAAGAAAACAGCCTATGTTAAAGGATATCAAAAGTAGGTGGGAAAGAAATTATCTGACTCTAACTAACATTGAAGAGCCTAATTCTTTCACCTTGTTTGCTTTGGCAGATCTCCCAATTTTATAAATTAAAGTGTATTTAGTACCACTAGCCTTTAGAGCAGTGGTCCTCAATGTTGGGCCTCCAGATGTTACTGAACTACAGCTCCCAGAAGCCTTTGCCACCACCTCTGCTTGCCAGGATTTCTGGGAGTTGAAGTCCACAAACATCTGGAGGCCCAAGGTTGGGGGCCACTGCTTTAGAGAACGATTCCAAGATGTGGTTCCTTCCTCACCCCACTGGGGGCAAAAAGCCAAAATGGTGTAATTTTGCTAAGTAGTATGATGGCTCCTTACTGGATCTGGCAGGGGACAAACCAGGTATCTACTCTAAAATTAGCAAATAGCTTTCATTGTCATCGTTTAGTCATGTCCGACTCTTTGTGACCCCATGGACCAGAGCACACCAGGCCCTCCTGTCTTCCACTGCCTCCCGTAGTTGTGTCGAATTCATGTTGGTTGCTTCGCAGACACTGTCCAGCCATCTCAGCAAATAGCTTTGCCCGTTGCCAAACCAATGAGGACAGCTTGTCAAAGGAGCCCCAAACAATGCAGAGGTGATATTAAAGATGCAAAATGCACAGGGAACTCTGTTGCCCCATCAGTCCTCCAAGGGGGCTATTATTTTGTATAATCCCCCACTTTCCCCCAAGAGTATCTCTTCAGAATACCACACAGATAGAATATGTAATATAAAGTCACTTCTGGATTGGACCAAAAATACTATTTTTACTGTATGGTGTTATTTGCCCAAAGGTCTTCTCTGCACTTCCTATCTCTGACTTCCAGGCTCCCAAATTGCTTTGGTGGTCAGATTTTTATTGACGGCCCGTCAGGGAAGATAACAAAAAAAAAAAAAAAAAAAAAGAGCGAGAGAGAATAGAGTTGACAGACACATGTGGGATGAGAAAACCAAAGGGAAGGGGTAGATGCCCTGTGTGGACCCTCAGGGATGGCACAGAATTGTGATTCCACTCAGAATGCTATAAACATTTTTCTCTGACTATAAGACTAAGAATAAGAAATCAAATATCATTTATGGACATTTTGTAAGGACATCAAATGAATGTTGCATTGGGCTATGTGTCCTGGATTCTAGCAGCCGAAATATTGATCAAGGATTGCAGCCAACTCACCCTGGAGAGCCTGAAAATTGTAAGCTAGACATGGCACTGATTGCTTGGCTTGAGATGTGTCAGATCTGATTTAGTGAAATCCTATATCTGTAATAAGTATTGTTACTGAAAGTGGGGGAAAGCCTTGTACAGGACTGGTAGTAAAATCGTAATAGTTGTCTCTTTCAGTCATAACATTCTGACTCAGATAGTTCTAGAGAAACAATAAACAAGAGCCGGGGGGGGGCTGGAGAAAGAGTAGAGTGGGGGGGAAATAATTTTCATTTGGATTGCATTAAACACAGCACCAATTTGAATGTTTCAGTCGGCATCATTTGTAACCCAACCTCTAATGCATGCAAACATGCATGTGTGTGGATGCATAAACACAACTCTTGGGTGAAGAAAGAAAAGGGAAAATAGTCAAGTGGCTGAAGGACGAGGGTGTTGAGGAAGAAGAGAAACTGATTTTACCTTTGGAAAGCATGTGGTTAAAACAAGCTACATTGCCTCTTTGCTGGAACAAACGTAATAGAATTGGTTCCAATTAGTTAGAGAGTGCCCCCTGCTCCTGCTCCCAGATCCTTGAAAGAGGTTGCCAGACTCTTTCCTCACACTGGACTAAGCAGGGGATTTTGTGCCTACAGTTTCCAAAGTCTCCTCAGCTCAAGGGACTGAGGCTGAAATGAGGGATAAGAGAAGGGTAGATCAGCAGATAAACATAATGGATAAAGCCAGCCCAATGAACGAGAAAGACAGAGAGGGAGAGAGACACAGGGGGAAGAATGGCTTTGGATTAAGTTCCCTAACGATAAATTGCAACCCTGTTTCTTATCATTTGACATTAATGCAGCAATGGGCAAGAGGGAATAGCTGGTGCCACCTCAATAGGAACAAGATCAGTTGGTCTTCAAGGGCACCTTCTTGAATGTTTAATAATTTAGTAAATAACATTTTTGATTCTAGAATTTTGGTAGATGGTGGGATGGTGCTGACTTCTCTGTTTTGATTCTGAGAGAGCATTTGGAGGAAGAAAAACAGTATAGACATTCACATTTTTTATAATCTCAGTGGCATTGCAACTTTCAGCTGCTACTGCTTGGTCCTAGCTATTTCCTGATTGTTTCTAGTCTTTTTTCCCCCTAGCCTATCTAGATTATTTCTAGTTGCTATTTTTCATCTCCTTCCTCCCCAAAAATTCTCAGTTGCTGATGCTTCCTTCTGCATTAGTCCAAATGGTAACCCTGGTCAATCTTTCAGAACTATGTACTGATTTGGAGGATTTTTTTTTCCTATGATGAGTGAGGACAAATGAAGTCCAGTGAGACAGATCAAGTGAGGGCAGTGCAAATGAGCATGTGATCATCAAAATACTCAGCCTTTTATACCTTATATTTTACCATGAGGTGGGTTGTAAAATCCCTTCAGCATTGCCATTGTTTTATGGTTCTTTCTCTTGTGATTTTAAAAAGAAATTGAGAACACAAACATAAAGCAGGTGCAGTGTTTCCTGTCGTGCACCTTGATGCCAGAAAAGAACCTCTGTTGATAAATTTCTGCTGGGTGAGGGGAAGGGAGAGAAGTAGAAGTAGTTTTTGTTTTGACATTTACTTAATCTTCCCTCCTCTTATATCGACTTAACTAAAAAAGATAGCAAAACAACAAAACAAACAAAAGCAAGAACCTTTTTTAAAAAATTCTTCTGTATACTTAGGGAAATATACCTTTTTTTTAAATTGCTCTAGAAGACCCTCGAAATACAGGGTGGGGTCCAGGACATATTGATTCTGCCAGTGTCACAGTGTTCCTCTGTTTAGATCAAAAAAAAGACCTGATTTATAAACAAGCATGCTTCATTAAGAGCAGCAAAATAGGTCAGAGCCAAGGATGGACAAACATTGCAGGGTTTTTGACAAGTGTCTCACACAGCCCTTGGCAAAAAAGGGCCCAGCATACATATGTATATCAACTCTTGTCTCCTCATTACACAAGAGGATTTAAAATCACGAAAGTATTCTCCATACCCAGTGAGAGAACAGGGCAGGTTTTGGTGCAGTTGACAAGAGAATGAGAATGGGGATTAGATTTCTTTTGGAACAAATGAAGCAGATTTGTGAAAATAACACTATAACACGAATAACCAAAGGGCACAAAGTTGCAATGGGTGCTGCTTTATTGCATGCATTGTTACAGATCAGAAGCATTTGAGGATTTGCATCTTTTTAAACAAGTAGCCATCATTCTGCACTCTGGGAGTGGCTCCCCTCTCAAAAGGGAAAGGAAGCCCTAGTTATAGGCAGAGACTATGCGCACAAATTACAGCCAACTTTATGAAGAAGAAGAAAAAATAGCACTTCTCAAATTCTTATCTAAACATGAGGAATCTGGTGCATGGCAGACGGCTGGCTCCAGTGTCAGTAAGGTAGTAGATCTGGCCCAGATACTATTCCAAACTTTACAGGAGAAACATTGTGTGTGTTCTGTGCCATCAGTTCAAAACTGACTTATATCAGAGCCCTGTGGTGCAGAGGCTAAACAGCAGTACTGCAGCCAAAATTCTGCTTATGACCCCAGGTAGCTGGCTGGAGATGCACTCAGTCTTCCATCCATCCAAGGTTGGTAATTTGAGTATGCAGCTCATTGGAATGGCAATGTGTAGCCTACATAATTAAATTGTAAACCTTCCAGAGAGTGCTTTAAGCACTATCAGGTGTTATATAAGTAGCATGTTTTGCTTAAGCAGTGTGCTTTATAGCCACTGTAACAGGGCTTTCAGGTAAGTGAGATATTTAAGGAGTGGTTTTACCAATTCCACTCCCCCAGTGGGTTTTCATGGCTGAACCCTGTTTACCAGAGCTCTAGTCCATGCCTCTAGCCACTGCACCATACGGGGAATCCACAGGAGATAGTTTAATTAGGTGCTAAATCCTATCCCTCAAATTTCAGAGGTGCTCCAAAGTTCAGCACCTTGGACAGCGCCTGCAAGTCTGTTCACTTTAAATATGGGTACGGTGAAAAACACAATAAATTCCACTGATGTGGGAGGCAACAGATTTCACTCATCTTGTGGGACTCAAAGATTCTTCAGCCAGGAGTTGAGCTGAGACAAGCGAAGTCAGAGGTTTTCAAAATCCTGCCCTCCAGAAGTTGACAGATTGTTACTCCCAGTAGCCCCAATGAGGGTACAGTCCAGTAGCTTCAAGAGGGTGGCTTCTTTACCCACCTTGTCCTAAACTGATGAGAGTGAGGATTTTACTGAGAATTCTTTAAATTTCTAACCCAGAATCATGATTTTTTTGTAAGAGGCAATGTGCCGGGCAGCCACGGAAATAAATAATCCACTACCAACCCTGTTACTGTATTTTGCTGGTGTACATCTGCACTGGTCCTGGTTTTACTTAATTGCAAGACTCTGTCAGCTTCATTTTTGCTTCTAGTCACTTTCTGGAATTGCCTGGAATTAGACCCATAATGTCACATCATATTGTCAATTTGAGGCTGCTTTTGCGGCCATTATGGAAATAATCACTCTATGTATGTGAATGTGCAAATGTTCGCTTAATGGATAAGGTGCCAACTGATGACACTTGAGGGTTGGTAACAGTTTTTAAGCTTTGCAAAGTGCTTGCATAAGGCTTTATGCAAATGACATCTTGGCACGCAGGACTTGGCTTAGTGCTCTTTGTGGGTGTTGATACGTTCACTGCATCTCAACCTGCTCAAAAGAGTAGAGCAGATCAGAGTTTGGGAATGTGCCCTTTTTTTTTTGATAGGACCTCCCAGAGTTCCTCAGTCAGCATGACCAGACATCCGTGGAGATTTTGTGGGGGATTCTGAGATTTATAATCGAAAATGTAACATTTCTAAACTCTGAACAGGATGAATATCTCTCTGCCTTTAGGGTTGGACAATGGTGGGGAAGAAAACTATATATTTAAAGGGTTAGTGAAAGCAGCTGTGAGATCAAGCACTTCACTGCAAATCCACCTCTGTATAACTTTATTATGATGATTTTGTTTCTTGTTGTTTGTTCTGCATGGCCACTTCTCAACAGGGATAGATGAAGATATTTTGATGCCCGTGGAAAGCAACAAGATGGCACCCACCTTCATGATACTAAGGGTGGAAAACTCTAAAGGGCCAAGAGGTGTATCAACACGCCTCTGGACCTTCGAGTGTTGCACTCTCTTGCCTGCTGCCCTCCAACATATGACACAATTGCCTGCTATTGCCCATTAAAGGACACAAGGGACCTTCAGAGATCCCAGGCAGTCAGGGGGAAAATTGTACTTTTTTTTGAGAGCGGGGATTCTCAACGTCCATTGCAGGCCATTCTTTCCCCATCCCAAGCAGAAGGATATAGAACTAGAATTTAAGTCTTTCTTTAACATTGGCAAGGGGAAAGCCCCACTGCCCCTGGAAGCAGCTTGGTAGAGGAGAGAGTATGGATCTACCCTCAAGACACAGTGCTGCCTCCTCCAACATGGCTCAGCAAAATTTGAAAATCCCTGGCAGCTGATCTGAGAGCCATTGTCGACACCTGCTCTAATGCAAAGGTTGTAAAAAACTAAAATTTAAAAACATTATTAAAAAACTCATTGTTTTCAACTGTTCTCAGTCTTTAGTGTAGAGAATTCATTTTTAAAAAGTGATTTTACACTGGGCTCCAGTCAAAATGAATGTATGAGTAATTTTGTTCTATGTGATATTTATTGTTGCAATATAGTTTTATATTTTTTAAAAGAGATATATATTTTTTAAAAAGTCTCTACACCCTGAGGAATATCACCAGTTAAATTGAGGGAAATGCACTTATTCAGTAGAATAAAGTACATTTATTTTGACATTCTGCGATTTCTCTTTCAGTCCCTTTCTTTTTGGTGTATGCTTTATTTTTGATCTTCTGCTCGGCTGCCATCTCCCAAGACTTTCTGATTGAGGCAATGGCCTTCCTCTGTTTGATGATAGGGCTAGTTCTGGTTATTGCTTATACTTGGAAAATAAGGCTTTCATGTCCAGATCCTCTCCTCACCCCCACCTGTGAACATGCTATCTGTATTCAAAACCAATGAATGACTGATGCACTGAAACTTTAAAAGCTGCTTTATAGCAAGTCATAGCACTGGTCTATCAAAGCCTTGTGTTCACACACCTGACTGTATTCTTCCCTGACTTCCTGGGATCATTGAACTGGAGATGCCAGGAGTCTTCAATCTTCTACCACTAAGCTAGGAGCCTTCCCCATATCTACCTATTTGATTGATGCACAGTTTTAAAACTCATTTTCAATAGTTCTTTTCGCAAGCACATGAGAGATAATTGAACTAGTTGTTCTGTTGAACTATTGGTTGATGCCAAGGTTTGACAAGAAAAATGTGTGCAGTGGGAAGCAACAAAAGATTCCCCCCCCCCTTTGTCAGAGTTGTTGTGGAGCAAGAGGTTGGGAGTTGGATTTCCTGCTGTGCCTTCAGGGAGGAAGAGCTGGCCTGTCTCGCCTTGGGCAAGCTCAGCACATGCCGAGCAGAGCTTGATAAAGTTGCTTTCTTTGACTGCAGCTCCCACAATTCTCCTAACCAGCCTAGCCATTGGTCAGAATCCTCCAATGCCAGAATGACTTCACAATATGGTCTGTTTGTCTGCAAACTGAGAGGTAGTTAACAGTCAGGCTGAGCCTTCATCTGGTCAGGATGGATCTTCCTGTTATGTCAAGTTGCGGGTTGAAGGTGGGCTTTATGACCTGTTTACAGCTATGGTGTCATAATGGATAGAGTGTCAGGCAGGAACTTGGGAGGCCTTGAGTGAGGATCCTGGAGGAGTGGGTAGGAGCTTAAAAATAACTTTATTCTAAAAAGCTTCAAGGCCCCCTTGTACTAATAATCAACTACCCATTTTCTTTAAAGATGCTCCTGAAATTCTTAATTCCTTATTTTCAGTTAAGCTATTGATAAGAAGTCGGGTAGGTGGGACTCATTAGCCTGGGAAGGCAGCCCATCTAGGAGAAGGAAAACTTCAATTTCAAACCTCCACTGCCTTGTGGCTATATCCACTGATGGAAAAGGCTTCAGGAGTTAACCTCGAGGCAAAATCCGGAGCCAGAGTCCCAGAGGCAGTTTGTGTCATTCTGGCAACTCCTGCGACATCGCTGGAACCAGTTGTATTGGCTCTTGCCTTTCCATTGGACTATTTCAGTGATGTGGAAAGGGGGGATTTGCTACTTGGGTAACAGCCTATCCTCCATATTATTTTACCCAGGCTTCGTGCTCTGGAGAGGACACTCCAGCTTCACATACAGCATCAAAGTCCTCCATACACAGCATGTTACCATAGTCTCTCGAGACTGAAGGATGCCTATGAGTTTCAATAATGAAGAGCTAATCACAAGATGATCTTTTCTTCTCAGTTCCTCACACTAGCCTTTAATTTTGCAAAGGTCCATTGGACTGCCCATAAACCAGGATTCCCTGTATATTATCAAAAAGGAGTGCTTTTATAACTATACCTTACTATGCAGAAGTAAATATCCTGTTACTTAACTGTCTGGAGCTACAGGGCATTTTATTTTTCCCCCCCCAGTTGGTAGACATTCAGCTTAAAGGATCATGATAATCCCCCCACTCTCTTTTGTCTGGGCCTTCCATCAGTTATATTCAGAGTGCTCAACCAGCCAACTCCACACACCTGCCACAAAAGAAAAGGTCAGTATGACCGTCCTCATACCCACCCAAGAGTCTCTGATCAAAAAAGAAGGACCAGGAACCCCTTGCACAGAGCAATACCTAGGGCAGGATGACTTGAGCTATGGCCCCAGGCATCAGCATTTAGAAGGTGTGATGATTTGCAGCTAAAGGGCATGAATGGCCATCAGCCACCCGTTCAAATCAAATGCAAATGCAGACATAGATGACACCTTTATAAACTACTAAAATATCAGTATACAATACATGAGCTTTCATAGATCAAAAAAACCACTTCATCAGGTTTGTACCAGTGTAAAGAAAGGGCAAACACTCGTGGCAAAATGGATTTTGCCTGGAAGGTTCCTCTTAGATCTAAAGTCCAAAATTTCTTGGCAAGATGGAATTTGCTAGGCAGGTCTCTCTCAGTCAGGAAATAGTACGCTTGTCTAAACTCTGGGTGCAATTGCAGTAGGTTGGGACTGGTTGGCTGATATCAAACCCAAGTTTATTGTTATAAATTGTGTGCAACAGCCTTAACAAGTGTCTCACAAAACTCTACATGTCTCAGTTATCAAAAAAAAAAAGGGGGGGGGATTCAAGTAAAATTATGCATTCCCTCCCCGCTTCCTACTGCTTTGTTTGCTTTGTTTTACCGAGGAAAATGGACTGGCCATTGCCCCGTTCATTTTCTGTTGTGTTATCAAAAGTTCTGTCTGTGCCTTGAATTGGAAGCAGGTTGTGAGATTACTGAACTGAAAAGGAAGGAAGGAAGGAAGGAAGGAAGGAAGGAAGGAAGGAAGGAAGGAAGGAAGGAAGGAAGGAAGGAAGGAAGGAAGGAAGGAAGGAAGGAAGGAAGGAAGGAAGGAAGGAGAAGGAGAAGGAGAAGGAGAAGGAGAAGGAGAAGGAGAAGGAGAAGGAGAAGGAGAAGGAGAAGGAGAAGGAGAAGAAGAAGAAGAAGAAGAAGAAGAAGAAGAAGAAGAAGAAGAAGAAGAAGAAGAAGAAGAAGAAGAAGAAGAAGAAGAAGAAGAGATGGGGGTAGCAAATGACGGAGGAGGGCAGGGCAGAGGACAATCCTCTACCCTCCTGTGTTATGAAGATTTTAGATACACAGTTTTGATAAAAGCTTGCAAGTACTGGATTTGCTATCAAGCCTAATGTACCATGGCAGATTTTTTTGTCTGAGCTTGCGAAGGATCACATTTGCAGCTCCTGTGAGGCGGGGAAGTGAGCTCAATAGGCTATTTTCCACATCCATGCTCTATTCAGGAACCAAAAAGAAAAAAAAATAATAAAAAAGCAATAAAGACAATTATTGTGTTCCCCTTTTTCTTTTTAAAATCACTTTTAAAATGGTATAATGGATTCCTCCTTTTAAAAGTGTAGGTAACGCTTTGGAAACAGAGGCCCAGTGGGAGGCAGGAGTTGCATTTCCTGAATGTGTTTGTACCTGAATCTATTTGTTGCCAGCCTGCATAATTAAATTGTCGTCATCATCGTCATTCTTTATTATGCTCACAGACCAGCAATCTTATAAAAACATACAGAAAAAACTTCTGTATGTAGTATATAAAACCTTCTTTCAGGGTGATTTCAACATTTCCTCTCTAGTTCTCATAGCAATCAACAAAACTTTTGACACCCTGTCAGTAATATAAGATAATTAAGTTGTGAACTGTTCAGAGAGTGCTTAAAGTGCTATGTGGTGATATATAAGGAGCACACTTTGCTTTGCTTTTAGTTTAGTAGAAGTTGTAATTATCCAGCTCATATTTGGGCCTCATATTTGACTTCAAGGTTCTAGAGAGTGCAGGAACTGGCAACATGAACCAAGGTCTGTGCATCTGTTTTGGGAGGATGTGAAATAGTGTCTCAGTCATGCTGGATCCAGAGTGTAATGGAGAATTATGGATCCAGGCCATACCTGCTAAATTCTTCATTCTTGTTGATTTGTGTCATTTGAGCAATAGACCTTGGAAAGGAACAAGGCCTGACAGATCTTTTACTGCTGGGTGAGAGCAAGATAAGGACAGCTGTTGTTGTTGTTGTTATTGTTGCTGTGTTTTCCTTATCAAAGATGCCATAATTAGCACAAATTGTCTCTGCCCCAAACCACATACGTACTAGAAGCACAGTATGACTCTGTTTTTTTTTTTTTTTAAAAAGATGCAGATGAGTCTTCTAGTGCTTAGGGAAAAAATGTCAGCCATCATGGTTTGAAAGAACCCATTGTTCGAATGTTTGCACTGAAGAGTTATTTGAGCACATTCACACAACACAGAGAAAATAATCTTGAAACACAGTAAAAAGTCTTGTTCTCTTTGCCGGAGCACAAAAGAGAAATTCTTCAGTCCCTTGTGGGGTTGGAAAATGAGTCCGCATCCTCACAAGCAAAGATTAACATCCCTAAGCCCTACTGCGGGTTAAAAATGATTCCAATCCACACTTTTAAAATCACTTTAGGGCTTCTGTCACCAGCTGGCCAGTGCTGATAATTTGAAATGATTTGAAATAGGAACAGTGTGCTGACTTGCAAAGGGAGTTAACCCTCCCTGCTTCACCCATCTGCTCTTTGCCCTTCACTAGAAAACTATGCTGTAGAGCAGGGGTCTCCAAACTTTTCAGCATGAGGGCCACATCATATATTTTACACATTTTCAGGGGCCAAGGGAATACACGTGCACACACGCAAGCATGCACATGCATGCACGGACTGAAGCGAATGGATCTGAGCCTGTAGTGTTCATTTGGCCAGATAAAAACTCAAAGCAGGCCGGATGTGGTCCGCGGGCTGTAGTTAAGAGACCCTTGCTATAGAGAGAAGTTACATGGAGGCCACTAAACTATCTGTCATCCAGCTCCCTTAAAAGAGAGAGTGCATTTCTAGAAGACAGGGTGTATTGGTGGCTTAGAGACAACAAGCCCCTCTATACCAGTTATTACAGAGCATGAGCTTTGCCCTTATATCCTCCACGCGTGCTTCCCAGAGACATCTGGATGAGCAATACATGAACAAAAGGCTGGACTAGGTAAACCATGGCTCTTATTATCCTCTCACTTTGCAGGTGCCCTAGAGTAGGCATGGGCAGTGTACAGCCTTCCAGAGATTGTTGAACTCTAGTTCTTACCAGCTTTTGCAAGGCCAGTAATGAGAGTGGAAAATGGGAATTGCAATCCAGTAACCTCTGGGTCACAATTTCTCTGATATCTGTTCTCTGGTATTCCACACCTCCCCATTGAAGAAAATAACTATTCGGTATTTTAAAGGAACACGCTAGGTCAGAAGAAGTGTGCACTCAGTCACAGGTGAACATTTGTGCTGATCCTTGGAGATACTAGAGAGGAAACCAGGGATTTTCTAAATGCCAAGTGTCTGTTAGTTCTCATTCCTCCAGCCCACCCCAAAGCTTCTGGACAAAGCTGGATAGCTCAGTGGTTTAGGTCTAGGCTGGGAAGCCAAAGGTTGGGAGTTTGATTCCCCACTGGGCAGCCTTGACAGGGGCCGGTCTCAATGATCCATAGGGTCCCTATCAGCTCAACCTCCTTGCTGTGAGCTATGGCCTCTTTGCTTGGTATCATTCAGGAAATGGTGCAGGGGTGGAAAGGATAAGATATGGAGGCAAGAATAATATTCACATAATTGTGTCCATGGAATTACATAACTTGCAGCAGTTCCTTGCCGCTGATTAACACATCTAAATTTCCATATTCAATCGACATCGGTTTGGTGAGTTGGTGCATGTCCAAAAATTCAAGGAGAGGCTTGTTAATGAGCAGAGAGAAGCTTCTGTGAGTTACACCCATTTGCCGTGCATTCATTACACAAGAGGATTTTAGCCTGACAGAGAGAGCTGCTTAAAAAGTACAGATGATGTACACATACCTTGTTTCACTCTCAATATTCACATTTTGATTTAAGTCCCTCCTCTAGCTGTGTGCCTTTTCCAGGTGTCTACTCTCTCTTTAGAACTGCACTCAGATCATCATACTGCACTTCACCACACTAGGCGCCTTAGAAAATATTTACAGTGATGAAAAACAGAAGCTGTGGATAAATGGTCCTTAATGTTGATGTCATTGTTGACCTAATGTGAGAGACAACTGGAGGGCAAGCTTCAACCATCCTACATGGCTGAAGTCAGTTTGTCAAAGGAAAACGGGGTAGGGAGGGGGAAGCTTGCCTCAAGACGATAATTGCAGTGAAACTCTTGAAAAAGGCTTTTAGCAATATTGGTTTTGTTGGTATATTTGAATATGGTACATTTAAGCTCTCATTTTGATAACAAAATTATAGAACTGCTACTGGATCCCTTATGTGCTGAGTTGGAATTTATGCATCTAAATCATTAGAAAGAGGGAAAGGTGCATTACTGGCACACCAAATATTATGCCTTCTCAGTATTTAGTGAGATTTCTATTTATTTGGGTTGTTATTTACGGATAATAGTATGAAACTATTCAAACTAGATATTGATTTTCACCACTGGAGGATCCAGATTGTCTGATTCACAAATGTAAATACTATCTATTGGTCCACTTTGGGTTGATTCACACAAGTATATATGTCAGGTTTTGATTGTCCCATCCAGAAGAAAATTTGCCATTGGTCTTTGTGGAACAATTACCTTTTAAAATATACTGCCTGATATCAGCTTCATAGAGACAGTTTATAAGGTCTGAATTGGATATATAGATATTTACCAGGCTTAGTTTCACACAGAAGAATGAAAAAAACTAGCAAAAAGTTTTCTTGAGCTACAAGGCAGAAAGGTCTGTTCTGTTAATTTAGACAAAAGTTTTAGCATTTAATGATATTGTGAAAATTGAGTAAATTGCCTAGTAAAATGGTTATACCGTTGCATGGGCTTTTAAAACTCAGAAGCATCAGATATGTTGTTTTTCTTTTGATAGTCAATAGACATTGCTTCGGTGTTGTTTGTTAGTTTTCTGCAATTTGTAATGTCAGAATAATAACAGGGGAAAAGAAAACAAAGTACAAGTTCAGACTATGTATGTACATTTTATGGAGTTTAACTCCAATAACTAGGGAAGTGTTCTACAGCAGAAGATGACATATTTGGTTTATGGGTCTAATGGACCAGCTCCCAACCTTATGTCCCCAGAGGTTCGTGGACTGCAACTCCCAGACGTACTGGCCAGCACTGCTAGTGGTGAAGGCTTCTGGAAAGTTTAATCCAAGAACCTCTGGGGATCCACGGCTGGAAACACTGCTCTAATGCATTGTAGACCATCGGCTACATGTCACATTCTGTGATCCTTTCAGAACTTCAGCCGATATGTGGAAGGTCCTTTAATCTGTGACCTTTTGAGTTCATCCCTCTATGTTTGTTGTGTATACATATGCTTTGCTTCACAAAGGGAAAACTGTTATGAGTGCAGCCGAAGATCTGGAACCTGAAGGGTTAACTGTGGCTGAGGAGAAAGCTGAGCAATCAGAAATACAAACACCTGAATCCCCTCCAGATTCTCCTCCCCCAGTAGACAGGCTGAGGGCCAGGCTTCGAGGAAGACTTATGAGAAAAACGTCAGAGGATCGCTTGAAGGCTGCCCACAGAAACATCCGATCAACTAGCTGGAAGCCTTTTCATGAAAAGGCTTCCAGCAGTTAAAGAGCTGCTTTTACTATATAAACAGCTCTCAGATGGCTGAAAATCCGTGGAAGCAACAAGTCAAGCCTCTGGCTTGCATCTACGCACCTGACCACCTTGAACCTTGTTCCTTGGACTCTTGGCTTTGGACTGACCCTAGACTACGTTGTGTGTTTTGGCTTTGGACTCCAACCCTGGACTATGTTGTGTGAGTTGGCTTTGGTATTTGGATATCGGCTCTGCATTCCCTGAATTCCTGACATAGGACTGGCTTATCGGACTCTGCTGTTGTAACCGCTGGGAACGTGACAAAAACACAATAGTTTTTCACAGAGATATTCTGTGTAAATGGCAGAAATCTTGATGCCCCGAAAGCATTCACTGGCTCATTCAAATGTTGGAGGTGGAATTATCATGTGGGGTTAGTAGATTCCCAGTAGGTTGTCTAAAGATGGCCCCCTTTGTTGGGAACTGGCAATTTGATGCAGTTTTTTTCCATCCCTGGTGGGAACCTGTTCCAAATATGTATGTTCTAAAGAGCTAATGGAGATGATTGCCATTCCAGACTACTGTATTTTTCTGTGTATACAACCCCCAATGTGTAGAACGACCCCCTAATTTTGTCCCTTACCGGAGGTGGAGGAGCAGTCAATGGGCAGCCACGAGGGGCGGCCCAGCGTGGCTGCTCCTCCACCTCCGTCTCCTGCTGCTGCCGCCTCCACCACCCGATTGCCTCCTCCAGTGCGACTGCCAGGTTTCGCCTCCAGCTCACGTTGCCGTCTTGTCCCCTGCCCGAAGGGAGCCCACGAGTGGCACTGGAGGAAGCGATTTGGTGGCAGAGGCAGCAGGAGGAGGAGGCAGAGATGGAGGCAAAGGAGCAGCCTCACTCAGCCGCCTCTCGCCACTGCCCATTGACTGCTGCCGCTGCCACCAGATCTCCCCCTTCAGTGCCACTCACAGGCTCCCTTTGGGCAGGGGACAAGGTGGTAATGTGAGCTGGAGGTAAGCCCTGGCATTCACACAGGAGGAGGTGATTGGACAGCAGTGGCAGCAGTCAATGGGCAGCCGTGAGAGGTGGCTGAGCACGGCTGCTCCTTTGCCTCCACCTCCGCCTCCTTTCATGTACAAAACTACCCTCAGTTTTTCCTCTAATGATATTAGGAAAAAGTGTCATTTCATACATGGGAAAATATGGTAAATAAATAATAAAATTTCACGTTGTGTTTATTCTAAAAATGAAATGTGCTCTTCCAAAACTAATGTATTTAGTTGAGACATTTCTTGCTCCCTACGATTTCCTTCTCCTATTCATGTCATGTTAGATTTTGCACATCTTCCTTCTCCTATTGACTACTGTATGTGTTACACTGTGCATTTTCTGCTTTGGTATAGTCTGGTGAAATTTTTGCTGGTTACCAGTGGTGAAATAGAGAACATTTTAAAAAAAATGTTTCTGATGTTATTTGTCTAAAATTAGCTGTTTCTACAAAGAGTTCCTGCCAGTAAGCTCATTCATTAAAATATTAATGGAAAGCAAACATGGAAAGGAGGCAGAAATTCAGCTGATGCAAATTTGTTTTAAAAGAGCAAACAAATATTATCTAAAAGAGCACCCACACTACACATGGACACAATTATTCACCTTGGTCCAGGCTAAGGAAGGAAAGGAACCATCTCTGTATTCAAAGATTAACAGTAGCAACCAATCTGGATACATCATTTCATAATGAAGTAGGTTAGTAAACGTGTGTGAACGAAGATTAGTGTAGGAGTGGTAAATATCAGCCGTGCTGAGGGCAATTTATTTTTATTTACTTATTTTACTTATTTATACACTGCTTTTCTCCCCATAGGGGACCTTATTTTCAGACCGAGCAGCAGCAGTCTTGAAATCTGAAGAGGTATAATTAAAGGGGGAGGGACACAGCCAAAAAGGTTAATTTAGATAGTTTTTTCCCCTCTATATGTGATATAGAGGAATTTTTGGAACTTTTAAGGAAGTTTTAATGAAACTTTTTAAAAATGTAATTTTTCCCTCAGGAGAGTCATAATCAAGCTCCAGCTGATCAAATACTTAGTTCACTCATTTTTTAAAAAACAGATGGTCATTATCTAGATGGGCTTTCTTAACTGAAAATGGTCCCTTTTTGGGACCTATATATGAAATATATATTAACATTTGTCCCCATCAAAAATGACATAAATGTCCTCTATGGGAGACTTGATGGGGGGAAAAAATCAAAAACATTATAAAAAAAATGGGGAGGTATGATGCTGGTGGGTCCCAGAGTTACTGTGGCTACATTTTTTTAATACAACACATGGGATGCATGCTGTCCATCCTTGATTTAGTTGTGAGTTGCTGCTTTTGACAGTGAAAGGTTTTGTGCCTTTTACAGTGAGATGACAGACAGAAAGTCAACAGATAAAGCCATTCTGCTTGCTGTAGCTGCATGCTGGGAAATATTTAGCCTTGAGAAAAGAACACTGAGGGGAGCTATGAAATCACTTTTCAGGTACTTGAAAGGTAGTCATACAGAGGAAGGGCAAGATCTGTTCTTAGTCATCCCAGAGTTCAGGTCAGGTCATGATAGGCTCCAGCTACAGGAAGACAGATTTAGGCTGAATATCAGGAAAGAACTTCCTAACTGTTAGAGCAGTACAACAATGGAACCAGTGACCTCAGGAGATGGTGAGGACTCCAATACTGGAAGGGACGTGGTGGCGCTGCGGGCTAAACCGCAGAAGCCTGTGCTGCAGGGTCAGAAGACCAAGCAGTCGTAAGATCGAATCCACATGACGGAGTGAGCTCCCGTTGCTTGTCCCAGCTCCCGCCAACCTAGCAGTTCGAGTGCATGTAAAAATGCGAGTAGATAAATAGGGACCACCTCGGTGGGAAGGTAACAGCGTTCCGTGTCTAAGTCACACTGGCCACATGACCACGGAAGATTGTCTTTTTTTTCTGATAAATGGATGAAACAATTTGTCAATTTGGTTTTTTTTAAAAAAACTTTGGAACCCTATAAAGCAGCCTACAAGAACCCAGAGACACCAAATTTGCAGGGAATCTTCCCCCCGGATTCTTCTCTACATTCCGTCCAAGTTTGGTGAAGATGGGGTTTCAGACATCCAGGTTATTAACCCCCAAATAGATCCTCCCCTGGAAAGTGCCCTTTAGCAGCTGGCTTGGGGAAACCCAATCTTCACCAAATGTGGAGGGATTGTAGAGGAGAGTCAAAAGAAGCTTCCTTCCATTTTTATCTGTCTCTAGGTACCTGGGGGGGGGACACTGTTTTACATCTTAACAACTTAACGAATCAAAAATCATTAAACATTCATTGATTCGTATTTGTCAGGGACATTGATTCGTATGAATATGAATGGACAAATTAATAATTTTTTAAAAATGCATTTGGTGATTTGTTTTTTAATTCATGCCCATCTCTACGATGCATCATTAAGTCCATCCACATTCAAGGAAGCACAGTGGGGGAATTGAACTCCCAATGTCTGGCTCCATAGCCAGATAGCTAAACCACTGAGCTATCCAGAAGTTTTATACTATTAATAATCTTAGAACTGCTGTAACACTTGTACCAAGATCTCATTCTGAAGTCCCAGTCATCATGAAATCAGTCCCCCCCTCCAAAAGCTGGATGGATTTGAGAGGACAGTACAATCAGCTTCCTCGCTCAGCCCAAACCTACCTTCCTCATGACATGATTGGGGGCTATGCTCACATACATTCCCCCTATTGACTCTAGCATGTTTGTGTATTTCCCACACACACACACACACACTTCTCTATGCAGTATATTTTACTATCCATATTTCTTAAAAGCATATACATGACTTCATCTGCAGGTAGTTCTCCAAAATGTATTGCAAGCCTCAGAAATGCACAGGTTTCTGAGGCAGAGTATGTTTCGTTTCACAATGAGACCCAGGAGCTGCGAAACTGAGAATTTCAGTAAGAATCTCAGAAACAATGAAATTGTTTGCCTTTACTATCTGAACTGTCCTACCATACCCCACCTCATGGCATAGACAGAATCATCTACCCAAATGCCTGTGGTGACTTGGGCTGGCTGTGTCGGGGGGGGGGGGGAAGACAGCCAAGTACCCATGGGGAGTTTCCGTTTTTAAAATGAAATCTTTAAAAACCGGGGAATCGTACACGACTGACCTCAATGTTCTTCAAAAACAAATCATGTAGGTACGTGACGGTGAAGTATAGGTCCTTTTGCAAATGGAATTCAGCAACTGCAGCACTGATTATATACACAACATTCAACATAAAGGAACAGCCTCTGCCTTTTTCCGTTGCCTCTCTCAGTTCCATGAAAACTGCATCTCATAAGAGCAGGGAGAGCTATAAAGTGCTTGGCAGGCGGCAGCATTTAGTTTTTATTTAGCGGATGATTAAAAGAATATGGATGAATAAAGGCATCTATCTGCCTCTAACTTTTAAGCACCTTTGAATTGTTCTCATGTTATGGGGTCAGATATCTCTAGAAGCATGTGTGTGCCTGTAAATCCTTTTGGTCTCCTCCTGTCACACCTGCTGCTGATCTTCATTCTCCCCCCCACCCCACCCGCCCCCAGCTCCTAAGGATCAGCAGCAGTAAAGATGAATGGCGCTAGTGGTCCCTTGGGAGGGAAAGTAGAGAGGAGGGGGAGGCGGTTGACCGCGTTGTTAAGCCAGGCCTTGTAAACGTACCAAGACCATTTAGGTTTTCAAGACGAACTAGGCCAACTCTCTCTCTCTCACACACACACACACTCCCTCTCTCTTTCCCCCCTTTTCATTGCAGGCCAGGCTGCTGCACAGTTTTACAGGGCCATAAACGCCCTGACAGGAGTCATAAAAGCTTCCAATTGCACTGCACATAGCTGTGGAGTATATTTTAAGGGCCCCTGAGTTTTCATTTTGCTGCTTTTATGGGGCCTCATAAAAGCCTCGGCGAGGCATGGCTTCTGATTGGCTTGTCAGGGGGCGAAGGTAGTTAAAATTACAGCCACAGACAAATTGTTTCAGCCCAGATATATCAGAAATTTTGCATGCGGTAGGGAGGAGTTTACACTGCACCCCGTGGCGCCCTCCTGTGTTCCAGTTTGCAAACAGTCACATCTAGACTTCTCTTGGAAGAGCAAGGGTATTGTTACCTGTGGGTTCCACCAGGTAGGTAGGAAAAGGAGGGTCTTTGAGCAAGGCAAGATCACTGCTTTGTTTGTCCTTGCAGCAAACAGGGATATGATGAGCACTTGATTTTTTTCCCCTTCTTCTTTCAATTTTCTGAGTCTCACCAAGCCAAGACTGCCTACCAAGATTTCCCCCTACACTAGCAAGGTTGTCCGGCTTCCCAAGAAAGCAGCCCTACAGCCTGGTCTCTGGAGCCCAGTTTCGTATTCAGCTCCTGCTCTTCCTCCATTATTCACATTTTGTTCCATGTAGGAACCTGCCAAATTCTGCCCAGCTTAATGAATTTTCCAAAGATTCCTGTGCAGGAAAGATACTGCTCTGTAAAGGAACTGTAACAGTCCTGTGCAGCTTGGAAGGTTTTTTTTCCCTGCCCTTCCTAGGTGTTCAGGAAAGATGCCATTCAGTGCAGGATAATAACCCTGCAATTTGTTTTCCAGAAGACTGTGGAACTTCTGAGAAATCCTGCAAGATTTCCCACGAGAGTTCTCAATCAATCAATCAATAAAGCCACACACCGAGCAATCTCCTCCTTAGTAGGGAGGTTGCATAGCTTAGCAGGGGAGCACACGATTTACATGCATAATGGCACAGCCTCAATCTCTGACATTTCTAGACTGACAAAGAGTCTCTGTCTGAGACCTTGGAACACTGCTGTCAATTAGAGCAGCCAATCTGAGTAACAATATTCTGCATTAAATAATACCTTCATTGAGTCACTAAATTTTTACAAACATGGCAAGAGATTGAATTCTCCATAATCTTTTATTTAGATGATATAAACTGTGGAGATTGAGGGAAGGAAAAAAAATAGCGGGTGGGAGAGAAAAATCAAGCCAGAGCTAATGGTCATGCTTCTCAGTCTGATTTTAACCCTGTGGGTATATCCATTCTGGGCCAAACTTGGGTAAATGGGCTGATGGTTTTGCTTTGTTGTACAGCAGCTTCATCCTAGATGTGGATGGAGAAGGACTACTCTCTGCTTTGATTAGATAAATTAAGCAGTATCTAAACTGGAGGTGGCTGATTGCATCCCCAGGTCCCTCTGTAGTCTCTTCCCGATCTTGGTTTTCCCAAACTTTTATGGTGGGCCATGCTATATAATAACTAGAGTTGAGGACAATTTTTTTTAAAAAAAAAAAATGGTGATTCGTTTTGAGCCATTATTCGTCAAGGTTAACGGATCAATGAATACGAATATACAAATATTCATCGACAAATTGATATGTCGATTTGTCTGTACTTTAAATGGCTATAACACTGGCCCCAACTATCCAGAGACACCAGGGAAGCTTCCTTGGATGCCTTTCTACAACTCTTGAAAGTTTGGTAAACATTGGATCATGGAACCTCGAATTATATAGTTACAAAGAGGACCCCCCCAGGGAAGTTCCCCCCAGGTACTTAGAGACTACAGAATCACAATGAAGCTTCCTATGTCTTTCCCCAACATCCCTGCCAACTTTGGTGAAGAATGGATATCGGACATTCGAGTTATTCACCCACAAATTGGATCCTCCAAGGAGTGTTTACCACACGGCACAGGAGCCCATTCTGCCTACTGGCCACCGATCAGCTGAGCCAATAGGCAGCCATCCCCCCACATAGCCAGCCACCCAAACAGACTATCCCACACCCCCTTCCTTTCCCTACCTTAGCCCTCACCCCACTCCCATCAACACCCTGTTACCTTAATAGCTGGGGCCGAGGTCTCCATCAGGTGTGTAAAAAGGGAGACTGGCTGCCCTTTGCAAAATCTACATCTCCTTTTCACCAACTGCAGGTGATGCTGTCCTGTCCCTCCAGCACTGCCTGGGGGCCGTACAGAGATGGATGCAGGAGAATGGGCTGAAGCTGAACCCGGACAAGACAGAAGTTCTGAGGGTGGGTAGCCCTGTGGATGGTGGCTTGGGGGGGTGGCCTGGCCGCGAAGAGTGGGGTCCACAGCCTAGGGGTACACCTGGACCCGACGCTCACCATGGAAACGCAGGTGGTGTCGGTAGTCCGCACCACCTTTTTCCACCTTTGGCGGATTGCCCGGGTGCGGCTACCTAGACATGGGGCCGCTCACTACCTTAGTACATGTGCTCCTAATCTCTAGATTAGACTACTGTAACACGCTCTACGTGGGGCTCCCTTTGAAGCTGATGCGGAAACTTCAGGTGGTGAAGAATGCAGTGGCCAGACTCCTTACTGGAGTGAGAAAATACCAACATATCTCTCCTACTCTGGCCATGCTGCACTGGCTGCCCATCCATTTCCGCATTGACTTCAAAGTGTTAATGCTTACATATAAGGCCCTAAAGGGAAAGGAAGGGGGTGGGAGGTAGGTTGTGGTATTGGGTGGCTGTGTGTGGGGAGTGGCTGTCTTTCTGCCACTGATCAGCTGATCGGAGGCCAGTCGGCAGAATAGTGTTTTTGTTTTTTAAATACAAAGGACAAATAAAAACGGGTAAATATTCATCCCTTTGTATATGTGGGGGGTCTTTGGAACCCACAAATATGGATCGATGAATATTTAACGAATTGGCTATATTCGTCGGAAAAAGTGATCCATTTTTATATTCGTCCCCATCTCTAATACACTAATAACCTTTGCATTGCCTGCCGGCAGAGTTTTCACAGATATACAGAGCCAAAACACTTGACGTTATTCGGTTCTCTTCCTTGCTTGTTACAGTGGCCTGTAACATATTCCATTGTGATATTGTTATGGAGAAAAGCAATGGCCAAATGTCTTTTGTTTACTGAATATCTGGCACAGGAATAGGACCAGTTTTGAACAGTCCACAGAACAACTTGTTGTGTACAACAAGGGTAATAATAGGCTATATATATGCAATGTGGGACGTTGTGGTGCTGCGGGCTAAACTGCAGAAGCCTTTGTGTGCTGCAAGGTCAGAAGACCAGCAGTCATAAGATCGAATCCACATGACGGAGGGAGCTCCCGTCGCTTTGTCCCAGCTCCTTGCCAACCTAGCAGTTCAAAAGCATGCAAATGCGAGTAGATAAATAGGTACCACCTCGGTGGGAAGGTAAACAACGTATAAACAGGTATAGCCACGCTGGCCACGTGACAATGGAAACTGTCTTCGGACAAAACGCTGGCTCTACGGCTTGGAAATGGGGATGAGCACCACCCCCTAGAGTCAGACACAACTGACTAAAATGTCAAGGGGAACCTTTACTTTTACCTTAACCTACGCAATGTCTATGTATAAATGACACATAGCTGGTGAAACTCATACTTCACATGGAGTCAGAGAGCAGCTGCCAGACAGAACAGGCAACACCGAACAAAACAGACAAATGTCTTGGTGTAAAGCAGCCTTCTGTGCTCACATATATTGTCCCTTGCTCTTTTGGCATCATGCTTATTGGCCATGGAAATAGTTCTGTAAGAGATTTTGAGAACTAAGGTTCTCAGATTGTCACCCAGAGTCCTGCAGCTTGAACAAGCAGAAAAGAGGAGCCTGTAAAAAGGGGAACGCTTTGTGTTAGCCTTCCTTCCTTCTTTCCTTTTGTTCCCCTTTTGAAATCAGCTTATCACAGCTGGCAACAAGCTTCTCTTTCTCTCTCTCTCTCTCTCTCTTTTTTAAAAAGGAAGTAACTGTGAATGTTTTTGTTGTACATAAGATATATTTATCCTGTTTCAGTCTACCTGTAGCTTTATATGGCAATTATATCAACTATGACTGATCAAAGCATTTGTTAAAGATAAAACTATTTCTCTTTTGCTTTTGTTGCAGCCAGCAATGAATTTGAAAGAGTTTTTTCCCCCTCCCCTTGTCTAGGACTACATTTTCTTTTATTGTCCATGCTTGACTTCTCATTTTCTCTTTTCCTCCCTACTGGTTGCACCTGGCATGTAGATGCATCTCTCATGCTTTATCTGTCTGCTTCTCCATCTGGCTTAATCTTCCTCCTCCTCCCCCCCCATCCCCCCTTTGGAGTGGTGGGGAGGCTTGATCATTTTAAATCAATAGCCTAAGAGGAAAAAATATATATTCAGGATTTATATTTTGCTCACCTGTCTCCACCATATGGGGCAGTGCTTACAAGGTCATAATTCCATTTTCAGCACCAGAGCTTAACTTTACAAGATGTGGTGCAATCAGCTACCTCTGAGCATGTGCAGAATGCTTTGTCAGCCATTAAGGGGAATCATCTCTCAGCAGACCTGCCCCTGAGCTCACAGTCAAAGGTGTGATTTGTGATCCGTTTGCTTCATCTTGTTTTGCTGATACATCACCATTAAGGAAAGGGTGACACCTGCTCCACTTTGATCTTCAGCCCTTTCATTCGGTTCTTATTCGGTTTTGACTCGGCATTATAATGGGGCACACCAGCATCTCACAAGAGTGGGCCCTATGTAATATCATGTACCCTTTTTTTCATTTTAGTGCTTTTAATATTTGTCAATCTTTTTTAAAAAAAAAACTCTACAGAACTATAGCATTAATTAGTAACCCTAATCCATCTTTACCTCTCAAAAATTACCCTTCCTTAGCCCTCAGTGCACCTCCCCCCCCACAAAGCTACCCTACTTGCTTCTCAATCCATCTGCTGGTTCTAGAACATGCAGTTCTGACACATGCCGAAACTTACAAAACAAACAAGCGAATTACAGTATATAAACACAAACAAAGACAATGAGGTAATGGAAGAAGAAATGGAACTTCTTAATAGCAAGTTCTGTGTTTCCTCGTAGATCTTAGATAGTGTGTGTGAGAGAGAATTGGTAGTATATATTTCTTAGGTCTCTATTCACAAGAATCAGTTCCTGCTTTCTCTTTTCTGACACCTCTCAATCCCAGTCCCTATTTGGCCCATAATTATTTTTATCTTGTGGGGCTCCTTGTTTAATAATGACCTTGCTAGACCGTCTGTCTTTACGGGTCTTTAAGCATCTACACTTCAAGAGCCAGATCAGTTTTAGTGATGGGACTGGGGTTTGAACAAACAAACAAACACACACACACACACACACAGAGAGAGAGAGAGAGAGAGAGAGAAAGAGAGAGCACAGCACAGAGAGGAAGATCACGTTGAAATGATGATACCCATGTAGATTGGCTTAAGTTCAGTGGAAGAAAGGTGGGGTGTAAATGAATGCATGCATGGTCGTGAACACCTAGGGCACAGAGGATTATGACTGTTTTCTTGTGAGGAAGTACTGGAAAGTCTTTGATAAAAAAAAATGCCTCTGATAAAGTGGATTTTGACCCATTAAAGTCAATTAAAGACTGAGGTGTTATCTCTGTTTTTATTTTTTTAAATCCAAACAGCGATTCAAGGAACGCATAACATTTAATCAGGGGGGGAAAAAAGGTGACAAGAAAAGAAACAGAATACAATAACGAAAAAGAGAGAAATGAAATGAAAATGAAGAAAAGGTTGTAAAGATTGTGGGAATTTAAGCTTGCTTCTATTTTACAAAGAGCCATGCGTTGTCTGTCTACAGTGATAAAACCATCCAAAAAGCTTGATGTTGGAAAGGAGGCCTAATGTCAGCAGTCTCTTTATTTTCTTAAGCAATAAATGAGAACCGTTTTGTTTGGAAAGTATCTTGTCTGATAAAACTGCATGTCAATTTTAACTGAAAAGTTAATTTTTCTTTGAAGGCAATTTTCCAAACATGCTTGTACCAAGAATTTAAACCAAATGGGACTGCAGGTTTCAACTGTCAGGCAATTTCCAGTCGAGCTACTATAATAAATGATAGCATTAAATCTTTATGCAATATATTTTTGAGCTCATCAGGAAACAAATCTGGCTAGGACGAATGTGGATCAGGATTGACAGGGTGTCTTGTAATTCAGCTAATCTCTAGATGAATGAGAAAATTATCCTTGCGTACTACAGAGTCTTGCCAACAGCATGGCAAGAGTGTTTTATGTATGTGGTGTATTTTAAGTTTGGTACAGTACCAACAATGGAGCAGTTCTCAAGTTGCCTCTTTAATTTTAGAAGGCATGTCCTTCGGACGGGATTTATGCCAGACAGCGAATGACATTGAAGTTACATTTGCCATCCTATATCTGTTTTCCACAAGGCAGTAGGAGTAAACACTAAAGACCTTGGATTGTCTGGCATTGACTTTTACTAGGGTTGCTGCTGTCTTTCTCCCTTGCCTTTATCTGGCTTTTGCTGGAGGAGCCCGTAGCCACCTTTCACAGTCTTGGGCTCTACGAACCCTTGTCAAGTTTTGTACCATTTGAGCCACCTTATGCAGTGGCAAGACAGTCATCAAGATTCACTGTGGCACATAGTCCATATAAAATGGCAATGACATTTTTAAAAAGGCAGTAAACATTTTGGAAAAAAAATGGGGGGGGGGGTTGATAAAGAGGCAATAACAGTCCAAAATACGGAGGACAATTTTTATGTCATCCGAAAGCTGATCTGCTTGCACATACTATATAATTATATAGTGTTGTTCTTTCCAGATTGCACATAGTTTTGAGATAAATGTTTCAACGGCTGTGTCTAGAGCAGACACGTTTTGCATGTTCAAAACTAGTACTTTGTGAAAATGTCTAGCACAGAAGTCATCTTCCTGACATGCTAATATATGAAGAGAATTTGAGTACATCGGAAACCTGCCTCTCCTCTTTGCTGTTCCCCTTCCATCAGGATAGCATTTTTTTTCCAAGCCTCTATTGTGGACGTAACCTAAAATGGACATAATCTCAAATGACAACAGAGACACCATTTATTTATAATTCATTTAAAACATTTTTATCCTGCCTTTCTCCTTAAAAAGGACCCAAGGTGGCTCATGTCATTAAAAAGACAATATTTAAAAACTAAAAACAATGAATATACAAGTATTTTTTTAAAAAAAACAAGCATATAAAAAAACAGTAAATAAAGTCCATCCTTAAAATGTTTCAAACAAAAGCAAAACAGTCCATTTAGAAACTCCTCTCAGACCACTTGCTATTAAGAGAAAGCCTGCCTGAAGAGAAAGGTCTTTGCCTGCTTGCAGAAGGACAACAAAGAAGGAGTCAGTCTGGCTTCTGTTGTGGGGGGGGGGGGGAGTCCCAGAGTCTGCGAGCAGTGACAGAGAAGGTCCTTCTCCTGTGTCCCAGGTAGGCACACCTTTGGAGCCAAGGAAAAGGCCTCCCTTGATGACTTTAATGCCCTGGCAGGCTCATAGGAGGAAATTTGGTCTTTTGGGTAGCTTGGACCCAAGCCTTTTAGGGCTTGATAGGTTAAAAGCAGCACTTTGAATTGTGCCCAGAAACGGATCAGAAGCCAGTGGAGCTACTGTAACAGGGGGGTTATATGTATGTTCCCTGTAACCAGCTTAGTTTATCAATCTGGCTGCAGCATTTTGCACCTTTTGGAGTTTCTGAACACTATCCAAAGGCAGCCCCACATAGAATGTGTTATACCACGGTACACACTTTATCCCACATCAGTTCTGTACGTCGGTTTCTTTCTCTCTCTCAGTGTCTCAAGATGTGACGTGAAAGAACATGATACTTATGAGATTTGGGTCCGAAGGATGGGGTCAGAAATTCATTGGGTTCTTTGTATCAGAGTCTCTTAACACAATGCAGAACTTATATATGTCAACATCTGAAGTCTGATTATTAAAAATGCCATACAAAATGCATATTATATAGAAAGGTAGGCACAGATGTACTCTACATTAAAACGGGAATTGCCTGAAAAAAATGCATACATTTTGAGTAAAGCATACCAAAATATTTTTTTAAAAAGCAATAAAAGGCAAACTCGAGAACTTAAAAATAAATTTGGGAACTAATGTTGGACAACAAGTGCAGTTTTCAAGAGATAACAAATATAATATCAGGGAGGAAAAGAAATTGAACAAAATCAAAGATGAAGGATGTGTCCAATCTTACTGGTCAGTGCTGTATAGATGCTGACTTGAGATCGGTTGAAGAGAGGAGGACTTTAAATGATGAATAAATAAAACATACATCTGTTGCATCATTTAAAATAAAGCTGTTTCTAATCCCTTGGCCACAAGATCACAGGTCTTGGGAGAAGAAGAAGAGAGAAGCCGCCCACAGTGATGAATATGAGAACAGCAAGGAACAAGAATGAAATGAAATGCAACACACCTGGGTTGCATTGTCATGCCCACATGCCTGCTATGTTGCCCATGTTACAAAATCCCACGCCATTGTTATACAGACAGTTGCTGCAATTGATGGCCGTCAGCTGGGTGGCATTCAGCAATTGTTTTCTTCTGAAAGATGTTGCTCAATAGCAAATTGTATTGTAGCAGCAGGAACATCAGTGAGACTATGGAGAGATCATAGCAGTTCAAGTTTTGTGGAGCTCAAGCGTCTGCGGATTTTCACTTAGCCAGAGACCAGCGAGGGTGAAATGTGATCGTGTTTAGTACTTCTTAGTTCTGCACAGGAGGTATTCTCAGTGCTTCTGAATACCTTGGACAGAATCTCAGAGCTGCAGACCTAAGTACTTGGAGAAATGCCCCATGGCTGTAGAATTTGAGTATCTAAAGCCTCTTCTCAATATGATTTAGCCGGCTTTCAAAAGTGACCTTACCCTTTCAAAAATCACCTAGTATGCTGTGTAGATTGCAATGATTCCATAAGAAGCTCTTTAGTAGGGGGTGTAAAAATGGGCTTATTTTCTCATAAGTTCCTTCATATTTCTGAATTAATTTTAAAATTTGCTTTGGAGGGGGAAAAAAAGAGTTTGCATGGAAAATGGAAGCGACTCAATAGTGAGGATCCTATTGACATTGACACATATTTTGTGGAATATGCCACGGCTAATTTCAGCTAATTGACAAGGTGCTGAGTCTTATTTGATTATGCAAGTCAGATGTGCCCCAGAATACTGCCAATTGTATTTGCAATTGGCTGCAGCAAGCTACACAAACCTTACGTAAAACCCATTTGCTCAAAATTACATGTGTAAAGATGCATCTTTTTTTTAAAGAGCAAAGTGTACTGCTTATATACCACTCCCTAGCACTTAAAGCACTCTCTGGGTAGTTTATAATTTAATTATGCAGACTACACATTGTCTCTCCCCCTAGGAAGCTGTGTATACAGTTTACTAACCTTGGAAGAATTGCAGTCTGAGTGAACCTTGAGACAGCTTCCTGGGATTGGATCTGGGTCATGAGCAGAGTTTTGGCTGCAGTACTTCAGTTTAACCACTGTACCATGAGGCTTCTACATTAGATTTTATTTATTAATTAATTTTTAAAATAATTTGAATAGCATCACCATGCTTTCCACCAGAGTGGTGAAGGATGTGACCAGCAAGCCTGTTTTGTGGCTCGTCTGCTGTCCAGTAGTTAAGTACTGATGAGCAAGTTCAAGGAACCAAGAACCTGCCTTTTAAATGATCCTTTATTTTTTGCATCAGACCTGGAGTGCAGTACTTTACTTCCAAAGAGAGAACTCCTTCAGAAAAATTGCCTTCTTGAAACCCTTTGAACTTTTCCTGCCCTAGAGCAGTTAGACACGCATCCATTCTAGTACCTTGGCGGTTGTGCGTCCTCTTTTATAGCGCATGGGTGGGCTGTGTTTGAAATGGACAGTCAGAAAATAATATCAGCATAGAGGTCTGGTTTCCTTTGGAGGGGCTTCCATGAAAAAGAGAAAGAGAATTACAACATGGTTGTTCTGGGTTTTTCGGGCTCTTTGTCCGTGTTCTGAAGGTTGTTCTTCCTGACGTTTCACCAGTCTCTGTGGCCGGCATTTTCAGAGGACAGCAACCTGAGTACAGGTTGCTCACCAGAGTACAGGTTGCTGTCCTCTGAAGATGCTGGCCACAGAGACTGGTGAAACGTCAGGAAGAACAACCTTCAGAACACGGCCAAAGAGCCCGAAAAACCCACAACAACCATTAGATCCTGGCCGTGAAAGCCTTCGCGAATATATAGACCTACAACAGCTTAAAGCTTCTGGGTGCTTTTCTCTTCTGCCTGAAGCAACCCTGTGAAAGAGGCTTCTTCGGCCACGAGAAAGCTCTGCTTGTGTCAGAGGGAAATGACACTAAGCACGAAACATGATTGCATCCGTTCACTTTCATTCGCCCCCCCCCCACTCGCCTTCAAGCCTAAAGAGGCCTTGTTCCATTGGAACAGCTGACTGTCTTCTGAAGGAGAGCTTGTTAATTTGGTAACCATTAGCATTTGTGCTTGTTCAACCAGTGCTCATGAATAATCTCATGCTTCAGGGCATTAACTCAGCCTGCAGGGGGACAGGAATAATTCTTCCTTGCCGCGGTGCTAATGTTGCTGGCAAGCGCACTTCATCCTTTTCTCCTTTCGCACAATCAAATAACCAGTAAGTAACTGCCACTAATCTGCTCTGATTCAGACCAATCCCTGGGTTAGAATAATTATGTATGTTCTAGGACGAAAGGGTTTCAAGACAGATTTAAACTTCAGTCGTAAGGTGACTGGCCAGAGAGGCTAAGACAGGAAGGAAATGTAGATCAAAGAGGAATAGGTGAACCCTGCTGCTAATGCTCCTTCCTGGAGTACCTCTTTGAAGGTGACAACTTGTACACCATTCACTCCGAGAGAGTTAGCATTATGCTGAAAGATTTCCAGCTGGCATATGCCGCATCTGCAAGGTGAGGGCTCGCGTTGCCTTCCTCCAGCCGGCAGAAAGCAGTAAAATTTACACCTACCCAGATACCTTCCCATTAAGGCTATTTCATTTATAGGGCTCACCTGCTGTCTAACAGAACATCACTTCCTCTAAGGCCCTTGTGCATCCAGTACATCGCTTTGCTTTATACCTTCCTGCCTCACATTTAGCAGAATGGTCCATCATGGACTCAGCCTCATTCATATGAGCATGTCCTTTCTCTCATTAAGGTGCATAATCGGTGGTTCTTCTCCACATGTGTCCCTGTTCTGCTGTATTTGCGAGTGATCCACGATCCATACAGACCTAATTACAACTGGAATTAGGGGCTCATGGATCTCCCCAGTGGCGACATTTCTGGATCTTCTGCTTCTCACTCCAAATGAGATCAATGGGCCCCCATGCTTTCCTCACCCCAAAAGGCCAGGCTTCTGAATATTGCCAAAAGCAGGAAGTTCAAGGTGAATTTGGAAAATGAAATTGGGAGGAGGAGTGAACCTCTAAAGATTTTCAAAGAAGCAAAACTAATGTAATGTTCATAATTTTCTGGCTGAGCCCCTTACCTTCACAACTTACCGCAGAATCATGGAATGCATGCGCAGACTGGTTATGCACCCTCACTGTCTTTCATGCATATGTCAAAACAAACAAATTGCTAAGGAGCTCCAGTGCTGGCTATTTGGGTGAACAAACAAAATGTAAAACCTAAAAAGGGACTTGGGAATGGAATGGAATATCTTGGAGTAGGACAGGGCTCAGCGGGACACCAGTCAGCACCTTCTTACGTTGAAATATCACTGCATGTTCCACCTACTTTTAGAGAACAACTATGTTTCCATCGAATGCTAGTGACATGTTCCCAGGCTCTGTTTCAAATCAGAACCTGAACTGCATTGGCTACGTGACCTCAACATGGAGCCTCTCTGAAGCTGTCTGTTTCCATGGGGATGAGATTGCAAGTGATTGACAACCATCAGCAGCATTGTTAGGGCTTCTTGTACGATTCAGGGGTTGCTGGCTGACAGTGACAGGTGTCCCATTTCTTCTCAGCTCAGATGTCAGTCCTTGAGTTCCCTTGATCTTACTGTGGATTCAAAGTGACACACTAGGGCCCTCCTGCCACCACAGTGGTGGCTCTGTCAAATGAAGAGAGAAATGTAGAAACTGGATTTCTCTCTCCCCCACCCCACCCCTCCAACTTCCATGAAGAAACAGAAGGATCATTGAGGCATTCTAGGTGATATTTGTGCAGCTGGGCGATGCCTTCACTGAAAGGAACTGAAGCTAAGCCAAGATGGATTGACGGATGGGGCAGCTTTCAAAGAAGTTGTTTAGGAATTTTCTTTAGACTAACTAAATGCCAAACCCACGGAAGTGCACCCCTGTTTTGAGTACACCCCTGAAGACTTGGACACTCCCAACTATGACATCCATTATTTGAGGCACAACACAAGGTTCCATACTTGTTTGTGTATGTGTTTTTTTGTAACATTTCTATCCTACCCATCTAATGACAAAGCACCATTCTGGGCATCTAAAAACAATGACCCACCAGCAAATAAATACTAAAAACGACAAAGGGGGGGGGGACACCTGAGGCAAGGGCAAACCTAATTCAACATCAAACTCATGGATCCATGAAAGTGTCAAAGGGGGAGAATATTCTTAAAGGCCTCTTCAAAAACCACTAATTTAACATATTTCCTGAAGGTCAGAAGGGAAGTCACATGGTGTAGATCTGCAGGCAACATGTTCCATAGTCTTGTGGCCACTGCTGAGAAGGCCTAGTTCCTGGTGGTCATTTTCAACCACCCACAAACCACAAAAACCTGGCTAGCCCAGACAGATGATCTGAAGGAAAGACATTTCTCTCTACTGAAATATTTTTGATGGAAGACTTTGGCTTTGTCCCTACTCACTCCAGTAACCGTCTTTTAAGCTCATTGTTTTTCCCCCCATATATACACACTAATTCATTAAAACATCTAGGGTTTTTAAAAGGTGGTCAGGACTTCATTGATTGACTGACAAGAAGCTCTACCTGTTGAAATAGACAGAAGGAGTGAAATCTCTCTCATCTCCGAATTCATCAGTAGATGGAAAATGGAAAGGAGGAAAGACTCCAAAGTGCAGGCAGCCAGGTGTGGCTTTATCTGTGAATGGCTTGATTGAGATTTCTGTATTTCATCTCCTGTCTAGTGGGACAATTGTTCTTTTCAATATAGGACTAACAGCACTGATCCAGAATTGTCTGATGCTGCTGGAGCGTCCCCAAATTCCAAATAGTTAATTCTCCTGTTCTGCAGTGATCACTTCCTCATCTAGCCAAGCCATGGGTCTTCAAAATTATGTTGATGAAATGCTCGGCTCAGTGCATTTCAGCCTCCTGAAAACAAAGACAGCACCAACAGGATTCAGATAAAGTGTGATAGAAGCCTTTGAAAACGGCCATTTGATTCCTCTTCAGACTTTTAGCTGGTGTTAATTGGATTTGTACGACAGAACAACATGGGATAAAAGTGGCCCTGTTGGGCAGGATCCCAGTTTTCTTCTATCATTTCCATTAATGTGATAAATGTTACTGTCTCAAATGGTCAGACTGTGTTGGATAATCAGACTGGAATTGGCTTGGACTTCTTCAACTCTATGTTGTAATGTAGCTTGATGTTAAATCAGCTTTGGGAAGGAAGTCCTTGGGCATGTAAAAGGTGTGATGGATAATAGGAGTCAGACCAGTGGGGACGGGGGGGGGGGGAGATTGAACGGATTCTTTAACCCTGGACTTTTTTTTCTTGGCTGCATATGGCTGCAAGCGCCATCCAACTGGTCAAAACAAATAATTTAGCAGCTGAAGTGTAGGTGGGAAAAGTTTCACACACAAAATACTTTGTTCATCCTGGTACATGGCAAGAAAATGCTACCCCCCTTAGGCTGTCGGGAGAAGACTAGCAGCTAATTTTTGCTCTTTCAAAACGTAGCAAAAAAAAATTGTGTTGGAAACCACCTAGTGACTTATGTGACGCAAAAGAGTCAGCACAAGTGAGTGTCACAGTTGTAAACAGGTTTGCCGGTGTTACAGCCAAAGTTGTGGGAAAGTGGTTGTTACATTGCTTAAGGTGTTGATGCAGAGTTTCGTGGGAAAAGGTTGAAACAGCAGTGGAGATAAGGATAAACATTCTTACATATCCCAATTACGCTGTTGGAACTTCCTGCTCCCATTCTACTGTAGGATCTTTCGATTCCCACTCTAGAATAAAACATGCCAGAGAAGAGTAGATAATTATTTAAAATACACACAGAGACAGAAACACAAAACATTCATTGTTCTTAATCTTGAGATGGCAGCACCTGATTATTTTTGACAAACATGGGATGCCCAGAATTTGCAGCCGTGCATGATTAGGGGTGAAACAGGTTGTCAATTCTCACTTTGCTCTGTCCTAGTTCTTCTGTAGTTTATTCTTGTTGTTTTAATTACTACTTATTTTCCAGCTCATTTTGCCCAATTAAACACATTTTAACATATATTTTTAACTTATGATGGATTTGGCAGGTGTGTTTCCTTTATATAATGTTTTCCTGCTGCTTCTCCTGTACCAAAAAAAAAATCACATGTTTATGTCTGGTTGACCTTGCTACACACGTATTTGTATGCATTGTTATGCTGAGAGTTATACCATAAAACTCAGAGAAGTGTGATATGTAGCAATTTTTTTTTAAAAAAAGCTGTTTTAGTTCACATATTATTTCAGGAAGTGCAAATCTGAGAAGTTCTGATGAAAATGTGAACAGAATTCACCACCATCCCTAAGCAAGCTTCTTAGGGACCAGAGAACTCTTCCCACTAAAGATGCTTATTATATCCGTGACCAGCTTATCCTGGGTGAAAGAGAAAGTAGGGTAGCATTCCCAATCCAAGGTTTCTTTTCCTGTAGTCCAGCCTTCCTCAAGGGAACAACTTCCATTAGATGTTTGGAACTTAGTTTTGGTCATCCCTAGATATTAGATATGGTGGGAGTTATAGTCAGAAAACATCTGGGGGATACTAGTTTGAGGAAGGCTGCTAGAACCCATAGACCATGGCTTAAATCTGATACATAGTCTAACTAGAGTAAACCCATTGGATCAATTAGATTTAAACTGATAAGTCTTGGTTCACAATAATTGTTTCTGTTTGCAATAACAACTGGATTTATTCCTTACATACCGCCATTTTTCACAAATATGACTGCACTCAAACTGGATGGATAGGTCAGTGGTTCAGATAACTGCTGTGGAGCCAGAGGTTGGGAATTCAGTTCTCCACTTTGCTTCCTGCAAGAAACCCCAACCTGTGTAGTCATGGGCAAGCTGCACAATCCCAGGGCAACCCCAGAAGAGAATGGCAAACCTCTTCTGATTTCTCCCTCCTAGATAACCCTGGAAAAAAAATCAACCTAAGTCAGAATTGACTTGATGGCACCTAATTATTATTATTATTGCACTCAAAGCTGTTCACAGAACAATTTGGATAGAATAACCATGATTGTTATATTACAATACAGTGTTTAACAATTCAACAGTTACAGTTCATTTAAAACATATCAAGAGTTTAAATGAGCATAAAACATACCAGTAGGCCAGTTTTCAATATCCGTTACCAATAATATCAACATTATATCCACATTAAGTAATTCATTCAACAGTTCATGTTGAGAAATCTTTATAAAAATGACTTGTTGCAGGTTTTAAGGGCTCTTTGGCCGTGTTCTGACAGTTGTTCTTCCTAATGTTTCGTAAGTCTCTGTGGCCGGCATCTTCAGAGGACAGAGGACAATTTTATAAAAATTGCTCACATACTGACATTAAGGGAGGAGAAGATAGCCAGAAGTCACTTGAGATACCCTACTCTAAAGCAACAAGAACAGACCTACTTCTCATTAGATTCCCCTGCCCTCATTCTGGTGGCAACAAGAGGAGGAATGGAAAGAATGCTTGTTGAATTCCTCATCCTCTTCCCTGTAGGCTGTCTAGACACAAGGAGATACTCTGGTGGAATTTTAGAAGTCTCACAAGTTTCCTTATTAGCAACCAAGAGTGAGACAAAGAGTAGCTTCACTCTACCAAGGTCTTTGCCATGTGTGTAAAAATGCTTGTTTTCCTTTTAAGAAGCAAAGTGTATGTACATTTTCATGCATGCACACATGCACCCCCCGCAGGCACGCACACAGAGAGAGCAAGCACAAAAGAAGTGATTGTTAAGAAATATGCCAATATATTTTTAAAAAAATGAGTACAGTAATTGCAAAAGAGACTTTTTTGTGAAAAATATTGTTTTTAATGTAAGGCGTGTATTGTGTTTTTTTTTTTAAAAAAAAAAAAACCCAGCAGTCTCACGGGTGAGAAAAAGGATTTTGTAATTTCTGGTGACAGGACTTTAGATCCATAACAAGGGGCAAAATATGGATATAAATCTTTATGAGAATGTGAAACCAAATCATTTTTCTTCTTCCTGCCAGAAGGCAAGATACTGTTTCTGTTTGTTTGTTTGTTTTGCGCAGATAGCACAAAATGTACAAAACTAGATGGCTCTGCCTTGTTGCATAGACTTTTAAAAAGCAGAAGCATGAGGTTGATTGGTTGTGACTTTTTCATCGATAAGCCAGTCTTTCTGCACTTGCTGTGTGCCTTTGTGCTTGGTTTCACAAGCAGGAAACAAAAACAAACTGATTTTGCACAAAGGACAATTTTAGTAAATTGCACAATTTTTTATCTTTATTTTGAAGAGAGAGAATTCCTTGTTCATCTGTTTGTTTGTTTGTTTGTTTGTTATCTTGTATTGGATGAGAACAATCTTACAGGTATGGAACATTCTTCTCTAAGGAGTCTGGATATATCACAACACAGCCTTAGTGAGATTGAGCAATTTGGTGAATAGTCTTCACATCCCCCACAGAAAGTATCTACTTAGGCAGATCTCCTTAGATGACATAGTGCTAAAGAAAGCATAATGGACTCCACAAAGCAACCCTCAAGATTGAAGGCCTCAATCTAAATTCCTATCCCACAAGCAGGGCTGGTCCTACCCTTTGACAGAGTGAAGCGGTAGTCTCGAGAAACAGATTAAAGATGTTGTGAAACAGCAGCAAATTAGTAGCCACTGAAGTTGTTGTTATTCTTTTTTTTTCCTGTTGAGGGAGTGGGAAGCCTCATGCGCTTAGTTATCTAGTGGTACAGTACAGCACAGTTTCTTGTTACGGTCCTTAGACCAATCATATTGATCTAGTGGCATTCTATGCCAAAGGAACCTCATGTGCTAAAGCACTGGTTCTTAACCTTGGGTTACTCAGGAGTTTTGAACTGCAACTCCCAGAAGCCTTCACCACCAACTGTGCTGGCTGGGGTTTCTGGGAGTTGCAGTTCAAAAACAAGTAACAAAGGTTAAGAACCACTGTGCTAAAGTATTTTCTGTGTCGAGTGAAGAAGTTTCATCTCAGTAGGAACCCCAAGAATCGCACAAAATCAGAGGCAGAGTGTTGTTAAGGGATTGCTACCTTGGGCAAATTGGTCTTATAAATGAGCCTTATTGAGTATTGCATCTTCAAATATTATTTTATAATAGTTTAGGCAATTGTTGATCATAGATAAAAGCTCCTCTGTTGCTCTCCTGCCTTTTCTGAACAATGCCAGCACCTTACAGTAGCGATGTGCCAGTTAGCAAAGGAGAGGCCATGAGACCGTTGCTGATCGAAAACTCTGTTCAGCCACTTTCAAATTGAAAATGGGAAGAGAAGTAGGAGCAAAGGGTGTTGTGTTTCTGCCAGCTAATGAAACCTCTCTTAATTAAAGCCGATATCAAACAAACACGGGGCTTTCAGGCTACAGCTGGGAAGAACAAGTACGATTTGGAACTGAGCAGCTGTGAAATTGGGCCTCTCATACACAGCTGGGGCTGAAAGAGCAAATGCTAGGGTCGATGGGTGAGGTGGGGAGGGCCTTGGAAGGAGAAAAGATCTGCCAGAGAATCAGATGTGGTTCTACGTTTCATCTGCAAAATGGTCATTCACCTTTCTCAACAAGTGGATTTAAAGACAATGGCTAATATTGCCAGACTCATATTTCCTGTGTTTGCATTCCTTGTTTTTTGGTGAGCTGTGATTGATATATGTCACATATAGCCATCATTTATCTAATTTATATCCCATTCATCTAGACCAAAGTCTACTCTGGGAAGCTAACATCACTCAAGAATAATAAAATAAAATAAAACAACAACATTAATACAATGGAAGATAGCAAATAAATTAGGTATTGACAGGAGGGAGGGCCTGCCTAAAGAGCCAGGTCTTGAGTTGGCTCTTAAAAACACCCAGCGAGGGAGCCAGACAAATTTCTGGGGGGAGATTGTTCTTGGCCACTGCCAAGAAGGCCCACTTTTTTGTTCTTTCTTTTCAGGTCTCCCTTGGTGTTAGGCCCCTCAGCCGCCCATCTTGACTAAAGTGGGTGATTCAGGTAGATCTAGGTGGGAGGAGGCATTCCGCCAGATATTGAGGTCCTAAACCGTTTAGGGCTTTATATGTCATCATTAGTACTTTGAAATCAATGCAGAAACGAACGGGCAGCCAATGCAGGGCAGCCAGAGTAGGGGAGATATGTTGATGTTTTCCCACCCCAGTAAGAAGTCTGGCCACCACGTTCTGCACCATTTGAAGCTTCCGCATCAATCTCAAAGGTAATCCCATTACAGAAGTCTAATCTTGAGACTGCAAGCGCATGGGCCAGAGTGGTGAGGGCCCCCACATCAAGATAGGAACGCAGCTAGGCAATTATGGTGTCATGTATTGTACCTAAATGTTGGTCCTCACTTATAAGCCTACATGGAGTATAAGAGAAATGGATTCTAAATTGTGTCCTCTTTTTTTGGCCCCAGATTTCCTATTTTTGACAATGCATAAGTGGCCATCCTTAGAATAACAGTTACAAATAATGAATTTAGATGTCTCAGTTTGGTGGAATTATAAAACAGATACCCAGTGTGGTATAGTAGTGGATAGAGGGATGGATTACGATTCAGGAGACATGGGTTCAAATCTGTATGAGTCATGAAAACTCACTGGGGTGTGGAACTAGTAAAACCATTCCTTAAATATTCCTCTTACCTTGAAAGCCCTACTACGGCCTCTACAAATCAGCTTCAGCTTGTCGACACGTATTAACAACAACAAAAACAAAAATGGCATTCTCTATCAGTGATGTCTAAGAATTCTGCCTCATGGTTCACCTCTGAGGAGTCCCATAAGTCTTACACAGATGTTGGCTTCCCATTTAAACCCTCAGAAGTTTCTCCTGAAAAATATAATTGAGTTTTTGCTTTCGGCAAAGTGTCAGTGGGACCTCTTAACTATATTCATGTTGAGTGACTGATGAAGGTCAGTAGCACTGGTGGGTTGCGTATAGGAATGAACAGAATTTTTTTTTTAAAAAAAAATCACTGTCCAGCATGGAATTTATCCACCTACAACCAGGGTTGCCACTGAATTTTGCCTAAAGCAAACCGTTGAGGCAAGTTGAGAGATTCATGGTCAGAAAAAGTATTCGAGAAATTTAAGATAAAGATAAAATAAATGTGTATATTTTAAAAAAGGCTAGCAGAATTCCTCTTGAGAGTTTCTCTTGATCGTAATCACATGATGTTATATACAGTGGTGCCTCGCTAGACAGTTACCCCGCATGACAGTTTTTTCACTAGACATTGACTTTTTGCGATTGCTATAGCGATTCGCAAAACAGTGATTCCTATGGGGGAATTTCACTGGACAATGTTTGGTCCCTGCTCCACAAACCGATTTTTGCTAGACGACGATTTTGACAGCTCCCGCTGCACTCACAAAACAGGTGTTTTCGGGACCTAAGCTTCGCAAGACAGCGATTTAAACAGCTGATCGGTGGTTTGCAAAGCAGCTTTTCTATGGCCGATCTTCGCTAGACAACTATGATTCTTCCCCATTGAAACTCATTAAACAGATTTCAATGCATTTCAATGGAGAAATGCTTTTCGCTAGACAATGATTTCGCTAAACAGCGATTTCAGTGGAACGGATTATCATCATCTAGCGAGGCACCACTATATTGATAAAACCAAGAATTGTAGCTATGGTGTTCATGACTGTCTATAGTCTGAAGGAAACTACTTGCTTCTGCCTGCTGTTCAGCTAAGTATTTATGCAATGCATTCATATGAAGTCCTGAGCTGTATGCAATATGACACAATTAGTCTGCTAACCCCACCAGTGATTATCTTACATATCTATGGGATCCTCTGGATCAATCGACTTCTTAAACTACTATCGAAATGTCTGCATCTTAAAATATATTTACATTAAAGGTTTAATATTATCAGTGAAAAGATTCACCGAAAGTGCTCAACTGAGAACTTTGTGTGTAAAAATGGGGCCAGAAATTTGAACATGGAGAAATACAGATAATTATTTTAGCTCTGTTTTCCACACCCACCCCAGTGGGTGAGAAAATGTGACAGTTTTACTGGAGGAGAGGCTTATATTTGCAGTGGCAGTATTACCATATCCTTTTTAAAAAACTCAATGGATTAAAGGGAAAAAAATAACACACTAATCTATAATAGCGGTCTTTTTCACTGAATACTTTAGATGTTGTGTCATTCAGGAATTCCGGAAAACAGTGGTGGACAGTACTGGAAAATGTCAGGCTTCAGGAGAAACCTGCTAAAAGCTAGTATGTTGCCCAAACTGCTATTTTAATAAATAAACAAAGATTGCAAAGCTTTAAAAGAGTTTCTGAAGAAATAAAGGTTAGAAAGAGTAAAGAAACATGCATTTGTACTCCTCATCCTTTTGGTTCATCCCTGGTTAATAGTAATTCTTCTGCCTGAAGAACTGTAAAAATGAATTCTGCTTGGAGAGAACAAAGTGAGGATGGAATGTGGACTTTTCAAGGAAAATGGCTATCTTGACACATTGTGACACTATATTGAAAAAAATGCTGATAATTGTTCTGTTTTGTTTTGTTTCACTCCTGCACAAGAGTTAAAGACCACTGCCTTTTTGTCAGTATGTAGCAGTATTACCATAATCATGGTGGAGATTTTGCACAAAAATGTAGTGTTTTTGCACAAAGAATCTGTTCTGCACAAAATACAAGGTTTTTTTTACTGCAAAATCCAACTTTTTGTGTGCTGACCCCCACTTTTATTATTATTTTTCATGCAAAATAGATACTAAAATGTGGACACTTATATGAAAAGTCTCGTTATGCCTCGCCCCCCTGTGGAGAGAAACATTTGGATTTTTCTTTTCTTCTGTACCTGCAGACTTGCAATTTGTGAAGATTTCTATCTCTAGGGTCAGGTCTCATAACATCAGACATCGTCAGAGAATACACAGTAGAACACCCTGACCCCATAACCCCTGAATAGATGCAGAAAGAAAGGACAGTTAAACAGAAAAAAAACCCCCTGCTATATATATTTGTTGCTCTTATCTTGGAAACTGGCAAAACCAGTTCCCATGTAACAGTTTAGCAAAGTTTGAGGGGGTGGGGGAGTGTCTAGGAAGCCATCTGAATGGAAGGCACTATATAAAATGTGTGAGATGGTTATTGTTATTATCCCCATCATTGTCATTGGCATTATTATCATTAGACCCCCTCAGTTACAGGCCAGCTGTTTACTTTGCTGTAAGGAAGTTCTTTCAAGAAGAGAATGGCACCCGCTGCTAAGGATGGCAGCCAAAGCACCCCTGTCATGCTGAGACCCAGTTTTGTAAATGTTATTTCTATTCTTCATTGACTTCCCGGTGCGTCCTTTCCAATAGCTTTGATTGCCTGCCTATTTCATTTTGGGAAGTCAGGGTTTTGTGCTCTTCTTTGATTGCTTTGATCTACACAAAAGGGGGAACCCCGCCAGCAGCAGCCAAGAGAGTAATAATAGTAATAAAAGATCCACAGGTTCTCAGCAGCCATGGCCCGGAACATGAACTTGAACTCTCAGGGGTTTTAAACAGAGACCAAAGAGCCCAAGGGAGCTAAAATTGCCAGTAGCCGTTGCTTCCTTCCACTTAAGAGAAGTGGAGGGAAGAGGAGAAAGGGATAAAATAAAACAAGAAGTTTAGCCTGTCTTAAACAGTTATTAATTTGACGAATCCAGAAGGACTGTAGCTTCCCAAGTATCAGAACCGTATGCCAAGGAAGTCCATCTCATGTAAATGCTTTTATGTGTGTAGCATTTCACAATAGGATTTTGTCCCTTGAGTCAGTACCTTGAAAACCCTCATGCACAGATTCTATAATTTCCCATGGTTTAACACAATTGTGCATTTTGGTATGTTCCACACCACACTATTGACTTCCTGCAGTGCCAGACAGGTAAAATTGAAGCATAGTAGCATTAGGAAGCATGATAAGGT
Organism: Pogona vitticeps; assembly: GCF_051106095.1. Lineage (NCBI taxonomy): Eukaryota > Metazoa > Chordata > Lepidosauria > Squamata > Agamidae > Pogona > Pogona vitticeps. The sequence continues at coordinate 22,311,406 of NC_135790.1, forward strand.
AAAGGTTCCCCTTGACAGTTTTAGTCCAGTCGTGTCTGACTATAGGCGGCGGTGCTCATCCCGTTTTTCAAGCCGTAGAGCCAGCGCTTGTCCAAATGTCACATTGCCAGTGTGACTAGGGAACACCATTTTACCTTCCCACCGAGATGGTACCTATTTATCTACTCGCATTTACATGCTTTCGAACTGCTAGGTTGGCAAGGAGCTGGGACAAAGCAATGGGAGCTCACTCCATTGTGTGGATTTGATTTTACGACTGCTGGTCTTCTGACCCTGCAGCACAGGCTTCTGCGGTTTAGCCCACAGTGCCACCACATCCCATGGGAAGCATGATAAAATGTATTAAATATCATCACAGTGGAGGACGGACCTCAAAAGCTGAACTAAAAGTTGGAAAAATTAAGGAGTTTTCTATGTTTTCCTTTTGCCTTTTTCTCTCTCTTTCTCTCTCTGTTTTCAACATTTAATTCAGCCCTGATCAAGGTTTAAAATGGCTTATGTGTTTCATCAAATGTCAGACCCATCCTGAATCTCACAAAGATAGGCCTTTCATATTTCTGCACACCACTGTTGGATGCAGTCGGCATTCTGACCCTCAAAAGGTCACCATCTTGCTTTGTCCAAGAGATAACATCAGTAGTAAGTAGGAAATCGGAGGATAACTATTACAAATTACTTGGTAAGTACTCAGCGTTATAGAAATACTTATTGTAAAAAGTGGAGAAACTTGGCCTTATGACAGAACACTTTGTCATTTACAAGCCTGACACTCTTAATTTTGAATGATGTGAGTCAATAAATGCAAGGCAATATTGTGGCTATAACGGCAGTGACCATTATTGTGATGTCGCAATTAATGCTTGCTCATTTTTCTTCATCCTTTTAAGGGCAGATAATTACACTTAGAACTTTGGCACAATAAGAATTCTCTGTTCTCCTTTGAAGATCTGTGGATATTCCATTTTTACTCAATAAATAACCTGCACGGCTCAGCTATCACTTTTTCTAAATGTTGGCATGTAGTTTAATTTCAAATAATGTGTTCTTCTTTGTAAACCATGGCACCAGCCCGATGATGATTTATAAGCTGCTCATTACTGATGCCGTGGACACTAGCCAAAATTTCAGAGCTGATAAACGAAACTGGTTCTTTACATGACTCTTCAAAATATTGCAGTATGTTAACAATAGCAGAGACTTTCAATTCCTTAATACTGGCAAATTCATAGTCGAATAAAACTTTACAGAGATTGGAAGCAACTAGTTACAAATTCCATAGCTACGTGTAACTAGTTACTTCTGAGGGGGAATAACATGGTTGTAACTAAGCTGTATTTCAAAATGGTTTCTGGTTCCTTTCAAAAAAAAAATTTCAAGACAATTAAAAGGCGTTTTGATAGCACTGTCAAAGTTTGTACCATTCTGTTAATCATCTTCAGTGGCAACTGACGTATTGTTTTGGTTTAGTCTGTGGTTTTGTAAGCAATTTCAGAATTAGTTATTAGATGGAATGAAATGATATTCCCCTACATTTTTCCAGCTAATAGCAAAAACACAGTGCACACAAAGTATGCAATGTTTGTTTATGCAATCAGAATATGTAACATAAATTACAACTTGTCAGGTGCAAAAAATGATTTAAAAAATGATAATGTCTGTGTCATTCAGTAAAGCATAATGGTCAAAATTCTTCTGGTTATTCAAACTGGCATGAGTGCTAGGGTGTAACTCACAGTAGCAAAGTTACCAAGTTCCCTACCTATTATCCTTGTTGCACGCTAGTTGTGAGACTTGGTGCATTGTGTGAAATATGAGCGGTGACTTCTTAACTAGTGGCAATTTACTGCTGTGACTTATGCTATTGCATGTGCATCAGTGCAAATAACCACTAGGATATCGGCCATTGTATCCAAAATGTAGATGGCACTTGCAAAAACAGGACGGTGCTCTGGCAGAGGTTGAATACAGATGAAGAAGGGTCCAACTGCTGCCAGCAGAGTCATGCGGCTAGAACGACATCTCATCCGGAGTTTCTGGCTCTGATCTGCTGCTAAAATAAAGGATTCATGTGAGAGAGAAAAATTGCAAATGTCATTAATAACAATAATTGTATGGCATTAAATCAATTTCAGGGTTGCCATAGCTTGCCCAAGGCTGGGTCTTCTCCCTTGAGGCCCAGTGAGGAATCAAATTCACAACCTTTCGCTCCACCACCAGAAATCTAACTCGCCGAGCTATCCAGCCAGTCTTGCACGTTTTAAGAGTTTAAATATTTTGCTTTTGCTTGTTTGTTCAAATACTTGCTTTATTATTATTTGATATGGCATGTGCTAGACGTTACATGTTGGATTTTTTTTTTCCATGAAATTTATATTTTGCCTTGTCTGTGAATGGCTTCAAGGCACCTTGCAGCAGTCATAATACAAAACAATAAGCAATAAAATTGGAAATGTTTTTAGGTCAATGGGAGGGCAAGCAGAAAGTCTTTCATGCAGCTATTGTTATTTCCAAACAGATACAGTGGTGTCTGAACCATCATCCGTTCATTCGGCTCTGTATCTTGCATATCAGTGAGCTTTGCTCTGTGGTTGATCACAGATATATATCAGTGAATAGTAAATGCACAGGGATATTCTACAGGTCCAATCAGCTAGGTTTGGATATTTTCAGAAATCATAATGAGGGTGAAAAAGAAACGGGACGCTTGGCAGGTAAGATAAATATTTTAGGACATGTACTTTGACCACGATGTTCAAATTCAACCAGTGCCCACCTGAAGTAATATGTTCCGCAGCCTTCAGTTTTATGCTCCTGTTCTGATTACATATTGATGCATCCGCCTGTGGGAGCAATCCTCTTCTGGTCCCCCAGACACCTGTTTTGGTTTTTGTTTTTTTCCAAACAGTCTTATGTTTTCACAAGCACCCTAAAAGCACCTTTGAGAATCTTTTGCATTGTGTATTGGTGCACATGAATATTGTTAATGTAGGACAGGAAATGGAACAAAGAGGGTTTAAAACACCCTGTAATTGAATATACTGTTTCAAAGAACCCATAACATTTGGATAACAAAGGAAATGTGTATGCAAACAAACAAATAAAAAAACCATTAAACGATACTTATAGAAACAGCCTTAGAGTTGAGGTCAAGTATTCAATAAAGTTTTGAGTGTTATCAAAAGGAGGGGTGGAGAGAGAGGGGGGGGAAGCAAAAAACAAAATGTGCTGCTTGTGTACCATCCCGAAGCACTTAAAGCACTCTCTGGGTGGTTTATAATTTAATTATGCAGGCTGCACATTGCTCCCCTCCCCCAAGCAAGCTGGGTACTCGGTTTACTGACCTCAGATGGATGGAAGGCTGAGTGAACCTCAGGCCGGTTACCTGGTATTGAACCAGGATCATGAGCAGAGTTTTGTCTGCAGTACTGCATTTTGCCACTGCACCACGAGGTGCAGAAAGTAATGTGAGGAAATTACTCATTTGGAGTCAATGGTGTTATTCAAGGTTGACCATTGCCTTTTTAAAGATGTAACATATATATTTTTTTGCAGGTGATTCTTAGAGATTTTCTTGTCCTTAAGCAAAAAAAAAAGGGGGGTGACTCAACACACTGCCAGCCCCCTGTGAGATTTTTTCATTCCTTCATGAGAGTGGAAAGATAAAATCACTGTCAATAATAGGAAATAACAGGGGTTATGCAAACAAACAAAGCTAGCTGGATGGCTTAGTGGGTCGGAGCACCAATGTTCACAAATCAGATTCTTCACTCTGGGAGAAAAGCTACCCTGAGTAGTCCTGAGGAACCTTTGCAACCCCAGTGGACCACCAGAAGAATGGATTAACAAACTACTGAGTGCTTTATATCTAGAAAACCTAAGTATTTCTAACCACACCTATAAGTGGAATTGACTTGATATTTATTACATATTGTGCAAAAATGTATTTTGGCCTAAAAAAACCCAACCTTTGTCTTTTTGCAGAACGTATATGCTTGTTTTTTACATAAAGTACAAGATCTGAGTGCAAGACATTTCTGTGCCAAATTAAAGATTTTTGTGCAGAGATCACATATTGTTTAAGCAGTCCTAAAATGTGAATAATGCACAAAAAGCCTTGTAATCTCATTCAAATGAGGGGAAGATGTTGATTTTTTTCCCCCTTAAGGGAGACTTCCACTGAAATCTGTCTCTAGCTGGACGCCCTGAAGTGAATGGGGCCTCCATCTATTTTGTTTCAAACTGCCATACTATGAGCTACCCATTGCATTCCCCATCTGTTTTGAGGCATTCATGCTGTGAGAATATTCTGCTTTACCTGATTGCACCTTCTGAAATCTGAATAGGCTTGTTTGATGGACAAAGGACTGGGGGATGAGTGAAAATCCCACTTCTGCAGTCCTTCTCCACCCATTGTCATGGGTTGTTTACAGTAATCAACAATGGTCTTTTCTGTTGGTTGTGGTCCTGATCTTTTTGGGGACCGATGAGAGGTTACCATTGAAACCAACGTGAAGGATATATCAGGGGTCTCCCACCAATTCTCTTCAGATGGAAGAAGCTACTTGGATGAGTAGTAAGACATTTCAACCTAATAAGAAAGAAATCCAGTTGCCATGACTCAACGTCCAGATAACCTCACCTGGATGACTGAGAATCTTCACAGATATACATTACCTGATGATTGTATAACAATAAGTAATTATTGTGTAAACTATGGAGTGAAACACAGATATTTAGCATGCCTGAGACTGCAGCCTAGCCTGTAATTATAAGCATTGCCAAACAAATTCCTATTGGTTAAAACCCTTCAGGTAAAGGCTCATAAAATCCTAAAAGGTTAGTGTGAGTGAACTATATGAGGGAGGGCATGCTTTTTCCCCCTATTATTCTGCAGTTGTGTTGTTTTTTACAAGAAATTGAGGGGTGGGGGAAAAAATCCCATACACTTCTGTTTCTCCAGAGGACATCAAGAACCTCTGCCATCAAAGAAGGGAAAAGCTTTTGTCTTGCCTTGCCTTTCCTCCCCCCTCCCATCCTTGAGCTTTATGCTTTAGTAGAAACTAGGGAGATGCATTGTGAAATGCCCCCTTTTATCACCCAAAGAACATTGAGGGAACTGCATCCGCTTTTCAGTAACTGCGTGGAGACTTCGATCCAGGCTTTTGTAGTACCTGCTTCTTGATTGCCGCAATTCGCCCGTGTTCTGGCCTTGCCGCTTGGATCCTCTAAGTCTTTCAGAACGTTGATAAAGGATTTGAGCAGACTTCTTTCTCATACCACCACAGAGGTGTTTAAGCCATTGCTTCCAGCGGCTTCTGCTGAGTTTAACACAGTGCTTTACCAAGCTTTAAGTGGCTACTTAGAGTTTGGAATGTCTTTGTCCTTTTTCAGGTATCTGATCACTGACATTAGGATACCATCTTCTGGCACACCTGTGAGGGGCAGGATCCTTTAGGAATGGAGGGGAAAGGGAAGCAGTACATACCTACTATCTGTCCTCCAGGAGAGAAGAATGGCTTTCTGAGGTGGAATAGCTACCCTTTGGCATCTGCATTCTGCAGTTGTTTCCCAGACAGGTAATAGTGGGGCTGGTTGTAGTTCTGGAGTTGCATAAAAGGAGGAACAGATGGAGGAGGAAGAGAACCCACTGTAAAAAAAAATATTTTCACATGTTTTTCCATGCAAAGCATTTCACTAAGACAATTCGAATCAGAGTACATTTTTAAAATGCATACAAATATGATCTAATTGCTCCATCCAGATTGGGTGAATTATAACCGGCAAATGTAAACAGGTGTTAAAAAAAGGTTCACCTTGACAATTTCTGCAGTCGTGTCCAACTCCAGGTGGTGGTGCTCATCTCCGCTTCCAACCCATAAAGCCAGCATTTGTCCGCAGACAATCCTCTGTGGTCACGTGGCCAGTGTGACTAGACAAAGAACACTGTTACCTTCCCACCGAGGTGGTACCTATTTATCTACTCACATTTTTACATGCTTTCGAACTGCTAGGTTAGCAGGAGCTGGGACTAAGTGATGGGAGCTCACTCCGTCACGTGGATTCGATCTTACGACTGCTGGTCTTCTGATCTTGCAGCACAGAGGCTTCTGCCGTTTAACCCGCAGTGCCACCACGTCCCTTGAGTAAACAGGTGTAACTGTATGTTATTCAAAGACAACCTTGATTCTGGCCTATGTTTCAGTCAGGGGCAGGAAATCTTTATTCAAGGCTCTCCTTTATTGTCAATAGATTTGTTACACCAGCCACTGTCTTTCAGCCTCAGTTTCCCCGTCTATAAAATGTAGATAATCATGACACAGTTCTTACTGTGGTCATGGCAATAGTAAGATTATGCATCACGATGAGTGTTTAAAGGGCTACATAAATTATTAATAAACACCAGGAATCATCTCCCTGCACTCACGTCTTAGCATACATTGCACTTCAGTGTTTTGCCCAGTGAAATATGTCGCCTTCTTGGTTATGAGCTGTCCTTTCATCAGCTCTTTCTGTGCCACAGTGACACCCTTCTTATTACTTGTCACGCTCCCTTTTAAATCTGCAGAAACTGGTATTTATAATTTACCACCCAGAGCTTTGTAATTAATATTTGCATGAAGTTCTAGGAAAAGTCTTGCATGTGAAAATATGTGATAAAAATAATATTATAAAAAACCTGTCTTGCTAGCAGTGGGGGAGATTGTTTTTACAGTGTTTTTTTTTTCTCCCAGTCTGATGCTGCCAAGTCTGGATGTCACAAACCCCTCATGATTCTGCAGTGGAAAACCAACATGTTGCTGTTGTTATTGTGGTGGTTGTCATTTGTCAACCAAACATAAAAATGTTTAAAATTTTCAGCAGTGATGTCCTTTAAGTTGGGAAGATACAATGATAATGGAAGTCATTTTTTTTACCAGGAGAAAGAGTTTTACTAGTCATAGTCTGATCCCAGAAATGGAATCTTGAAAGTTCCCTTCTTGTAGATGACAGCATCCCTCCATCATGCCCAATGTCTGCTGCTTGGAAATGGTTTCTCATAACCTGAAGAAACTGTCTCTCTAACTAGTTGCTTTCTGGAGATGCTTGAGATCAGTGGTGTGGCATGGGCAGGGCCACAGGGGCAACTGCCCTGGGTGCTAAATTCTTAGGGGTGCAAAATTTCAGCCCTGCCATGGAGCAACTAATATGCACAGGTAATATTGTGATTATATATAGAGAACTATATGGTCGTCAGCAGTCTCTTTCAATGCTGATAAAACCACCGAAACGGATAAACCTCACGTCCGTGAAGAAAATAACTGCACAAAACTAGTTTGTGTTTGCAAACAGAACCAAAATTAACTATGTAAATAAACAGAGCTGTAGACTAAATATTATAGTTAGGTGGAAGGGTGAGGAGCTGGGAACGTGGGCAACTTCATAACTGCAGAACATGCTTGGGTGAAAATGGAAAGTGTTAATAACGTGCAATAGATTGTAATACTGCAGACAGTTGTCAGGATATGTCAGACTATAAATCCTCCCCATAACTCCCTTCCTTGCCTCTTCCCAGATACAAGGGCTCTTTTGATGAAGAGCCACATTATTCTAATGCCATGTGTTTCATTAAGAGAGATACAAGCTTACCTCCAGTGTAATTAGTGCTAAATCTGTGCTGGGCTTAAAGCAAAGTGAGTGATGTTTTTTGTAGTATTGCAAGTAATGACAAGGCAGATCTTGGAGGCTATTTCAGACTATAGGATTTCACCCTGTTTTACCTCTGCAACACTTCACTATGCATGTCTCTCACTTCCGCGTATTCTGTTTTCCTGCCTGCTTGCCTTCCAGAAGAATTACTGTGACAGCCCCCTAAACAAGCCAGATTTTGTCTGGTTTCAGACAGTAAACAGGGTCAGGCCTGATTAGGAGCTGTATAAGACACCACCAGAAAATGTCAGGGATCACCAGACAGGGTTTGAAAGCACAGGCAGAAGGTACCTGTCAGAGTTGATAGCATTGGGGTAGTTCAGCCACTCCTTTGACTCAGTATAAAGCAGCTTGGTAAAATTTTGCTTCCCAGTTTTTCCCTAAGCATTTTTTCCCATGGGAAAGATTCAGGAGGAATGCAGTGCCCCATGTCATTTGCTGTTTCATTCAGAGCAGGTAAATTATTTGGGAGGAGAGTATTTTTCTAGTTCTCTTCTAGATTAGAAGTCATTCAAGTATTGAAGGATGGGACTTATGAAGAAACGTTGCCACTAATAACAGTGAATTTTCTGTTCATGGTCCAGTTGCTGACATTTTCCCCTTCGGCGTTCTCATTTTGAATCAGACCGTTTTGTTACAAGAGGGGTTTATGTCTCTGTGTGTGTTCACTTTTATGTAGAATAGCAGCAACAGTTACATTGCCACTTGGGGTAGCTTCAAAAGAGACCCCAGTGCATTAGAAAATGGAGACAGGGAAATTGTTTTATACTGTAAGTCGTGGAATATCCCATGACTAGTCAGCAGGGCCAATGGAAAACTGTCTCACTTTGGTATTCTGTGAGATGTGGTTTTCTGAGGTAGGGTCATCTGGTTGATAGCAAGACAGAGGCCCTAGGGTGGAGGGGGAGAAGAAGGGTGAGGAAGAAGAGGAGGGAAAGGAAAGCCCATGGTAGCTGGGTTATATAAGGGAGGCGCTGGAGGCAGAGAGGCAGATGCAGTTAAGAGAGTCGAAGGAGAAAGTGGAGCAGGGCCCCCAGATGGGGGATTTGCAACCTGATATCCTGGTACAAGAGGTCAAAAAGAAGGGGTCTGGAGCCAACCTTGGAGGAACTGAACAAGGGTTTCCAAGGAGATGAAGACCCCTTTGAGGAACATGAGCCTCCCAGGGAGTGGAACTCCATCTGCAAAAAAATAACTTAGGCTTGGAGAGTGCAAATGTGAGTGCTTAAAATTGAGGGAGAGAGGGATGCCTCTTCCTTGGCCCCACTATTGAGGAGAATGGAAATCCTGGGGAATCTGAAAGATTGTTCCCATGAGCCTGGACCAGGGGACCTAAGTGTCCTCTCTGGTAAAGACAACACCAGCAGGAGCACCAGCACCAGTTCTCAGACGGGCAGAAAGAGAGGAAGGAAAGGGACTGCCATTGACCGTCCTCATTGTATGCCTCATGGATCAGGCCAATGTGGGGTTCTGCAGGAGGAAAGAGTGGACTAGCAGCTCATTGCTCAGTGATGTTAACTCAGTTGGTTACAGGACTTGGTCCCTGAATTGGGGAAAGTGAAGGGAACTAACCCTAAGGAGCGAATCAGTCATTTATTTGTGAGTTCTATCCCAGATACAGTAATAACCCATTTGTACAAAAAATACCTATGGAAGGGATGGAAGATGGGACTCCCACTAATCCAGATGGAAGACAGGCTCACATACTGCTTCTTCCTCCTCCTTTTATCTCTCAAAAGGTGATATCTTGGCTGGTGGCTGTGCGTCACTGATGCACTATATTTCTCAGTCTTTACAAGTGACATTTTCAGTTGCAGCTTTGGTTTGCCTTTGGATTGATGTACTGTTTAAGTTCAAATACTGCCTTTTTCTAAGGTGATGTACTTATAAGGTAGATCAGTTTTAGAATTGGGCAAAAGGTTAACTATCAGATAATGGCAAGGCATTTTCAGCATGGATTGTTATGAATTACACCATGAACAAAAAACTTAATGTTAATTCAAAGCAAATAAATGTATGGCTATCAAACAATGACATTAAACTATAAGCAGTTGTAATCGATGGCTATACGTAGGTAGTAATATTGGGCCCAAACTGTGCCAGAAGAATAAATAGTTCATGATTTTTATTTGGAACCCCTGGACTAGCCCAAAAGAGTTACTGTTAGACATAAAATTAAATTAAAGATATTAAACACACATAGCAACTATAACAGCTTGTTTGTTGTTTTTAGTGTATGAATGCGGTCGGCTAGTAGTGCAGGCAGGCTGTGCTTGCTCTTGAAGTATACGACTGGATCTACACTTAGCATTTTAATGATTGAAAACACATAAAGTTCTTCCCACATTCGCCTACTAAAAATACTCTGGGTATACACAATTGTAAAGGAACAGATTCACACCTCTCTGAATACATTCATACCATACAATATCATCTTTATGAAGCAGAATAAGAATGACTTAATCATGCTGTTGTGGTGCCACAATAGCTAGTTTTTACTAACATGACCAAAGTGTATGTATTGTCAAGAATTGTGATTGAAATTTGTGTGGTTGAGGGTTAATTTAATCTTTGTAGGAAATGGGTTGAAATGATAATTAGTATGACTAAGATTACAGTGACTAACAAGTTGTCATTTAGGATATGATGATACATTAGTGGGTGATTAATACCACTGTTGTCCCTCTGAATTTTCTTTTGTTTTGGTTTTTTGGTTCTTCCTATATTGACATCTTCTCACACACACACACACACACACACACACACACACACACACACACACACACACACACACACACACACGGCCAACCGTCTCAGATTTTATCTTCATTTAACCCCAATTTCAGCTGCACCAGTTATACCTAATTTGCCTGCAATCATCAATTTGCGTTGGTGGAGTAAAACACACAGTATCACAAAGACTGAATGTAACCATCTACGCGAGACTTTCACTCAACACCAGCCCTGTGGGTGGGTAACAAAGGCAGTGTTTCCATTTAATATGTTTTTTTTTAATGTAACTGTATCTGAGCAGATGAAAGACAAAATAAAAATAAAATAGCACCCAACAAGCTGGGAACGATGGCATAACTAAAATGGAAACATAGGAGAAGAAGAGGGAAAAGTAGTGTAGAACGTGAGAGTGCTTTAGATAGATTTGTGTTTATCTGAAGATGAGAATGGATGGTGAAAATCAAAAAGCAAGAGTATCAATCCTTGAAAATCCCAAATTTTTATCAGGAAACCTAATTTGGTTTAAAAGTGCAATATACTAGAACAGTGGTTCCAAACTTGAGTGACCCAGATGTTCTTGGAGTGCAATACTCAGAAGCCTTCACCAAGACCTGTGTTGCTCGGGGTTTCTGGAAGGCACAGTTGAAGAGTACCTGGGTTACCCAATGTTGGAAACCACTGTACTAGAGTATTGAGTGAAGAGGGGTGTGCTGTTTGCATTGCCGGCTCCTAATGTGAATCCGAATTAAAGGAGAACTGTAGATCTCTCTGTTCAGCCATGAACTTGCAACACTGTAGGCCTGGAATCCTTCAAGACGAGCGCAGCTCTCAAGAGTAGAATACATATTTCTACATAGAGTGTCCCCACTTCAATCTATGGCATCTGCAATAAAAGAAGGGGAAGAACACTAATAAGTAGCATATGTACATCCATGCTAGCTGGGGAATCCTGGGAGCTGTAGTCCAAAAAACTAACTTGTCTGCTTCTGGAGCAAGCAATAGAGAGGGCGGTGTTTTTAGACCCCAGAGAGCTGTTGCCTTGCCTGCATAGGAAATACTGGGATAAAATTTGGACCTGGCATATGGTTTCTTTTTAGTTGTTAGTAGGTAACCATATGGCAGCATTAAAATGAGAGGCCTGGACAAGGCTTCACAGAATGCGGTATTGTTCCTCAGAGACCATAAAGATGACCATAAAGATAGAGAGTGTTTTGTGGGAATAACTTTTAAAATGAATATTGTAAACAGAATTAACTTTGCAAGGATGTGCGTTTAAATAAAAAGAAGAGAAGAGCAACCATACATACTCCCACTGTGTAATATCTAGATATGTGCACCCTGAGTTCAGCGTGTTAAAAAGACAGCAGTGCCCAGCTTGCTTGCCCTTCAACAATCTCTTTATAGGCTCAATAAAGAAATCAATCCCAGAAACTTCTGTTACTTTCCCCCCCCAAATAATAAAAGGCAATAATTCCAGCAAAGTAAACCGTTAACATCCTGGAATGAAACTAAGAAATAATGCCCACTATAAATATTTCCACTCCCCCAACCCCTTCACACATGTTTTAAATGCCATTATCTAAGGTCAATGAAGCTTAAATCCTACTCCCATGGAAAAACCAGTTCCATCCCTCTACAGTTTTCTTTCTCCTTAACCCAATTTGCAAATTAGCTGTTCAAACGAATTTTAGCAATGTCCAATGATGCAATCTTGTGCTGGAATAAACAGTCTTTTACTCTGAAGGATGCAGCGCTGTCAAGTACGGAGTCAGTGTCTCATCTAGCGACTCTCAGAGTCAAAAATGTTCACGTAGAACTTGGGCTGCTCTGTTTTTATACCATTGGCGTGTGGTTTATATGGAGGTTGTACGGGACATATGAATAATTGTGCTATTCACATTATAGAGGTTTGGTGAGGTGGGTCTAACCTCAAGTGTTTGTGGGTCCTAATGGTTCTGGTGTGCATGTAATTGACTAAGAAGGATCAGGACCTTGGATTCAACTCTCATTTTTTTGAAGCACCACCCACCACTTACTTTTTCACCCCAATTTACTCCCAAATTAGCCCAGAGTTTATCTATGTGAGAATATCCACAAAACACTTAACAGTCTTCGCAGATGGAGAAGCTCCGTGAAAGTGCAGCTATTATTGTGATTATTAATTATGTCCATGAAACAAAGTAGCAGATTGAATCTCTTTTAGGAAAACTCCGAGTTTTTAAGAAGAATAACACAGCCATTATTGATGTTTTGGGGAAACAGATGGAGAATTGAGCAAGGGGGAGGGGGAGGAGGTTCAAGGATAAGTCTTGGCTTCAGAGGCATTACAGAATCGGCCTAAGAACGGAACATTAATTGATGTAATAGATACTGGGTAAAGAAACAGATGGGACCCATATAGCAAGAAATTACATTTCTTTGTGTGCATTTTTACAACTTGCATTTTAGGAGAACATCACAAGGGTCTGCCTAATTTGCAAAGACAACATTTGTTCAGCAGAGTTTTAGTGGTAACAATTTCTGAATGCATCTGATCCAAAGTGTGATGCCCCAGGTTACACAGAGCATGCGGTCTAATCATTTAAGGATGTCAGCTTTGGCTCTGGAGTATCTTGTCTCTCTATAAAGATTTGGGGCAGATGATGACTGCTTCTTCCTCTCCAGGCATATAGATCAGTACTGTAGATGAAGATGTCGAGCTGAGCTGAATATTTCCCCGATCTTTGCAGAGCTCTTAAAGGAAAGGGTGAGACTTCTTCCTTAAGCAAATAGAGGAAGCAACCTCTAGTACACAGATGTGAATCTCACAACCTCTTGTCCCATGCAGAGTTACACTTTGGGGCCCAGGTGTAAATAGTTCTACAGTAAGAGGTTACCTGGTTGAAGCACAAGCCACTTTCCTGTGAAGTTATGAGGACTCTAAGGGGGCATTACAATGTCCTCTTGTCCGTGGAGAGCCTGGGGACCTACACCTATGGCAAGCCAGAAAACCTTGCTCATGCAGGGAAAGGTCTCAGTGAGCGAATCCTGCAAAATTACCAAGAAAGGGGCAATTTTTTCTCTCCTCTCCACATCTTCAGCCTAGTATTGGCAACTGTGATTGTTAGCAGCCTTCCTGGCTTTCCTGCAGGATTCTCTAACTATCCCTTGCCCAGAGATCTCTGGAATTCTCTCTAAAGGGCACTTTCTGGATCCACTTTGCGGTTGTATAACTTGGATGTCTGAAACCCAGTATTCACCAGACTTGGTGTAGAAGCTTCTCTGTAATATTGGTGTCTCTAGGTGCCTAGGGGAAACTTTCCTCGGTTACCTCCTTGTGGGCGTATGCCGCTTGACATCCAAAAACCAAACTTCATCAAACTTGGACAGCTTGTAGAGGAGAGTCATGAGAAGCTTCTCTGTGAATTTGGTATCCCTAGGTACTTGCGGATGGTGTTTTATAGGTTTTGAAAGTAAAAAAATGATTTGCCAAATTAATTTCCTGATCCATCAGAAAAAAAATATAAATTTGTAATTTGTGGTTTATTGACCTCGTTGAATTGAAACAAATCACAATTTTTCTGATTCATGCCCATCTCTACTCTTGAGCATATTGCTCACACACATATCACAGCAAGCTAAGGTTCATCTACATATTTTATTTGTTTGTTAAAATATCTATCATACCTCTCTCCTTAGAAAGGACCCAATGTGGTTTATATCATTACCAGGCAATATTTTAACAAGTATGCACATACTAAAAAGGACCAAACAAATACCACATTAAAAATGGTTAAAAAAAAAGCAACACACACACAGAGGACCCTTAAACCATATCATGTACAATTCCAGAGAAATGCAGATTCACACAACAAAGTGTAGAATAATAAACCAATAACAAAATTGTGGTGTGTGTATGCTTGTTTGTGTGAGAGAGGGGAGAGATGAGTCATATTTGTTCTAGATTTGACAGGTTGCATATGGAGAATGAAAGGAAATATTAGTGAGAGTTTGCAAATGTGCACATTCTTTCAAAATCCATTCTCATGTTCTCTTCTCATTCTTAACAGATTATCTTCCTTTTTTTTTTGTCTATCTTTTTCAAGAGCCACTGCAGTGTGATAGGTTAACTGGAGGATCCGTTTGATGTTTCATTTCCAGGATAGATGGTTTGGTTAAAAATATCATCTTTTAGGGGTTCATTTGTTATGTGATGCATGGAGCAGAGGATGAAGGTCAACAGCAGAGTTTGTAAAGGAAATCTTAGAAAAGTTTCAGATCATTCTGCCTTAATGGAGAACTCCTTCCAATGGTACAAAAATCTGCAAGTAGTTCCTCATTAACGGACTTGCCCATGTGCATTCATGTTTAATGAGTTTGTTTGGGATATGTCAATATCGCTTCTTTATGTGCAAGCTTTTGTGTGTATCTATACATCTGCATTAACCCAAAGATGTATATGTGGTAGAGCAGTGCTTCCAGATTATTCAGGCTAGGAGTACACATACTGATAGCAAACCAAGTGGTACTGGGATATTGCAATCCATGCCTCCAACAACAACAACAACAACACACACACAACTTGTTGATGGGGAAAGACCAATATGGCACCATGTAGTGGCCAGATCAGTTACCACACAACTTTGCTGCTACCAAAATTGTAACCCTTCTCTGTTGAATGACTGTTCTTACTCTTAGTTTCCTCTGTTATATCAATGTTCAACCTGTCACTGCATCCACTGCAACAAGAAGGCTGGTATGGGCTTGCATATTATCCTGAGCGTGCTTTAGTCCCACAGTAGGGATGTAAATAACCCTCACTGAGTTATTTGTTCTTGTCCGTTCAGGTTGTCTCAGTTTAATGAGATATCTAAATATTTAGTCTTCATAGGATTCCTCACCTCTAAGCAAAATCAGGATAAGAATCTCCATATCTATACTTGATCTTAACTCCTTCTGCTTCATATCTGATTTCATTTGTCCCTGACTTTTGGTGAAACTGTGTCATTATTTGATACCTTATGATGTATCGCTTTCAGAGGTTAGCCTGGCTCATGCCAGTAAAGAAAATTGGACCTCAAGTTCTGTAACGTCTCCTCAAGATCTCTGCAATTTGTAAGGTCTTTATATATGTAAAGTAGACAAACAACAAACACAGTCTGACTGACTGGTTCTTTATAATGATGCAAACCTTCTGATGCTTCCAACATTCCCTCTAAGTTTCTCTCCCACTGTGCAGAAGCCTTGATCCATGTGTGTGGGTGGGGATGGGCAGAGCTTCATTTGAACTGGGCAAACTGGCTGCCGTCTGCCCGTGCGCAACCCCAACGGAGCCCTGGGTGAGCACTTGAGTGCCCAGCTTTGAGGGAACATTGTGTTCTTCTAATTTTTAGATGCCTGGGAAACACAGCGATGGCCACCAGCATTTTTGCCCTTTGCATCCTTTGTCTGAAAGTGAACAGTTTTCACACTTCAGCTTAATTTGTGCAAGAAATGTTTTGTGTTCTTTTGTCTTATCGAGAAAGGAGGACCGGAGCAGCATTTTGTCATTTCTCATTTTCCTGCATGAGGATGAGGTATGCAAGAATAATACACAGCTTAAACACCCAAGGTCAAATGTGTTCAGTACAAATATGATTCACACCAGATACATTCGACAGAGTGAAATGATAAAATCTGGCATTGCTCCACCCATGGGTAAATGGAATTGCAGCACTTTATGTGTCTGTGCTTAGCTGCCCTTTTATTTGTTCTTTTGCCAGAGAGAAGTGTATGCCAAGCAGAGGGACATAATGTGGCAAATGAACTAGACAGCTGTGGGCCCCCTAAATGTGGATTAACACAATGCACCCAACCTACAGTATATTTTCATCCACAGATGGAATGCCTTGCTGTCAAAGTTGAACAGGCGGAAAAAGGCATAGGTTTTCCAACCATCACTGAATATTTCCTTTCCAAGCATCATTCCCTTTTCTGCTTTCCCTTTTCTGCAAATCTTGATGGAATTTTTCTGAAAGAATTTTGTTTAAGCAGGAAAAAGAGGGGGGGGAATAGGAATAGAGTGGAGTGAACCATACACACAGCAATATCACTTGATAGACACATCCCAAAACATTGCTCAAGGCACAGTTTAGAATCTAAAATAACTTCAAATGCATTCTGAATTACTCTGAGCATATTTAGACAGAGCTATATTTCATTTCAGGGCATTAATGTACTGACTTGTGTGTGTGTGTTTTTTCTTCCTTCCCTGTACAAATATCTCCTGCTATACAAAGAAGGGTAATCAGAAAACCTGGTGTCTAAAAGGTTGTTTTGTAAGCTAGGAGTAGGAAAAGAGCTTGAAATGCAGAGAGTTCCAGCAGAATATGTCAGTTTAGGAAAAAAAAAATCAAGATTTTTTAATAATAGGCTGAAAAAAGACAGCAGCAAAAACGAAGAGCCCGTGTGTACATTTTACACATAACTATCTGGGAAAGAAACAAAAAGTGTTCATCCAGGTTGTTAGTCAAGCTGTGCTAAGGA
This sequence comes from Pogona vitticeps, assembly GCF_051106095.1. Lineage (NCBI taxonomy): Eukaryota > Metazoa > Chordata > Lepidosauria > Squamata > Agamidae > Pogona > Pogona vitticeps. The sequence goes on from NC_135790.1 coordinate 22,328,329, forward strand.
TGTTGCACTTGTCTTACTAGGGAGTAATGAGCCCATGTGCTAGGACAAATACTCATCATTTATCAGGCAGTGCTTAAGTTGGAAGATCCTGAACAAGTTTTCCTTGGCATCATATCCCCCAGATGTTTTCCATATATTCTATTAGTCCCAGGCTAATAGATGGTGCGGTCCAAAACATCTGGCAGACATCCATGGGAGGAGGACTGTGTTAAATGATATTTAGGCACTGGAGTTTTGAACAACAGATCCAGTACTGTAATTCTCTGTCTGGGGAGTTCCACCTGACCCACAGACTAAAAAAATTACTGCCTGGGGAATTTTGGGAATTGTAGTCTGTGTAGAAGGTCATGCATAACCATTTTATGCCAGAATTCTCAAGCTATGGCTCTCCTGGCATTTTGGACTTCTGTTCCCAGTGTCCTCAACCACTAACTTCTGGTCTCTTGAAGCTGAAGTCATGAATACACAGTTCTAATCTATGGGAGGAACTTCTGTGCATGGAGCAGGCTTCAGCTCTTTGCCCATTCAACTAATGCTAAATTTTGTGACTCAGGAAGGGGAGCAGATTGAAGAGGGTGGAACATTTCCTCATTTACACACTCACACACAATCCCCACTATGATTTCAGACAATTGCTTAGAACAGCTGAGTAGGGCTCCTTTCCAGACTTTCCAACTCTCTGTTCAAAGCTGCTCTGTAGGCAGGTGAAGCGTCCAAGGAACTTGGAGGGAAGCCAAAAATTTCTAGACAATACTAAACCCCTCTGGGGGAATTTGCACATTCCTGCTGAATGACAATGGGTATGTTAATACATATCCGAAACAAAGCAGCACTAGGAGTGAACAATTTTTCTTTAATAATGCAATTCGTTTCCTCGAATCCTCATCATCACCTAATATGACTGCTTGGAAATATGAGTAGTTGGATAAGATTAGTGAAGTGCTTAGGTGTCTATTTTTGGCATGAATAAAATTATTCTTTCCTTGTTATTTATAGGACAGTTTTGGAGATAATGGCGCTTTAAAAAGATATGGTGCTTCGGATGTGTATAGGGAGGGGGGCATCCAGTACAATTATAATGCCCTGCCTCTTCAAGTCACTCTCAGACCACGCTCACTTGCATTTTAGTGAATGATGATGGTGAAAAGAATGTTAAACAGCGGAAGAATGACATGTTTTAAATGCAGTAGATTATGTAAGAGCCTTTTGGAAGAACAAGGCCTCCTTATCTTCTCTTTCCCTTTGAATCCTGACTTTCTCTCAGACCAGAACTCACAAACTTTGTTCAGCCCACATTACTTCATCAATACCCATTTTCCACCTTTTTTGTTCTTGCTAAAGAGTATAAAGGTGTAAATCCTTGCCTGTCTCATTTGCCTGCATGAGGACATAGAACCACAGTATTATTTCCCTCACTAGCACGAACAGCAAGGCAAAATTTGTTCCTGGTGCTGTGTATTAAGAAATCCTGCCCCCTTTACTATATTTTATTTTACTTTACTCTTCTTTTCTCTTCCCCCTTTTTGAACTCGATATGGTAAATTCTGCATGTACACATAACTATGGTGGTGTCTTGTTTGTTTTATGACCTTTAAAAATTAGAAGCACTAAATGGGTTGTTTGTATCCTTTTGAACAATCATCCAGTCCTTCCATGTTTCCTGTGTTTGTATGCTTTCCTTTTTTTCCCCTCAAGGGAAAAGGATACAAGTCTTAAGGACATTTTGCACAAATTACAGATGCCTTGATCAGAGGTTGAAGGATCTCCTTGTTTTGCTCTTGTGCTGGATGTGAGGAAAACTAACAGGCTTCAGAATTCTTGGTAAGCATGTATTGTCATGTTTACTCAACTAAATTGATAAGAATAAAGAATTCAGCAAGTGTTTTCCACATCCCTCCAAAGAAGTAGTCTTCACAGAATCACAACATTTTAGAGTTAGATTGTGCAAGACGATTTGTATTCCGCAGCAGACTACAAAGAAAACTCTCTTTACAGGATTAAGAAAGGAAGCCAGCAAAAGGAGTTAGTTGCTCACAAGAGATTATTCTCCACAACATATCTGGAAGGGCTACTGATTTTCCTTGGGCTTTCCTCTTTCCCAGCACACTGTCTTGTCTTTCTTTGTTCTTCAGATGTTGCTTCTGTATGTGGAGATGAGCCAGCACAATTACTTGATGTTCTCAGAGGGCTAACAGGATTCACACACAAACACACAGAATGTGAAGAAAGAAGGACCAGGTAGTTGTTCAAAAAAGTGCAAACAACATCTCAGATGCTTCCGATCATAAAAGGTCCAAGCAGAAGCCAATATCCTTGCGTGCTATTTTCCTTGTATGTGCCAATGCTTTGTTTGCAATATTTCACTAAATTTGCAAACAACAAAAACTGCCCTCATTCCTTTCTCTCGTTCAGAGTGCCACGAAATACTCTAATGAGATAATTATGGAGAATAATTTAGTACCTTCTAACCTTGTGTTTGAGGAGGAGAAAAGCAAGGATTTAAATCCCTAGCCCCTCGATTAAAGCATGTCAGCTTCTGATCTTGGAATGCTATCTCTATGAAACACTTCAGCACAGTACCTAGCAAGCTGGGAGGTATGATCAGAAACGGATGTTCAAGGCCAGGCTCAGTTTGTATACAGAAGAGCCCTATCAAGAGTTTAGGAAGCATGCAAAAGAATAGTCAGGAGAGAGCAAGATTCTGAATCACCCCTACCTGCAGTCAGCAATCCAAGGAGGGAACTGCTAGAAGCAAGGTCAGTAAGCAATCTGGATTCAAATAAAGACAGAACTATCAGATGTTGGGAGAAGGAGAGCTAAGAAAGCAGCAACGGAGAACAAGAAGCAAAGAAAGGAGAGAGTTACTGCCAGGTGGGATTTAGACATTGTCACCCAGAAACATCTGAACAGCAAAAATTGCTCACCCTTGCTTTAGATCAGAGCTTCTCCAAATTTGGGTCCCCAGATGTTCTTGGACTAAAACTCCAAGAAATCCTGACCAGCACATCTAGGGGTGAAGGCTTCTGGGAGGTTTAGTCCAAAAACATCTGAGGACCCAAGGTTGGGAATGATTGTTTTAGATGATTGACCTGGAGGGCTGACTTTGGTTACAGGAGGGCAAACTTTATCCTGATCTATTTTGGGCTGCAGCAAGTAGTTACACGTTTCTTCCACAAGAAGAACACTGTTGCATAATAATCAAATCTAGATGTGAATATCAGATAATATTTTGAGTGTCCAGATAGCATCCGGCATTAGAAGCAACAGTGACAGATTGTGAGATGGATGGGCAGGAAGGTGGTAATTGTATTTCACTGTTCCTTTGCTCTCTTCCCCGATGCCCTGAGCAATCATGCTGGAAAAGAGGACAGGCCTTATCTCCCCACTTACTCTCATGCAATTGCATCAAGGCTACGAGATAGTCTGTCCCTTTAGAGATTTAGCTGAATAATTTGTTTTTCCTTGTGTCGAGACTTTGCAAGCTTCCCAGTTTAAGCTAGAGCACTCTCCGGTAACCCAAGGATAAGAAGAGGCAGTTGAAGGGAGGGAGGGCAGCTGACGTATGGGATCAGCTTGGAAATAAAGAAAATAGGTTTGCCAACTCTATAAAACTTGGGTCACCGCTTCCTTCCCCAGAGATTCAGGTGTCCAAATTTGTGACCTTGATGACTGTCAACGATACTGCCGATTTTTATTGCTTTCTTTTTTCTTGAGATACAATTGTACACATATAAATGCCATTATTCTTACTTTTCCTGGACCGATTTACTTTTGTGTTGCTGATGGTAGGAGGAATTGAAGACAGGAGGAAGAAGCACACTGTTACATATTGACAGCACAGTAGTTTTCTTCGTTGTCCCATCGGTGGCCCCAGTTTTACTCCTCAATATAGCTTACTGCATGCAACAGTGTAGAGGAGAACAGAGATGTCTAGGCTCTTTATTCTTTCTCACAGCTTTTCCCCCTGATGAGGCTGACATTGATTGCTTTTTCAAAAGTTGATGGAGGCACTTTACATCTGAAGCAGCAGTGATCCATAAGAAAGATATTCATTATTATTTCAAATCAAGGAAACAATATACATCCATTGTATGCTATTGGTATCTGAGCTTCTTGCAATTAACACTCATGTCACTAATAATAATAGAGTTTAGAAGTGGTGCATTATTAGTGCATTACAAATAACTTATGTTGTAAATGCAAGTTATACATTTGAGTGACTTGCAATTAGTCCCACTTCCAATACAAAAGGCATATAACCCTTGGGTCCATACAATTTTTACCCAAGCTCTCCACTTTGCTATCCAAGTAATTTTCTTCTATGTACACACACAGAACAACAACTCAATATAAAAGCACTTTGACCAAAAAAAAAAAATCAAGTGGGGTAAGGAAGCTCTGACTCCTTAGTCCTTTCTCACAATCATCTCAAGGATGCAGGCTGCTGTTGTCTCACTAGGCAGGGGCAAGGGAACACAATTGAGTGCAATTATCTTAGCAGCCTCTAGGTACACCTATTATGGTTCCATTAGGTACACCTGAAAAGATGCAACAAGCAGCGTGTGCCTCAGGAAAAATCCCTAGCAGGAGGCTTTTCAGTTCTGAACTTATAAAAATATATGACAATGTTGCTGTTGTTTCTCTCTTTCCAAGCTCTAGCAGCAATAATTATGGTACACTGTTGTTTTCCACCCATTGTGACACTTCTCTGTGGGTTGTTTGTTCAGTTGTTTAGTCGTGTCCAACTCTTCGTGACCCCATGGACCAGAGCACGCCAGGCCCTCCTGTCTTCCACCGCCTCCCGGAGTTGGGTCAGATTCATGTTGGTTGCTTCGGTGACACTTTCCAGCCATCTAGTCCTCGGTCATCCCCTTCTCCTCTTGCCTTCACACTTTCCCAACACCAGTTGTTGTTCTACCATCAGTGCTGAACATGAACCCTTCTCGAAAATCCACTGCCTTACCTTCAGCAGCAGAAATGGTACAGGTGGATTCCCAGGGAGCCTAGCCTGTCCAATAACGTCACTGTGTCTAATGGGGTGCCAGGAGAGCTGTCCCTGTCAATTAGCCCAGCCTGCATCATCAGAGAGAGGATGAATGCTGATTGTTTCGCAGAGACAGCCTCACATGGCGTGGTACGTACCTAGCAGAAGTCTTGATGGACTCAGGACTTAGACCTCTCTGCAAAAGAATTCATATCTCCTCAGACATAGTTGAGCAGTTTAATTCTAAATAAGATTCCCAATAGCCGTTCTGAGCTGAAAGTGCAATTCCAGTGGTACCCCAACTTCGGCTATATCAAGGTGTGTGATTATGGAGACACAGTAGTTTGTTTAATGGCTGAAAGTGACCCTCAAATGTGATGCTGCCATGTATGTATTGAGGTGTTTTAGCTTTAGCTAGTAGAGCTCAAAGGGACCCTGCAGATCATCAAGGAAACACAGCGGAAAACAGAACCCCCAACTTCTGGCTCCACAGAAACCTAGACCATTGAATGTGATGTGCAAAAGCTTCCCATTCATTTTCAGAGGTTTGCCTCTGTCTGTGAATGCTGTCTGGCATCATGGGTTTGCATTTGCAACATTGACTTCCAAAATGTGGACATAGTACTTCTGTCTGATCACAATTTATATACATATTATCCAGAGTGGCAGTTTGGATCTCTGTGCAGTTGTGCCCTGCTGGATGATTATCCCGTTTAACGACGAATCCGCTTAACGTTGAAGTTTTTGCGGTCGCAAAACGATGTTTAGATTGGGTTTTTTTGCTTCACATTGATCGGTTCCCTGTTTCGGGAACCAGTTTTTCGCTTTACAATGATCAGCAAACAGCTGATTGTCGGGTTTCAAAATGGCCGCCAGCTTTGAAAATGGCCCCCGCTGTTTTCTTGGATGGATTCCTTGCTACACAGGCTCCAAAAATGGCCACCGTATGAAGGATCTTCACTGGACAAGCAGGTATTCAGCCCATTGGAACGCATTGAACCGTTTTCAGTGCGTTTCAATGGGTTTTTAAATTTCGTTTGACAACGTTTTTGCTCTGCAGCGATTTCGCTGGAATGAATTAACGTTGTCAAGCGAGGCACCACTGTATTGTTGACTGTTCAAAAGCCCAGGCCAGACTATTAGAGATAGTTCCAATTTGAAAATGGAAGAACTGTCTATTTTTTTAAAAAAAATAAATCTGTTTTTTGCTATTATCCTATATGCATTTATCCTGCCTTTCCTCCAGTGAGCTAAAAGAGGCACAGATGAATCTCTTTTTCTCCACTTTGTTGCCACAATAATTCTATGAGATAATTAAGGCAAAAAAAAAAGAGTGACAGAAAGGAGGAAGTGAGAAAGAGAGAAGTTGAAACTGAACTGCTTTTACTTGCTAAGTTTCATAGCTCGGTGGAAATCTGAACTTAAATGTCTCAAATCCGTGTCTGACTAGGATACCAGACTTCAGAGAGGTAGCTATGTGGTTTTGTTTCAGCAACAGCAGAAACAGACACAAAAGTGTTGTGGCATGTTTAAGACCACCAGCTTAATTTCAGTGTGAGCTTTTGTGAGTTACAATTCACTCCTTCAGACACACCATGCCAGCCATGGGACTGACTGGATAGTTTGGTGGTTTAAGTATCTGGCTGCAGTTTAGCTCCTCAATGTGTCTCCTTGACAAGCAACAGACTTTTTGTTTTTCCTCAAGGGAAAAAGATAATAGTCTTAAGGACATTTTGCACAAATTACAAATGCCTTGATCAGAGGTCGAGAGAGGTCCTTGTCTTGCTCTTGCGCTGAATGTGAGGAAAACTAACAGGATTCAGAATTCTTGGTCAGCACGTATTGGTCATGTTGACTCAACTAAACTGATCCATAGTGTCTCTTCCAACTTTGCAGTTGTCAGATAAGATTCGAAATGTATTTCAGTTCAATGCAAATAGTATAAATTGGAGGTGGGGTGGGAATATACAGATCGTGAATAGGATCATAGCAGGTAAAAGACAATTTATTAAACTCCGACCGCTATATCACACTGTCTGTCAATCAAAACCTGTCTTTCAGCCTGGGCAGGCAGTTGACAAGTTATTTGTAAAACATCCATCCCTGTCAGCCACTTCTTTCTTCTACAGAGTTTTAATAGAGATGCAAACCTACCATCTTACCGTATTTTGGTTATTTATGTCCAATGGCAAATATACATGGTATGTGGGAAATGGTGCATGTGTGTGCCATTGCTAAATGTGTTTCTTTGTTGGACAAGTGTGGGTCATGGTTTAGTTGTAGCCACTGCTCACATTGTAGACAATCTGTTGTGGGAGTAGGAAACTTGGATCTTGAGCTGCTTAGGAGACTTCATATGATGGGGAAGCAATTATTCCCTTCCTGCCGTGCATGTGGGGACAGGAATATGTTTATTACTTTGCAAAGGAGTTGGAAAAATAGATTATACTGGAAACATAGTTTTCAAGAAGAACAGACAAGAAGCCCTATTAAAGCCATTGGTTCATCCAAAAAGAACACCCATTTTGCCTAAAGAACGGTCCTCGAACAGTCTGATGGTCTTATGAAAGGGGAAAGAAGGGAAAGAACACTGCTCAGAAAACAACATTCACCTTCAGTCTCTCCCCTCAGCATAAAACACCCAGAAATGGGATTAGCAGACATGATCTTCTTTAAAACTACACAGCTTTGAGACTCTCTCCTTATACTGTTGTGCTCAGAGTCCTACTCATGACCGGCATTGTAATGGCGTCTTTGCTTTTCTCTTCTTTTCTTCCTCATCTGGATCTTAAGGGAGAAAGGGTACATAATTTGGCCTTGATTGGATTTGCTTAAGATATGAAGGCACGCTAGATACCTTCTGTTTCTTTTCCCTCCTCCCTCTGTTGCCTCCCATACCCCAGCTAGAGCTGATCAAAATTCACAGCACCTACAACATGTAAATGGCATTTCATACACTTGGAACTGTGAATCCCATCTTCAGTTCCTGTGTCCTGTCATGCTTATCAGTGGTATGAGAGAGACAGAGGGAGAGAAATAGGGAGAAGCACCGGGTCTTCCTCATGCCAAGAAAATGATAGATAATAACATTTCAGAAGAGAGAAGAGGCAGCCGAAAGTAAGGGATGAGAATTAAAGCTTTAAGTGAAAAAAAGTCAATTGCTTATTCCCTCCAAGTTTTCCAGGGTAGGAGAGGAAACTGTTTGTGCCTCTGAGAGTATCTTCCACCTCCTCTTTCTTTTAAGAGGCAGCCCAGCAGAATTAATTCACCTTTTCTAATCTTTCCACCTCTCAACTTCCTCTGTATTTATTAAGACGTTTAAGTTACATCTCTGTTTAGGCTTATTTCACTTCTCTCTTTTTTAAAAAAAAAAAAAATCCCTGTCCAGCGAATGGCTGCTACGGCCCTAATATTTTTATTACAATATTATTCTACTGCTATCCCCAAGTTGTTATTTAGTCGTTAAGTCGTGTCTGACTCTTCGTGACCCCATGGACCAGAGCACGCCAGGCCCTCCTGTCTTCCACTGCCTCCCGGAGTTGGATCAAATTCATATTGGTAGCTTCGATGACACTGTCCATACCATCTCGTCCTCTGTCGTCCCCTTCTCTGCTTGCCTTCACACTTTCCCAACATCAGGGTCTTTTCCAGGGAGCCTTCTCTTCTCCTGAGATGACCAAAGGATTGGAGCCTCAGCTTCAGGATCTGTCCTTCCAGGGAGCACTCAGGCTTGATTTCCTTTAGAATGGATAAGTTTGTTCTCCTTGCATACTGTAAAAATATACAGACCTAGAATAAATTGCAGTATTGGGAAACAGTCAAAAATACAGCACAAGTAATGTTTAAAATGCAACACACACACACACACACACACACACACACACACACACACACACACACACACACACACACACACACACACACACACACACACACACACAGAGAGAGAGAGAGAGAGAGAACACAAAAAAAATGAACACTAGAAAGATGAACAACAAAACTATAGTAGAACAAACTATTAAGAAAATCTCAGCCAAAGGTAATAAGCAATCAGAATGACTTTGCTTGGCTTCAGCATAGGGAGGAGTATCCCAGGAAGATGTCACTGTTAAGAAAAATATATCAGGCAAAATTCAAAGAAACAAAACAAAACAAAACAAAAACATCTGGCCCCCTAAAGACTAGCTATTATATTTAGATATTATATTTTGTGGACACGTCCACTTTGTCAGACATATGGAAACAGAATGAAATATTGAATGAAACATCAGTTTTATACCCAGTATTAATTGGCTCTTGGGTGTATGGTACATTTACGTACATGCAGTAATTTGGCTGATGTTGTTTTAGGGATCTGTTATAAAAATTCCTAACTACTGTTAAGAAAAATGTTTTCCTTTCACAAGCTTTCTCCTCTCAGAAGATAGGCTTGAGAAGATATGGGGTGACCCAGAATAAAAGTTTCCACTGGTAAAGAGCCAAATGTCAACCTCGTCCCTTAAAGAATAAATCTTGTCCTTTTGGAATATTCCAGAGAGTCTTTTAAGAATTAGATACATTAGACGGGTTGTTTAAACAGCAGCTTCTAGCACAGGGTGGACAAAAGGGCTCTTCCAGATGTTGTTCAACTATATCTTCCAGCATCCAATATCACCAGCTATGGTTGCTAGGGCTGATGGGAGTTGCAGTCCAACCGCCTCTGGTGAGCTGCATTAGCCCACCCCAGATTTAACACGAGGATTCCATGAGGCATATAGTACAGCTATTTCTGCATATGATTTGCAATTAGTATGAAATTTTCCCTGATTTTCCAGTGCCTTTATTTTACAATACAGGGATAAGAGAAAAAAAATTGTTTCAGTTTTTTAAAAATATGATTTTCTTAGAATACAGAACTTACTTCATGCTTGGGAAGGAATAATGTTAAGATTTAAAACTTGCACAATTTGGGAGTAAACAAAGCTGACTGATTGGCTCAGGCAGATCCAGAAATTGAATGTTTGTCTTTTAAAAGCTTGGATTTAAATCAATTTATTTGGTGCTGGCCTTTGACTGTCATCCATCCATCCGTCCATCCGTCCATCCATCCATCCATCCATCCATCCATCCATCCATCCATCCATCCATCCATCCACCCATCCATCCATCCATCCATCCATCCATCCATCCATCCATCCATCCATCCATCCATCCATCCATCCATCCATCCATCCATCCATCCATCCATCCATCCATCCATCCATCCATTCCTGTGTCTTGAATGGTATTTAATGCTGATTTTGTGTGTGAAAGTGGTTCCTTAGTCTAGATGGGCAAGGGATGAATTTAATAAATAAATAAACTAACTAACTAATATAAGAACTTTGTACAACATGGGAGCAAGAAGAATATGGGGCCCTTCTCCATGCTGGAAATAGCTCTGCCTTTGCAAACAGGCAAAACCTCAGATCCATTTTGCAGCATTGACTAAATTTCCCAGTGGCTTTATTTAGAAATAAAAGAACTGGTAGATGAAACAATTTTGAATGAGAACAGAAATGAAATTTAAGAGATTTTAGGATTGGGAACATCAGAAGGGTTCTTCCCTCTTTTAAAATAGTCAGCCAGGCATTCTCTGCTCCTCTCTGTGTGTAAAGGAAAACGCTTTGCATAGAGAGAGAGACGTTGTGCAAATTGCAGAGATTTATATAAGAAAAAAAAGTTTGTGCTGTTTGTTTCGTTTTTTTCTTTTCTTGGAGGTGAGGAATCTTATGGAGCCAAAATTCCCTTGTTGAGCTGCTTTCATCAGTCAAGGCAGTCTAAATCAATGAAGAATGAAGATTTTAATAGCTACAGTCCTCACATCCATAGCAGCAACCCATCAGTGTGGTCATCCTGGCTTTGATGGAAAGGTTTTTAGTTCAGTGTTGTACTTTTTCATGATGTTAAAGCTGCCTAGTATTCCCTTGACACACCTTGACTGCGGCTCACTTTGATCATTCCCCTGGAGGACACATTCTTCTTTAGGTAACGTCTTCTCTCCCACCATGTATTTCTCTCCCTGGAGATGAGAGGGAATCCTGCAGCATCCCAAACATTTGATGCTTTTGTTTTACATTGGAAGTACGGCTCTTTCTAGGTGACTCTGCTCATCCTAAATGTTTTGTGTATTGCTTGACATGAGAGCAACAGTGTTTGCTTATTGCGCCAGGAAGACAATCAGCTTGGTGAGGGAGGGGGAAAGCACCAGAGAGAAGAAATATGAAAAGAGGAGAGAAAGAAAGGGATGAAAATATTATACTGTCTTGCTCATTGTGATTGACTAATATTGGAGGTGTGCAGACTTCTGTTTTTCAACTTTAACACCACCTACAACTTTTAGACCATGCTGCCTGGCGAATTTTGGAACTTGTGACCCAAAACCAAACAAATTGGCACGCCTCTATTTAATACTTTTTTTCATTGTGCCGTGCAACCCAATTTCACCATTTGAAAACTTAGCCTTTACAGCATCTCCCACATTTTTTGTGCTGATATTCCGTTACTCTGTTTGGGTAGTTTTTGTTTTTTTTTAAATGCATAGCTTGATAGCTCACTCAATTGAGTAGGAATCCAGGAAAGGGTCCCTGTAAATCAGAATCGACTTCACAGCATGCAATTAATTTGCATTTGAAGACAAGGAAAGGTCCCCTCGTTTAGCCATCAAGTGTACATCCTCTTCATTCCATGCGATCGCTTCTCGATTTCTCCCTCTCCCCTACTAATGTTTGGTATGTTGTGCTGGCTTGCTTTTGTCCTTAAGCAGCGGGCCAAGAATCATTGTGTTTGCCAGAAGTCTCATTACAGAGTGCAGCGTGTTCTTCTGCCCTCTTGTACCAAGTTGCATATGGACAGGACCACATGCTGTGCACCCCCAACCCTCCAAACCCCCCCATTGAGAGCAAGCTGCTATGGTACCAGATTTTCTGCCAGCTTATAGCTTCGGTAAGCAGTTGCTGCTAATGAACCCTCTCACTTCTCCTGGAGAGATTTAGAGAACCATCATCATACCCTGTAGCTGTGCGCTCTGGCCTCAGGCTTAGAAGCAGTTGGGTTAAGGGCCTAGAGGGAAAAACTCAGTGAGAGACATATGAATACACCTCTGTAACATGTTTAATTTTGTTGCTGGCTTGACTGTAAAATCTGCTTGGGGAATTAAAGATCATGGATCCCACACTGGGTTGCCCTTTTCTCTTAGATACATTTTTCACCCATTCCCAGTCTTGCCTTTGAGTTTTCTTTTCCTTCTCCTCTACCTTCTCTTTCTCCTTATCATCCTCCCCAGTGATTAGGCACATGGTATTTCCAGAACTTCGAAGCAACTAATGATCTGTGACATAGGTAAAGGGTAACATAGTTACTTTTGTGGTAGCCAGTAATTTGCTAGTAATTGCAAAGTTACAATAAAAGTAATGCAACACCTGCAAAGTAATGTTTAGTCATCCTTTTAAGAAGCATAAAGAAACAACCATCATTTGTTTCAAAAAGTAATTTTGAAAGGGCCTTTTAAAGTAGTCTGAGAGACATTATGGGGATTTTTTTTCCAGGTTTTATGCCATTCTATTGTCGGTCTTAAGTAGCAAGAGAAAAAAAATTGGGTTGTTTTATAGATATAGATATACGCTAGATAAAAATATAGAGATAGAGATAATTTTATAATTCTAAGAAACAGTATCAGAATTCACTGCTAGAGGGAAACAGAAAACATTTTACTATATTTTTCTGGCCTCTTGGCAGCAGCAGTACAGTAAAAAATAATTTATAACACGAGATTACATGTGTGATCTGAGCAGAGATAACAATGACAACAGTATAGTTGCTCAGAATTAATAAACAACACCATGACAGTCCATTTTAAAAGTAAATTTTTGAGCAGAGTGGGGGGGGAATCCTTGTTTAAAAAAACCTTAACATGTTAGCAATGATATCTAAATTTGCATTTGCAGTTTAAGCAAAAATTGGACAGAACTATATATTGTCCTCTTTTTCTGGAAATTAAGCAAATTTTAGATTTGTTCTCTTTTTCCACCAATGCACTTTTCTTATTTTGTAATGTGCAGGGGAAAACTCACTACTCCCTCCATAAGAGACTCCCGACTCCCAAGTGAGTTGTCTCACCTGGTTGGCAAAGTTCAACCTTGCACTGAGATTTTTCTGCATAATTCTGGTCATGTCCAAAATAAGGCCACACCTCTAGAAAGCATGAAGGCTATAGTTTAGGACAATTGCTCTGAACATGAATTGACAGTACATTTGAGACCTTGAAACTGGCCCAAGCAGACAAGTTCTGAAGCCCATATATAAATGCTTTCTTTAGTGGAAACTACAGAGCAGACAGCAGTCCCAAGAGACCATCTGTCAAACACACAGAGGCATTTAATGGCTGCCGAGTGGCTGCCACAATGATGCATTGAATATTGGCCAGTGTCTGTATGTGTTTTCAAAAAGAATATTGCTCACGTTTTTGTGTGTGCATGGCAACAGCTTCCACTGGTGCTGTGGTCTGTCTATATGCTTGAGGTGTCTATTGCCTTTTTTCTTCTTTCTGGTTTTTTTAAATGTCTCAACCATTTCCATGGCAAATGTGAAACAATACAGGATGCCAGAAGCAACCTGTTTTGTTCTTTGTGTGTGTATGTGAACCTGCCAGTGCCTTAAAAAAACACCAGCATTAGATTATTCCCTGCTGTACCTTCTTTCAACACCAAAATATTTGTTCTGTTGTTATAACATTTGCATTTTTGGAGGAAATGGAAGAGTGGGGGTTCTTCATATAATCACCCTGCTCTCACCACTATGTTTTGCTACCATAACTGAGCTGTTTTACCTCCAGTCCAGCTTCATGCAAGATGCTTCCTTTTTTTTTTTTAATTTTGGCTTTGAAAGGTAGAAAATGTGGGCAGAGACCTTTTGAACACTGGAAACTGCCTTCTACCAAGTCAAACTGCTCGAGTGTTGTCATCTCTGGCTGACTGCAGTAGCTCTCCAGGATTTTCTACATGACCAGAATATCCCTCTTATTCCTTGTTGTTCTTTACACAACTACCAATAAAGTCCGACCATGCTTAGTTTCCAAAACTGGATGGAATTGTGATACAGTATTAAGAGTGATCGGATGTACAAGCATTTTCATTGCACTTGTTTGACAGCTGTAACACAGTAATCGGTTCTGATTATTAGTTGCTGGGGTATGCAGAGGATAAGGGGTATGGAGTGGGGAAGGAAAGTGAAAAAGCTAACAAATGAAACATATGCTTCCAGATATGAAATCAGCTTGGTATGCTTGAGAACATGGTGAAAAAATTGGAGATGTGCTAGCAGTGACACTTAATAGTATATATGTATGTTCCATTTCTCAGAGTGACATTTGGGTTTTTTCTTTCCTTTTTGATATTTGTATACTTATTGTTCTTAATGTTAACATTGCCTTATAATGATGTAAATTGCCTCTATATCCTTATTTTTTCTTAGCTTTAAATACTCTCTTTTAATGTCATAAAGCACCATTGTATACTCATTGTTTTCAGCTTTAAATATTGTCTTTCAATTTTGTAAGCCCCCTTGGGTCCTTTTCAGGAAGAAAGGTGGGGAAGAATGAATGAATGAATGAATGAATGAATGAATGAATGAATGAATGAATGAATGAATGAATGAATGAATGAATGAATGAATGAATGAATGAAAGCCACACAGGCTGGCTCTACATCGCAGGAAGCACAGTGGGGAACTGAATTCTTAACCCCTGGCTTCACAGTCAGATAACTACAGTAATTCACTGAGCTACGCTAGATTGCTAGAATTCATGTTGATCCCTGTAGCGGGCCACTCTGAAGCCTCTGTCAACTCAGGCCTCCCAGAGTGCTCACTACTCTTCTTCAAACTGCTGCCACCAACCTATCCTTAATACTCAAAAAGGACAAGTGTTTCCTTCAAACAAAACGTTGTTTATTGATTTGACAAAATAAAAAGAATGAATCACAGGTAATAAATCAAGTTGTAAATCAAGTTTCTCATTTAATGTACCTCACACAGACTTTTCCCTCACTGACTAACTCTCACAAATCTATCTCACTCTCTCAACCAATTTCTCTCATCTCTCAAACCCCCAAAACTCCCTCTTCACACATCACACACACCCCTTATATAATCCAGCTCCTCCCCCTTCTGCACCACCCTCCGTCCTCTCATTGGCTGATGTTCCCCTGCCCAGCTGTGATGGACAGGTGAGAGCAGAGCTGTATGTTACAATCCCCATCCTCCTGGTGACACAACTTATACCCTGTTTCCCTGAAACTAAGACCTAACCTGAAAATAAGACCTAGTATGACTTTTCAGGATGCTTGTCATATAAGCCCTACCCCCAAAATAAGCCCAAATTAAGTGAAACACCGCCCTCCACCCTTATGCAGCAACCGGAAGAAGATGACATGACTGTAAAATAAAACATCCTCTGAAAATAAGCCCTAAAGCATTTTTGGGAGCAAAAATTATTATAATACCCTGTCTTATTTTGGGGAAAACACACTGGATATTTCCCGCTTCTATTCTCTAGTTTTTGGCTTTCTACCTACAATCTCAGAAAATGGAATGCTGCCATCCCAGCAATTCTAGATTTGGGGTTCCAGTGCATGCCATTTAGATATACCCAAATGTGTTTTTCCCCCCATTAGCTTGCATGCTGAAGAGCTGCTGCTATTAGAACCATATATCTGTTAAAACCACATTGTCTGCATGGCCATAACTAGGGTGGATCAACTGGGGCTTTGCCATATTGCATCATAATGTGGAGGGTGCCAGAACCTAGAGGGGAATCTACTTGTAGAGTAAGTGGCAATACTTCTCTGTCTCTCTGTCTCTCTCTGTCTCTCTCTCTTTATCTCTCTCTCTCTCACACACACACACACGCACGCACGCACACACGCACACACACATACGTTGGAGGATATTGCTTTTTCCTCCTTTTTTCATGGAGGTTTTTTTTTTTTTAATACCCATACTTCAGGGAAGAGTGGCTGGGAAATGGTGCCATTTACTCCAAGGTCAAAATGGCTAGTTACAGCCTGGAAGGTCTGCCACACTGCATTTAGCCCTTGTTGCTGAGAGATCTGCTCCCTGAGAGTTCATACTAAAGTCTCTGTGAGTGGAACACTGCTCACAGTGTTCAAGTGATTTTTCTCCAAGGAGCAAGAGAAGGAAGCTTCTTATGACTTTCCCTCCTTTGGCTAAGTTGCTTAGTCTCTTGATGGGAAGCTGGGTCTGCAACCTTGCACTGGCCCTATGTCTTTCACTCCTGAGAGTGGCTTTCTGCGCTTTCTGTCTGTTCTCTAATTCTGGTGCAATGCATCATTAGGAAGAAGAGGAAAAGAGGCACAGAACAGTCGCAACTTGATTTATTATTGTAAGCAATATTGCGAGCAATTTCCAATGCCTGGTTCCTCATGAATGGACTATTGCTTTGTTTCATGTATCTGCTGGCACCTTGCACCCAGTCATACCAAATCAGGTCCCACTGTTAATGGGTGGTCTAATTTCCATTAGCAGGCACTTGGCTGTTGGTATGAACTGAAAGGGAGACAACAAGGAACATTTTTTGCTTCGTCCATGGGTTCATCAGCTGTACCCTCATAGACAGATTGGTGGGTTATTTGTGGGGAAAAAAAGCTTCTTGCTATAGCCAGGAACACCACTTAGAGAAGCCAAATGACCTTTAGGACCACAGCTAGGGAGACCACATTAATGGCCAAGAACATGAGTTCAGGCTGGATGAGACACAAAAGTTAATATGGGTGAGATAGTAATGATGACAGTCAACAAGTTTCAGTCTGGTAGATCATTAGTGTTACTTGTAACTGGATGGCAATGCTTTTCACCTGCATGACAAAGAACATAGCCTGTGGGGAAGGGGTAGCAGTCTTCATGGCACATCTTGGCTGCTGAATTTTGACTGATAAGCTGGCAGCAACTATTTCCCCCAGAACACAGATTTATCCTTAATTGTCTCTTGACTCCTATAAAATGCTGCAGCCATTTGGAAGCTGCAGGTGGTGATGAATATAATGACCTTCCTGCTGAAAGGGACAGGCTACATGGAACCCATCCTTTCTTATTTTTGCCCAACCGCGCTGGCTTTCTAATTCAAAATGCCAATGATTACCTCCTCCCCATTCCAAATGCCCTTAGTCTTTAGGGCTGTTGCTGATTCTTTTTTTAGGGGTTTGCAAAGCTTAAGGTTACAGGGATCTGAAGTTGTACCTTTTCCATATGGTACATTTTAAAGAAACATGGGGGGCATAGGGGGTATTGCTTTGTACTGGAGAAAGGACTCCCAACCTGACTCTCAGGGTTAAGTCAAAGTCCTGCCAATTCTCCTAACACCAGATGACAGTAACCTTGAGACTGCAAATGCAAGGGGTGGGGAAGGAAAGAACTTAGGCATTATCCCCTGGCCAAAACAACAAAAGCCACAAGTAACTCTTTGAGAAAGAACACCAGGAAGTGAAAACTAGCTTAACCTATCTTCATTTAAACATACACATATTTGTTCCGCCTATGAAGCCTCTACTCCTTCCTCTACCTTTTATCTTCACTTCCCTTACTATGTTATTTTTTAAGTTTGCATCTTGAATACAAGGCCTACACACACACACACACACACACACACACACACACACACACACACACACACACACACACACACCCCTGCATTTTTGTTCCATTTATGTGAGTTGCTTTGGAAGACAATATACAGTAATGCTATAAAATACAGGAAATACACAAACAAGTTCAGAAATTCGTCATGCATTATAACTGCTGGGTAACTCAGTGATTTAGGCATCTGGCTGTGGAGCCAGAGGTTGGGAGTTCGATTCCCCACTGTGCCTCCTTGACTGGGGGCTGGACTTGATGATTCATAGAGTCCCTTCTAGCTCTACATTTCTAAGATTATTATTCATGTGAATAGTTATCAATAGTAGGAGTAGAAATCTGTTATGTCATTTGTTGCAGTGCTATGTCATTTGTTGTGTCACCAGGAAGATTGGAGAGAACATGAAGCATGATGCTATATATATATATATTTGTTTATGTCTATTGCTGTTCTAGTCATATACTGCTAAACATGAGTGCTGACGCACCTCCAAATTGCTCACCAGGTCCTCTGGTATACTGTTCAACTGATCTCAGGAAGAATATACTGTGCCTTTCATTTGTAACAGCGATGCACCCTTTGGCATTGGATTAAATGGGTCTACTCCAGCTGGTACATTAAATTGGATTTAGGTCCGTAGAAATATCAAGACACCTTTCTTTATACGTTCCTTTCCAAAATGTTTGGGATGCGGTAAATGACTGTATATCTCAATGTCTTTGAACGACTTACGTGTCTGCCTTTATTCCTGCTCTTCCCTCCTTCCTTCCCTCCGTCCTTTTCTCCCACCAGGCATCTGCAGGCATTCTAAACATAATACATTGTAACATGGTAATTACCGTGTATAAAGAAAAAAGCTCAACTTGTATTGACTTAACAAGGCCACCAAGCCCTATGCAACCCAAACAAATCAATGGCATATTTTAGTCAAATAAATCCCCCTGGTGAATCTGGTGGGGTGATGACTCAGAGATTCTCTTATGTTAACTAAAATTGTGATGGATTATTAAATCAGTGGTAGCCAACGGGTACGTGTAAGCTGTAGCCTTTGAAAATTTCTTTTTTTTCTTAAGTTGTCATATCAGCTCCTCTTATGCCCAGTTATTCACACACAGCCACCAGAGCCATTTTCCTGTCGACTGCACATGGCACAAAGACTCTTTAGTTTATTAATATTCAGGTTTTTATCCAATAGTATTTGGCATCACACAGAGCATCTGCAGCAACATAAAACAATTTAAAATACCTATAGGATCAGAACGACAAGGCAATTTAATAATAAAAACAGCAATTAAAGCTTATGCATAATAACATTGTTATAACAACCCATATTGTTTTATGTGTGTGCATGTGAGTCTGTTCTCTGGGTGTCTGTGTGAATTTCGTTCTATGGGTATATACTATGTATATACTTACAATGAGAATAAATTTATTTGATTTGATTTGATTATCAGCAGCTGAAAAAAGAAAGAAACATGAAACTGACCTACAACAACTGCTGTATTTTTCGCTCCATAAGACGCATCTCTCCATAAGACGCACCAAATTTTTAGGAGAAGAAAACAGGAAAAAATAATCTGTTTTCTTCGCTCCATAAGACGCACAGACTTTCCACCCCCCCTGTTTTTTGGGAAAAATGTGTCTTATAGTGTGAAAAATACGGTATCTGAAAAGGCAGCCTTTAAGCAATCATCACAATACTAATGAAGAGGTGGCTATAGATCCCATTATTGCTCATTGAATATGGCCAATCTGGTTTGATTTGGGAGGTTAAGCAGGGTCAGGTGTGGTTTAATGTGCGGATGGCAGACCACCAGGGAACAGCAGGAATCTCCAGGTAGACATGGGAAAGAAGTCAACATAAAACCCTGGAAAAATACTGCCAGTCTGAGTTGACAACACTGGGTGCAATGCACCAAAGTTCTGTGGTTTCAGAATACTAACCCCCTCCTTTTTTAAAAAAATAGTGGTTTTGATGCCTGTGCTACTGTGCGAATTGTAATTCCAGAAACCTATGTTTTCTAAGTTCTCTGTGGCTCAAGGCTACAGTGAGAGGCTTAGTTGCCACTACTAGACTCATTGGTAGGCCAGTAGCTGCCAGTAGCTACATTAATCCCAGCAGACACTTCAGGAAGGAGTTATCCACCTTTCTCAGATATGCACTTAACTGTGTGTCATCTTGTGCATCTAATCTCTGCCTTTTACTTATATTTCTCAGCATAAGGCTTTCTAGTAATACTAGTTGTGTAGTTCAAAAACAAACAAACAAACAACAACAACAATGGGGAGTTGGCTTCCCTTTTCCCCCTCTAGTGCATGGATCATGCAGGCAGAAGATTCTTGTGGTCTCTGAGAAATATGCTACTGCAACTACATTTAACACGTCCAAGCCTTGGAGTACAAACAGCATCTAAGCTTTAAGGAAAGGAATCTGTCATGACTGTGACATGTTGTTTGTTTGGGGGATGAGGGTTATATAGCATATGGTTTGGAAGAGATTAAACTGAGCCCTAAAAACTATTTGATTCAACTGACAGCCAGCTCAATTGTTCAGACAAAATGCAGTCTTCCCTTCATTGAAGATTCCCAGTAGGTATGAACGCCTGCCCCATCTCAAACAGCCCCTAGCACATGAAAAATAAACATGTCAGAGAAGAGCCCTAGACCTAACATTCTATCAAAGGGTGGACACATAAGTCCATTTTTTTTGTCTGAACTGCTTTCTTAGGTCCACTCATAAGTCAGCCCCATCCTGTTTCCTCACTGATCTGCAATTTTCTACATGAACTTTGAAATGCAGTTTTTTTTAACTTAACACACATATTTCTAAATATGTGTTACCCCGAAACATTTACAGTGCATTTTAATATGTCTTTTCCTTTCCTTTTCTTTTAGCTGACTGTTTGGCTAGAAGATTAATTAGTAGGGGTGAAAAACAGTGAAATAACGAAGTTCTGATTTGCCCATTGCTTCACAAGTTCTGGATCTGGTCCTACTGCAGTTCACAACAACACCATTGCTCCTTGTTTGTGAAGTGGTAGCATCCTGAAGTCTCCTTAAAATGCTGGTGTTACAAGTTCAGAGTAAAGGTGCTCTTTAGTGTATCGTGCATAAATGTCAAGCTCATCCCATACCTCATTTCCCACACTTCATTTTTCCAACACTACATAACTCTGTGGGTCTTTGAATGTGTATACCCTGTATTACACTATCTACTTGAATTATGTTGCAGTATTCATTCTGTGAACTTGCAGTTCCAGATAAAAGTGGGATCTACATGATAATCCAGTTGAGTTCTGTTCAGTATTCATTTTGGACACTTGGAGTCTCATGAGAATATCATGATATATATGATTTCCATAGGTTAGTAGTATCCAACAGATGCATTTTAACCATCCCATCAGCCTCCTAGTCAAACTTGTGTGGTCTTTCACATGTTGATGCTCCAAAACTCACATCCTCTGTGCTGGCCTGGGCTTGTGGGAGTTGCAGTACTAAAATATATTAATTATCATCATAATTATCATCATCTTAGAACTGCAAAGCTGGAAGTGTCCCTATGGATCATCATGTCCAGCTCCTGTCAAGGAGGCTCAGTGGGGAATCGAACTCCAGCTTCTGGCTCCATAGCCAGAGACTTAAACCACTGGGCTATCCAGCAGTTGAAAGATACATGTTCCTCTCCTTGACCCTGTGGAGACTTTCCATGGAATGTTGTCAGTACTCTTACTGCACAGAGTCCCCCCAGGTATAAGACTAGTACAGGTAGAGGTGATTGATTTTCTATCATACAAGGTCATGTCTTTGTACACCCCGAGTTTTGTTTTGGAGGTGCTGTTTAGAAAGAAGACACATGATATGATTATAGGGATGGAGTTGGGCAAGGAGAAAATGTCTGCCAGCCTTTATCCATAGCGGAGTACACATCCTTTGTTCCCCTCATGCATGATGAATCTTTCATAATACAGCCCCATTGAAGCCAGAGACCGACAGTACAGTACAGCATTCATTATTCTGATAGTCAAAAACAAGCTTTTACAATGGATCCTCTTCTTCCTGAAATTTGCCATTGTACAATCAGTTGTGATGCTGAACAGGATGTCCTTGTTCTGCTGACACACAGCATTCAGCACTACGCTGCTTCTTGTAGGACTGGAAATCTCTGTGCAATGTGGCAATGACTTCTAGTAGTGTAGTTTTGTGTGTACGTGCCTACATGCTTGATTTGAAAACATGGGGCCAAAACAATGAGTCAATGCACTGGCTTGTTTTCAGTACTGAAACATATTTTGCTATGTCTGATGTGCAAAGCAGGAAAGCAGAGAGCAGATTTCATGACATACAGGCTCCATTCATTTGAGTGTTTGCGTTTTCCATCTGGTAATCCCCAGTGTGGTGTAGTAATGGACAAGGACTCTGGAGAACAAGGTTTGAATGCCCACTTGGCCATGGAAACTCACTGGGGTGTGTGGAATTGGTAAAATCACTCCTTAAATATCTCAGATCCTTTGAAAGCCCTATTAGGGTCGCTATAAGTTGGTTCTGACTTGGCGACACAAAATACACATGATCCATTTAGAAAAGTTGATTTCCAGTATTGTGTGGCACCTTCCCCTCTCTCATAATGAGTGAATGCAACTGATCTTAGCAGTAGATCAGGACAAGGAAATCCATCTGCTCCTGACCTTTTCTAGCCATTTGGGGGAAAAAAAAATACAATTCAATTCCAAATCACACTAAAACATTTCCTCCCACAAATATTATAATCCTAAATCTACAGGGGGAACAAAATGACTGAATTCTCAGTAAACATGCACTGGCTTGTGCTGCATCTTGTGGAATTCTGTACTAAGTAGCACTTGAAAAAGTTACTTTTTAGACTATTACTTCCCAGACCTTTCTGGAATTTTGGGAGCTGTGGTTTAAAAATATCAGCGGCCTCCAGCTCTAGTACCATGAGATGGTACAATGACATTATTGCTGTTAAAGGAGCACTGGTTGAATGGGTCTCTGTGTGTGTCAACAGAAGTTACTTGTGACAGCTTACACTGAACTTTTATTCTTGGTCAGTGTCAAGAGAACTAAGGCAAAGGGTTGTCTTGAACATTGTGGACTTGTTTCCTGCAAGCTTCCGCCCATTTTGCAAACCCTGATCACTTGTTCCTATGGCTCCAACCAGTATTGGTTTGTGTTATGCCCACTTTCAGAGCCCACCTTACAAGGATGATTTCTGTGCCTGAATGGTTCATGTTGGGCACATGTTGACCTTTGGCATTCTACTCCAATCTCTTGGTTAACCAAAGGGATGCAGCATTCCAGGGTCAGCTTTGGAGAAATCATTGGTTTGACCCTTGAGCTTGTCCTCCCCCACAGTATCCACCAGCATTTTGGTCACACAAAACTGAGCATCAGTACTGCCCATCCATGAATTCAGGTATGGCATTTCCTACATGCATACACATACATGCATTGTTGAAATGCCCACAGAACCGAGTGGAAATCATTTTTGTGATTCTCATACCTGGCTTTGCACAGCCAAGAAACGAACACCATTTAATCAAATCACCTGCACTTTTTCTGGGAGAGGAGGGATGGTGGCGACCAGGTGTGATACTCTACACAAACCCCTGCTGGATGCTTTATGACATTTCTGTTGCTGCCCCGCCTTTCCACCACATGTTTTCCTCTATTCCTGCTGGGCACATAGTGGAAATTAGCCATCTCTTTCCTACCTCACCTCCCATCCTTCCACCTGCTTTTCTTTGCCTGTGCTACCATTTCAGTACAAAGAAAGAATGAAATCCCGGGATCTGTACATTCTATTAAAAACACAGGAGGAAATAGTCAATGTTGGCCAAAAAGGGGAGGAGTAAACCATCAGGGGGGAATAAAAAGCCATTTCCAGAGGACGGAGAAGCTGACAAATTAAATTAAGAGAATTCTGTGTCTCATTCAGAAGCATTTTTCAAAATGGAAAAAGAGAATTAAAGTGAATTTCCTTGAGTTTATTATTCAGCTTAGCCTACAGGATCCATCCTTTTAAATGTGAAACCTACAAGGCTATACAAATTGCCAGCTTTTCCTCATGACTAAGGTCTCCCGGGGGGCTGTAGAAATTTGTGGATTTCCTTATCTGTGGATGGAGAGGAAGGTCACATCCAGGTCAAAAAAGAAAGGGGGAAAAGGGGGGAAGGGTCGATTATAGTCCATTGAACAAGACTTTGGATCTGCAGGTGGCAAATGGATAATAAATTACATAAGCCATATGCCTCCCTTTTTATCCTTGGAAAAGCAGGGGAAGAATTGACTGTGGCAGCCAATGCATCCATTGGGTAGCTAGATGGGCTACACTTGGAGGGTTTTCTGGAGACACATGGCGACAGCTGTTCTGTAAAGGAGAGGCTAGGCCATTGGGTGAGAACTCCCAAAATGGTCCTGTTTCAAGAGTAGAACTTAAAAGAGCCCAACATGGATGACTTGATTGGGTACCACACCCATTGGGAGTCAGGCAGCAGAGTCTAGAAACAAAGAAGGCTGCTCCTCCAGACCGTTGCATTAATGGAGTTGTCATTTTAGTGTATTGTCACTGCCTGCTCCTGTGAGGTAAGCCTACAAGACTGGGGAGCCTGGAAGGCAGGCCATTCTGGAAAGGTGTTTCAAGTATGGGTCTCTCATACACGGAGCTGGCCCCAGTCATATAGTGGTGGATGTTGTCCATAGCTCTTTTCTTCTTCCATATTTAAAGAGGATCCTGAGCCATCTGCTTATCAAGTCCAGAGAGTGCCCACGTCTAATCATGGATCACAGTCTGTTTCATGGGAGGAAGACTCCTTAAATGATGGTTCATCTTGTCCTGTGGTGTGTGCATTTGGCCCTCTCTCAGCCTGTTGATCACGAATTGCTGGAGACTGGCTTTTCTTGCCCCTGATGGAGTTTTGATCTTAGCTGCTGCCTCTGCCACCTTGGCTGACTGTGGTATATTCGGCTATGGTGACAATAGGTGTCAGACTTGTTCAATTTTCCCTTTCTTTTTTACAGGACTGCGGTGCTAACAGAAGTGTGTGTGTGTGTGTTTTGTGTGTGTGTGTGCACGCCCGCGCCTGAGCCAGTTTCATTAGACGAACATCACTTCCACTACTCCTGGCCTTTGTCACACAGGGATATGCTTCATCAGTGTAACAGACTGTGCTCTAATTGGCTACGAACCAGCCCTGAAATGTCACTGGAAGATTTATATCTCTGAGCAACTTCTCCAGGTACTAATTTCAGTATGGGCTGCTAGATAATGGCTTATGGAGAGAAATAATCCAGGTTTTCCAGAGATCTTCAGCCTGCCTGCTCCAATCCCTTCTTTTTCTTTTCTTCTTTTCTTCTCTCCCCCTGCCCTTCTTCTGCAAATCCCTGGTAATTGTTCTTGAAAGCTAAAAGAATACTTAGGGAATAAAATTCTTAACAGCACAACCTACTCAAGGCTAGGTTTCACTGGAACCAATGGGACTTCCTTCCTATAAAGGTAGTACAGGATTGCAACCTAAGCTCCTGTCCCCCTTCTCTTGTGAAAAAGCATGTTTATCAATCTAATAATAGCGATGGGTTACTTGTTGATGGGATTCACTCCAGATGGCTGGAGTGTAGGCCTAAGAAAGGTAGAACTCAGTACCACAGAGTTTGGGGATGTCTGGCAGAATGGAGAGTTTTAGAAGTGAATTGGGTAAATTCATAGAGATTACATCCCTCTATGTCAACTCATTAGAATAATGATGTATGCCATCTTCAATATCAGAGGCATATATCTGGTGCTGGGAATGTCAGACAAGAAGTTGTCTTGTCTGATGTTCCAGTCTTGTCTGTTTCACTCCTATCCTGCTGGTACTTACTTTATGAGCAACTAGTTGACCTACTACTAGAAATATAGAGTCAATACTAGTAAAGTTGGAGATGCAGATGCCACAAAGAGAACTGACAGCACAAAACATGCATGTACGACATGGGCTTCACAGATGGGAGAGATTGGCCCAAATCTGATTCACATAATTTCCCACAGTGTAAAGCGATGACATCATCAGCTCATGTGGGTAAAATTGATTTCAGATTAGACCAATGTTTCCTATTCCATTCCCTCCTGTTGTTTTAGATTCTCGGACTCCTTAGGGGTCTCTTTTGCTCCGGGGAAGCCTTTAGAAGCTCAGAACCAGAAGGGGGTTCCTTTAATCACTAAATATAATTGCTGGATCATCACCAGTAGTTCTAATCCTGGTTGGGGTCATTTGGATTTGCTTTTGGCAATTAAAGCTCTTGCCCCTCACCTGTCCTGAGACTCCCAAAAGCTTCCCCAAATCAAAAGACAACCCAAAGGAGCCTCAGAATCTCAAACAGGGGGTCGGTAGTATTTAAATAATTAAAAATAAATTTTGTTGGTGCAACTTCATGATATCATCAGTTTATGCTGCACAAAGTTACATGAACAGGGTTTGGGCCATTATATGTCGTAGCAGGTCTTCTTGTCGTAATACACAAGCACTGCAATCCCCTTAGCATGGGTTCTAGAGATTCATGCTTATTCCTCATATATTTCATATAATAAATTCATATACCTAACCAGTGCAACTTAGAAATAATTTCACACTCTCTTGCATAGTTGTGTATTGCTGAAATGCAATACATGAAAAGCCTTTTTTTAAAAAAAAAGTCTAAAGTGCCATATAAACAGTGATGATGATGATTTTTGTGTATGAAGCGTATCACCATGGACGCACGTTTCGGAGATAAGCAATTCCACTCTGTGTCACAAAACCACACAGAGAGGTATGTGTTTTTCACAATCATTTGACTGGTTTTTAAACAAGCTTTCTTTTTGGAAAAGAAATCTGTCTTGCTGCGAGATGTAAAGGAAATAGTAAAAAGACCATATCTTGAAATGAAATTCTTGGAAGGGAGAAATGACACATTTCTTTTGTCTTACTCTTGGAAAGATGCCTGCCTTTTTATGCATTTGAAGGACATGCCCATCCAGGCCAGGCTCTGTTAACATGCATTTTCTTAGATTCAGCTGGCGTCTGTAGCTCTGTCATAGGACATGCTTCCAGACAGACCTGATTTAGATGATCCTGGGTTAGTTAGCCCTTCCCAGAGGCAACTGATGACAAGTGGTTGTTTTCTCAAACAAGATTTCCTCCATTCTCCAAGTGCAACAACATTATTGATCTTCTTGGTCAGTTACATAAAGACCATCTGCATTAATCTGATTTAATGGGGATTTAGCTGGCATGAGAGCAAACCTGTTGCTGCTCTAATCTTGTTTCAGAAACACACCACTGCTTTTTAAATACCACTTTTTCATTCTGTTTCTCTCCTCCCCCATGCCACATACTTAATCTATTTCAATCAATTGACTCTTCTAGCCGCTATATTTTGTTTCCCTGGTTTTTGTCTCTCCCTCTCCCTCTGAGCTGCTGCATTTTCCTCCTAGAAAATGTTCTCCTTAGAACTGACCAAATCCTGAACCACAAACCACAGAACATTGCAAACTTTATTACAAAGCCATGTCCAGTTCATTATTGGACTGGTAATGAAATGGCCGATACACTGGGAATCTTTGAGGAAAGGGCATAGATAGTGTAGGGCAGATACGTTTGTGTGTGTTGCATTGTATTGCACACACTCTAACAAAGCCCCTGTGAGTGTAAATCAAGTTACTTACTCATAAAGTCTAGGTGAACAAATGAGTTTTGTTTCCTCTACAACACGTAGTAGACCGTGATTTGCTGGGAGTTTTCCAGTTGATTTGCTAGAGACCTGCAAGAATTTCTTGCTTCCATAAATTTAACTGCATCAAGTAAAACTAAAATCAAAACAAAATGTTATTCCTAGGTGTGTGCTTAGTCTCAGCATCCTTCACCTGTAAAGTGTGAGTGTTAATGAATTGCCTTTCACATAGTCCTACAATTGTAAAACTAGGAAGGGCTCAAAGTATTACCTTTCCCAACCCTCGGCCAGTGCAGAATATTGTCAGCTAAAGCACCTCACACAGATGGCTGTTCAACTTTTGTTATGTACCAAGGATGCAACAAACACTTGACAGTTTTTTCAGTCCTTGTGACTATTTACATTCCATCCCAGTGGTGAATCCCTCTGGCATCCCCATGAGGATTGAAACTTCCCAGAGGAGCAGCCTAGAGAAATGTCAAACACCACTCTCCTCCAACCCAGCAAATATTCTGGGCACTACGAAGTTCAGCATTCCTGGAGGGCTTGTTCTTGACCTATTATCCTCTACAGGATTTTTCAAAAATCTTTTTGCTGTTCTTGTGAATTTCAAGGTCTTAGTCTCCTCAGTTTCAAATGGTTATTTAGCTGGTATGTTCTTGCTGTCTCCAGACTAGATCAGATGGAAAGCTCTTTAAACTCTCTAGATTGAGAGTGAAGACCAAAGTCCAGCTGAAATGCATGCAGGACTTCCTCTTTGCCGATGATGCAGCTGTTGTCGCCCATTCTGAAGAGCTCTAACAATTTACAGATCATTTTAGTACGGCCAAGATTTTGGATTAACAATCAGCCTGAAGAAAACACAATTCATGGGCCAGGATGGGAACTCACTTCCATTACCATCTCCATGCAAGAATTGGAGGTGGTTCATGACTTTGTGTACCTTGGCTCAAAGATCTCTGACACCCTCTTTTTAGATGTCGAGCTGGATAAACACATTGACAATGCAGCTACCATATTCTCTAGACTCACAAAGAGAGTATGGCTTAATAAGAAGCTGATGGCATATACCAAGATCCAGGTCTACAGAGCCTGTGTCCTGAGCACACTCCTGTACTGCAGTGAGTCCTGGACCCTTTGTGCACGGCAGGAGAGGAACATGTTCCATATGTGCTGTTTCCAACGCAATTTTGGTATCACCTGGCAGGACAAAGTTCCAAATAGTGTAGTCCTAGAACGAGCTGGAATTTTTAACATGTATACATTACTGAAACAGTGACGTCTACATTGGCTTGAGCATGTCTTGAGAATGGCTGATGGTCGGATTCCAAAAGATCTCCTGTATGGAGAATTAGTGCAGGGAAATAGCCCCAGAGGGAGACCACAGCTGTGATACAAGGATATCTGCAAGTGGGATCAGAAGGCCTTAGGAATGGACCTCAACAGTTGGAAAACCTTGACGTCTGAGTGTTCATCCTGGAGGCAGGTGGTGCAGCATGGCCTCTCCCAATTTGAAGAGACACTTGTTCAGCAGG